>NC_046221.1:145480486-145791986 GCF_009819885.2 Catharus ustulatus | reverse complement strand
ATCTTCCCCTGGCCCCTGGAACTTGCTATAATAGATAAGCTATCCTAGATACCAAGGTTGAGCCAAATTCCTTAAGAATTTGGTCACTCTCCTAACACTTTGGAAGATAACTGGTTAGAAATTAGGATGTTTAATTGGTCAGTTTACCTTTAGAACTTCTCACTTAGATTGTATGCTGTTCCTTGTATAAACTTTTATTGGTTGTAGTATGAATCCTCCCTGAACCTATAAATATAGCTGCCTGCCCTTTGTTCACTGAGAGAATCCTGCTTGACCACCCTTTGCATGAAATAAAGGTTCTTATGGAACTCGTTAAGTAAGGCCTCCTATCTTTCTCGGCGGATGAAATGTGGGTTTTCTGAGAGTTAGCTACATGTTAGCACTCTCTGATCCTGGCAAATACCATCAGGGACAGAAAGAGAAAACGACACGGGTCCTCTCTGAGAACACAGAGTGGCTTATAATTGGGTGCGGCTTGTGTATGGACAAAGAACAAAATGTTTACCAACACCCAGCGATGCGGCTTATAGTCAGTGCGGCTTGTAATCATGAAATTACTGTATATAAAACTAGATCCCAAAAACTAATGAGTTTTGATTTCTTCGTTGGAAAGTAGCAAATTAGGACTAAATCTTTGTCCTTTTAGTAGATTTTAGAAAGACACTGATAAATCATCTTGAGATATTAAGCACTAATAAACCCAGAATAATCACTTAAAAATTCTAGTCTAATTATTGATCAATGTTTTCTTTTCCTTGTTTGAAAAAAAGTGTTACATTAAAAATCTTGTCCTGGGCTTGAAAAATACACATTTTTATCTGAAAATCCGAGAACTTAGTCAATTAAAATAATTTTACCAGTCTAATCAAAATATGACAGATATAAAAATAAAATACATCATCATAGCAAGCCTGCAGAGTGCAAAGTTTGGCTCTGTCAGTTGGGGTACTCTTGGTTGTCTATGTGTCCTTGTGTTCAGTAATTCCTGGTTATTCAGGCTTCCTGTGCCCCTTGTTAACTTTAAAACAGATTTTATCTTGAACAACACCTGATATGATTTCTGTTTTTAAACTAAGACTTTCTAGCTCTGTAGCTCAGCAAATATATGGCTGACATTTTTAATAACAGGCTGAGTAATTATTTAATTGGGACCTCCAGACTGATGCTTACAAAGTTTACTTTGTCTGAATTTGCTTCATCCTACCTGGAACTTTGCTTTTATTTGAATTGTCTGTAATAGCAGTTCTTCCAATGACTGGGGCTATACCAAATTTGGTTTATTTTCACTTATATTTGTATAGTGTAGCTGCAGTTTTTGTACAGATAGAAGTACAAGCATGGGGGTGGCAAAGCGACAGAACACAGGCTCCAGACCTCCTCAGGGCTATAAACAACTCAAATAAAGGCAGAGTTGGGTTTGGGATTTATTCATAAAGAGAAGAAAGAAAAACTAAACTACATATATATATATATATTTATGTATATATATATATGTAAAATGCACCATATGTATGAAATGGTTACAAACCACGGGAGACAGATCAAACTGCAAATTGGGTTTAACAAAGGCATAAAAATAGCCCTAAGTAAATTCATGAGAGAGAAGCAGGAAGAAACCATCATAATGAACATCATACTTCTCCATATGAAAGGACTTAGGATGTTGATGACTTACAATATCCCAATTAGATTGAACCCATTTAACTCAGGATACGGAGAAACAGAGAAAAGATGGTCAAAACTCAGAAAAAATGGTTTAGGTACCAGGATGTGTGCATAATAACTTCAACTGTATTCTAAAAATAAAATAAAATAAAATAAAATAAAATAAAATAAAATAAAATAAAATAAAAGTATTTTAACAGACTGTGAAGATTTCAACTGTATGAACAGTAAATTTTTGGCTATATATACTAAGTATTTATCCATAATTAGATTTCAGTACTAAGAAGTAGCCTCTGGTATCATTCTGTGTTCACTCATCCATACTATGTTTTATTCAGAGACAATTTAATCTGCACAGAAGAACTTCTCACTATAAGCTAAAGCAAAATTCTCAAGTTACCTAATAATTAAACAACTGCTAATATATCTAAAAGAAGATAAGTACAAACACATCCTGAGTCCCCAAAACCTGTGGCTCTTCTACCTTATTTACAGAAGATGATGGATAAAACGAAAAAACACAGGGGAGATGGATTAGAAAAGTAATTGAAGCAATGAAGACTCTTGTCTAGCTCTGATACTGAAAGAGACCGATGTTAGCGCACAACACCCCAGCACCATGTCAAGTACTACTGCAAAAATCAGGGAAGAAAAGGGCATCATTCTTCATTTTGAATTTGCTATCATCGCATGGGTTGTCACCAAGTGCTATATTCATAATTGCCATCTTTGCCACTTTAGGAAAACTTAGCATTTATTTGCCTACTTATCATAGTTAAAATATCTACTTGTCAAAATAAGAGCTAGTCACAACTAAAATTAGATTGAGACTTTAATTCTTCCATCCCCAAGTGTGTAAGGTTTCTTAGACCAAAGTTTAGGTTAAAGTGTATTCATTCCTTGCCTCTCTCCAGAAGAATTGGACTCAAGATAAGTGAACTGAAATAATTAAATAGCAAGGTGAACAGTTATTCTTTAGTTGTAGGAAGCAAGCTGATTCTCCAAAGGCTATAGAAAATGTGTAGATTTATTCTAATATATGTATATACAAAGGATAAAATAAATCTAAATAAATTCTAGCAATTCCTGCACTGTTTATATGTAGCACAATATACAGAAGAGCTCTTAGTTAACAGTGGGAGCTGAGCCCCCCTGGAATTTTTTTCAATTCCACTGAAGAGACATATAATTCTTGGTAGTGATAAATCATTTCATATCTACCCGGAAGAACTCCACAACCTTTTTAAAATTAATTTTAAAAATCAATATAAAAAGCCAGTTGTAGATCCAAATACTGGAATTGATGTGTCACCAGAAAAGAAAGTTAATGAAGACAAGAGACCACTAAAAGGATTCAAGGTGTTACCACTGAATATTAAAGGCTCAGGCCTGACATCATCCAGACTTACATCAGATTTTATCAGCTGAGGTTCTGACCATGAAACTTAGAAGCAACCCAGGGCCAGATGCCGCCTACCTACCACATGAAAGTGGTTTTCTGACTCCAGCAGGACCACCTAATGAGACAGTCAGACTCCTTCCACAGCTTCCCCAAACATATCTTCTGGAGAAGTTACTTTTCTTCACCAACTTACTTCTCCACCTGCATTTCCAAAGGCTATACCAACTAACAGAACCAGGCAGCAGAAAACATGAGTCACATCAAAATACTCTTTTAAGGATATTTTGTCAAACTTTTTTGATCAAACAGGACCAGTGGAACAAACATAACAATTCTTTCACAGAGCAGTCTTGTAGTAATAGCACCTTAGGTACTGAAAGTAACAGAATTGAGATATTAAGTCTTGCCTGCCCTGAGAAGCCTTTAACCCATAGCTGTGCTTTCTGAGAAAGTGTCTGAACTTACAAACTGCAGAGCCTGGGGCTGAGCAGTTAGCCTTCCTGATAAAAAGGGAATACTTTTATTTACCAGGAAAGTCATACAGAGAATAAGCAAAAAGAAGCCTGATGGCTTCCATATGACAAGGCCTCTTCTGAGATTTAAGACTTTTTTTTGGAGCAACGCTGCCGAGGGTAATCATGCATTTTGTCTAATTAACTTTAAACATGAAGTTCATAAACAATCTTTGACATATATTCATAGGCTCTCATCCCCTCCCACCTCCACATCCACCTTGCTGAGTGACACAGTAAAAAATCCATGTTGGGAAGTATAAAATCAAATAGAATAGTATGATCAAGGGCAAATTAAGAGTTTGTCATTACAGAATTTTCTCCCAGGTGATGCTGTTCATTGGATTTGTCCCAAATTCACAAATTTCACTGCTTAGCACATTTTTAAAATATTGATCATATTGGTAAAGCCCTTTTTTTTTGCCTTGACAGTAATAATAATAATAATAATAGTAATAATAATAAATCTGATTACAAATAAAATTCTATAGACATTATGTCTTTATTTGGATTTTAACTTTTGTGGGATTTAGGGGTTTTTTGGTGGTTTTGGTTGTTCATCTGGACTTTTATTTTTGAAGCATTCCCTATAAATTTAAGAACTTATTTTGGCATATGTAAGTATGTTCATATAATGTATATTTTGTATACAGAAACATTAAACATTAGATGTTTAATAGATACATTTAGAAGGAAATGTTAGATAACATTTCTTCATTATAATTATCAGTTAAAGGAGCTGTATTATGCTATGTATTAGGTGTATTTCAATGGGTAACATGCTTAGATTCCAATAGTCTTCTCACAGTGTAAGATTTTAGACAAACTTTTCCATATTATACCATGTACTACTAAATTATATACAATATATTTTCTTATATGTCTGTTTTTTCACATAACTGGAATATGCACAATGGAATATCTTTTTTTTTATTCTTTGAACTTTTTTGGGATTAAGGCTGTGAATTTAATTTTCTTCTATCGCAGATATGAAAACTGATTGGACAGCCCAAACTTATAGCACAGTTTTGGTGGAGGTTTTTGAGTCTGGTTTTGCATTTTTGAGGTGGGTTCTTGGTTACATCAAGGTAATTTAGTTCCTATTAGAACTGGCTATATTTCTGAATCAGCACTATCCTATAAAGCTGCAAACAGTCAGTTTGCAACTATGACTACCTTCACAGCCCTGGCTCGCCTAGTTTGAATAAGGATACTCTCCAACCCATGCAGGAAATAGCTGGCATAATTTCAGATACTTGCTTTGCCCCATTCAGTTGAATAGGATATTCCTAAACTCCATAACCCAGCCACGTGTCATATCCTGTGAGCTATGGGTTTCTCTCCTTCATCGAGTGATCCCATTCTATCGATCAGGAAAAAAGACTGAGAAAAGCAAGACAAACCAGTATCCAAAGGGTCAAAGCAAACAAAAGGTATTTAATGAATAAGATTCCTTTAATGTGAGAAGGCAAAATAATGGGAAGATTTCATCTGAATGTTTTCAGTTATGAAAATATATGAAAATATATTCCAAGGTTTCTTCAGCTTCACTGTTTCATGACCTTGGATTTTTTTTTCTGAAATTAAATATTTTTCTTAGTTACATTTTACATAAAATTAGTCTGCTTCTCTGGAGATCTCTTGTCTTGGCAAATTTGTATTGTCTAATAGAGTACATTTGGTTAGTATACTAGTGTCCGTTTATAATACTTGTGTATACCAACTCTAATGATAAATACATGCCTGCAAGTTTCTCAGAATGATGGGTTTGAAGGGTCCTGAAGAAACAGAGCTGAAAAACCCCCCATTGTGAGAGCTAGAAACATAAATTAAGAATCCCTAATAAACATTAAAATATTAATTTTTCAGATAACAGAAAAGACTTCAAGAGGAAAATAAAAAATACCTGAACTAATAGTTAATCTAAATTATTGTTTTATATGCAGTGTGACAGTTATTCTTGGAACGCTGGTGTAATAGTCTTCAGCATTTCGAAACAATCTTATTTGACTGTATGATGGAATTCTGTGTGCAAATAGATTAAACTCTGATAATCTAAGATGAATTCCCCATTTCAATGAAGTAGATTTTAACACATGCAAGAAAATGAAATATTTATTTTTGTAAAGGCCCTAACAGCAAAAAATTATTTTGATTCCAGTTATATTCAGCCCCAAATCCAATTCTTAAATTCAGTCCATAGATTGAATATTTTAAGATTATATCCTAAATACTCAATTACTTTTACTTACTCCAGTATCTTTTTGCAAGCTAATGTATTTTATCAAACTATATGTAACGCTGAGCAGCTCTTCTCATGGGGGTCTGCTAAACCAGATTTTTTCCTCTTCTAATTAGAGTTCCATTTGCATGAAGAGTATCTTTAATTAGAAGCATTTAGGTCTTATTTTTTACCACAGTCTTCTGTGAAATTATAATCATTTTCATAGCAATAATATGAGATATCACAAACGCAAACTTATTAACAATAAGACAATAAGCAGATAAGATCCTCTTTTCATTCAAGTTTGTCAACCATATGGAAAATAAGAAAATGGGTTACATAAAACTGCACAGCTTCAGCCAATACTTCAGTGAGTGTTGTGAAGACTGATGTTTATCTGCAGAGCAGGTGTCACTAATTTTAGCCTCTCACACAGACAAACTGGTAGGAGTTTCAGCCTTGTTTTTGGAAGAAGCATATCTAAGAGAGAGTAGGAAGGGTGTTGACTTACTTTGTTCAAAAAGAAAGGGTGACACAGAAGCCAGTTATGAGAATAATAACTTCTGAAAAGCTTTGATGAATCACTGTATAGCTTGAGAAAAGTAGAGATAATATAATTTATTTCTTGATTTTAAAATTCTAATTTACAGGAACAAGTGTACAGACACACTCTGTAGCACTCTTCAGTCAATATTTTGTTTATGAACAATGTAAACATTCTTTAATTTCTTTTTTAAAAATCTTGCTACTTCATGCAGTGTTATCAACCACTGTAAATAGGATCTTTATTTTCTAACAGGTCATCTGTTCAGCCTGAATTTGTCTGTGGTAATATAAATAGTTGGTTTAGCTCATAGTTTTCAACTCTTAAACATTTTTCACTGTTGGAAAATATTTTCATTTTAGTGCCTTGTAGTATTCTTGAATTTTAAGGCCTTTCTGATCAAACTTTTTCATTAATTTTGGTTATCCTTGAAGGAATCTTGTAAGAGAAATATTGTTTTCTAGAAGTTCACAAGGAGTAGACAGTGGACTTAAAATATAAATTATTTTATCAAAGGTATTAAAGTATCAAATCGTATCAAATGTATAGCATTATTACCATCTATGAATCATACGATTTTCACAAAAACTAATCCTGTAACTAATTTAATACACTTTCATTTGCACTTAAAATTACAAAATCATAGAATTGCTTAGGTTGGAAAAGACCTCTAATTGAGGTCCAACCATTTATGTAGACAAGTACTTCAAGTCCACCTCTAAATCATGTCCTTACACACCTTTCACACCTTACACACCTGCACATCTTTAAATACTTCTGGGGTGGTGGCTCAACCACTTCCCTGGGCTCTTCTAATGTTTGACAATCCTTTCAGTAGAGAATGTTTTCCTACTATTAAAATCAACCCTCTCCTGGTCTAACTTGACTTACTGCTTATTATTTGGGAGAAGAGACTGATCCCCACCTGCCTACAACCTTCTTTCAGAGAGTTGTAGAGTTAAGATCGCCCCTGTGTCTTCTTATCTCCAGACTAAACAATCCCAGCTCCATCAGCAGCTCCTCATCAGACTGTTCCAGACCCTTCCCCAGCTTTTTTGTCCTTCTTTGGATATACTTCAGCCCCTCAATGTCTTTCTTGTAGTGAGGGGCTCAAAACTGATTTGTGCTCCTATTTTAAAAAGTACTTACCCCCATCAGAATTACAGATCCATCACATCTCATAAAAATGTTACTACCCAGGGAGGGCCAATCTGGAAAAGCTTTTAAGTATGGAGTATTTCCTGTTGGTGGAAGCATAGGGGCACAGAATCAAAAGCTAACGATTTAAAGCAGCTTTACAAGTCAGTGTTCATGAGGTGAGTTACAATAGCCCATATGTGCACACTTAGCTCACCCTATCTTCTGAGGTAAAATGCATTCGTTTAAAGTAATTTCATGGGGGTATAAATTTTACCTTATCTTTTGGCAAGGTTAAGATGACACGTAGCCCATTGCAGTGATATAGCATCTGTCTGCTGAGTTGTTGGAAGGTTGTAACTCAGTCTGGGTTGATCCAGATAAAGCTCTTAGACTATCAGCTTGACTTTTGAAAAAGGTAATTTTTATTGATCTCAGTGATTGCATAATGATAAATCATCTCTTAAAAAAAAAAAAAATCAAGTCTTTATTCAAAGAGTCAGAAAGAGGAAGATTTACCGTTTGTGAGAGACTGGAGAAAATTATTCCTGTCTCTAAATAACTGAAGTGGGTGGGAGGAAGCAGTGCAAATTCTCTGGAATAGGACATGCACTGCTGCATACCCCATTCCCCTGGAGCCTCTGGTCCAGCCCAGAATGGTTGTCAGCCACTGGCAGATCTGGCACAAGGGAAGCAATGCCCCAACCAATCCCTGCAACCCCAGCTGAGCCCCAGAGTGGCCACGTGTCTGGGTCGGGGTGGCAACAAGCGGCCAGAGAAGATAAAACTCATTGCCCTGAGACACAGATGGTTGCATGCCTATTGTCTTTGGATTTTATGGCTGCTGAAACCACACCAAGACACTAGTTGTATGTTGCTTTTCCCTTTTTCTCTCATTTTCTTCTTTCTTATTCCTAATTCTGTCTTCTTGATATATGGGAAATTTCATGTTGGATGAGTAGCGTTTGCTAAGTCTATTCTCAGTGAAATACTTTATTTTGATTGAATGAGGTTTTTTAAGTTTTGCCAAATTCCTGATCTTCTGAAGTTTTCCAGTAAAGTTTAGGTTTTTAACCCCCTGAGAATGTTGTTGCATATCTCCATGCACCCACCTCAGGGACCACAAGACCCTTTTAAATAAACTTTCTGAGTGAGGACTGGGGCTCCACACCATTCTTTATGTGATTTAATTGCATCTTCCCTTAGCCAAAATATGTACCTTTTATTTCTAATTTCTAGATTTTCTAAATTCAAGCTATGATTCCTTTTATACCTGACTCTAGCAGATAAAAAAAAAACAACACAAAAACAAAAACTCATCAGAACTTTATGTACATTGAGATATTTATACTTTATTTGCAGTTTTTTTGCCTTGTGATATTTTTAATTTCTACAATAGCATCAGCTTCAGTGAAGGAAATCACTTTCAGAAACATTTTTAAACTCGTTCTTCAAACCTGCTTTAATGATATACATCTTCAGTTCTCTTCATCATTGCCCAGAGGGATAGCAGGCAAAGTTAGCACTGTGTTGTGTGGCGAAACTGAGTATTCCACACCCATCCACGTCACCTTAATGGACTGTCTCTTTGGGGCAGCAGGCGGAAGCAGAAGGGTGGCCATTCTTTGCTGGCTGGGTTGAGCAGAGGTGGCTGTTACTGGAGTCAACATGGTATTGGGAGAGCCCTGCCCACACCAACACCACCACTGCTGCCCTGGTCCTTACTCCAGCACCTGGTAGAGAAAAATCCCTTCAGAGGGAGCAACCTCCTTACATCTCCCAGCCATATGGTAACCTGGTTTTGCTGAGAGGTGGGGGGCCAGGTGGCATTTGGCCTTTGCTGATTTTGTAGGTAAACCATTTTTCTCTGTATTGTTTGTGAGTTTTGCTTCAGTAAAACTGTGACTCTAACATTTTTAAACTCTCACAGTCCTGTTTCCTTTGGTTTCCCCCCAGGGGTGGGGCTCAAGCAGTCTTAACTTTTCTCCAGTGAGTTTTTAAAACCAGTGGAATCACCAATACATACTTTTGAGTAGTTACTTAATGCTGACTATGGACATCAGTTTAAACACAGCTTCCCAGTTCAATAGCAGAGGTGGTCACCTATGAATAGTTTTTCCAATATATTTGCAAAATGCAAGATTTCCAACAAATTCAGGAATATGATTTTCAACAAATTCAGGAATATGAACACACAATTTCCTTTTTTTCCTGTCCTCATTCTTTCCTGGTTTCCTACTTCTGGAATTAACCTAATCTTGTTATATTATGCAATAAAAGCAGATTATGAATGCAGTTAGTGGTGAAACTATATGGAAATATGTCTTCCATCACTTTTTTCAGTTGCATCTGGTAAATCCAATATAAATTTTCAGATTCCATAATAATAAAAATAGTCCAGATATTAATCAGTCTAGGCACACCAATTAACTTTTCATTTTGCCATGTTTCTCTTAAAACATTAAAATTATCTAGTCTAATATTATTTTTAGTGCAGGCTCTTGCAATCATCAGAATAATCATATTTTTATTCCTAAATTCTCTATATAGACAAAGGAGTCAGAATATGGACTTGTAAGCAATATTACATTGTTCCTGAATGAAGTACCATGAAATTCCTTCAACTTCAATATCTTCATTTCTTTGTAAGATTCCATAGGCTTAGATAGGAGTGTCTACAGTACAGTAATTTCAGGTTTATAAGCTGCACCACTTTGACTAAAGTTTTGGTCCAAACCCGGAGGGTGGCTTGTAATCCAGAGGGGCTAATATGTGATAAAAATTCTGAAATTTGCCAACCGGAAATGTGAGCCGGCAGCAGCCCCGAGCTGTGCTCACCCAGCCCTGACGGGGCAGTGCTGGGCCGGGGGGAGCGAACACGGCAGGGGCCGGGCAGGCAGCACCGGGCCGGGGCCAGCCCGCCCAGTGGGGGCAGGGCCAACAGTGCCAGGCCCCAGGTTGGGGGGACCGAACACAGAGCAGCAATGGGACTGGCAGCGCCAGGCCACGGCCGGCCCAGGGCCAGCCTGCCCAACGCTGGCAGTGCAGGCAGGGGTGAGTGAGCCTGGCAGCGGCGGCCGGCCCCGAACGGCCCCTCTGAGTGGCAGCGCCGAGCTGGCTCACTCGGCCCCGTTGACAGCCCTGAGTGGGTCGAGCCTGCATGGCCCCAAGCCGAGCCAGTAAACCCCACGATCCTGCGATTTTGTTACTACTTGGCAACTTTGTGAAAGTTGCATGCGGGTCCTCGCCGCGAACAAAAGGGCAGCTAATAATCCGGTGCGGCTTATTTATGGACAGAAAATGAAATGTTGCCGACACCCGAACATGCGGCTTATATTCAGTGCGGCTTGTAATTGTGAAATTACTGTAAATTGAAGATTATAAGAATCCACATAGCACATAAAAGTATGGTTCTAATGCTAATCAAGACATGTCTGTGTTCAGAGAACTGCTTGTCTGAAAACTATAATCAAAGAACAACTGCTATTCTCTCCTACAGCCAGCTTTTCCAAGCAGTTAAAGGTCTTGTTAATCCTCACTTAACATCTTATTTTTACCATGACTGTGTCTCCTCTCAGGATGATAGCAATGGGCTGAGAATGCATTAATGCCATGTTATTTTTTTCCCCATTGTACAATGAATACTTACATACAGCTCAATGTTCATCTACTTAATAATGTATACCATGGCACATGTTGAAGAAAGCATGGTGTGAGACATTAAACCTATGTTCCTAGATATGCAAATAACAAGTTTTCTTGCTGTGCTGACATGCGAAATCTAACATCAATATTTTCAAGACAAAGAGTTAGTTAAATATAAGTTATGTTTTTCCATTGCTCTGTACAATGACTAATTAAAAACTCTGTAGCATTAGAGTGCCATTTTATCAGCTTGAGAGCTTTCAGAGTTCTATTGAATATTTTAAATTTAGATTATTTTATACTTTAGATACTGGATGTAGCATGTACATTATTTGTTTTATAATAAACAAAGTAAATTATTTAAAAGAAAGTCTAGAGTTTTGAAAACAAATTGATGTTTTGGAAAACTGCCTTGCCTTCCAGCGTCAAGAGACTTACGTAAGACAAGTGTCACTAGAGAAAGAATCTTGGAAATCACTGGGGTTTTAAAAATTTTAAGCTGAATTGCTGAATAAAGCAATCAAAAATATTAGCTGTCCCCCCTTATAAAATCCTGCAATATTTTCAAGAACTGTGGCAAAATAAATGTGTGACTATATAAAACACCTGCACACCTAAATATTGTCATCACATATCTTTGCATTAAATACTAAGATCACAGAACTCTAAAGATTCTACAAAGAGATTGATGACCCACAAGTAAGGCACAAACTGCATGATATTCAAGCGATGTATTTTTTCAGAAATTGGGAATAATGGGTTGAAAATATTTCCAAATAATTGGAAAGTAGTGAATTGTCTATCCCTAATGCCATTCAAATAAATTGATTTCATTTACATTCATGATATACACTAGTTTCAGCAGAAAGCTGAGCACATACTTACATGTCCTATTGAATTGAACAAGATTACTCAGTACAACACAAATGCTACTTAGCAGGTGACAGAATTCACCATTTTGTAAAACAAAGAACAACTCCAATAATATTGGAACATTTGTTGTCCTGTTAAATGAAAACAATTTACAGGTACTCTGAAGAACAGGTTATGAAAGAGATTTTACTTTAGGTTTCTCCAAAACACAGATGCTTCAGGAAAAAAAAAAAAGCATCGTCAGGTGTAAATAGACTCTTTAGTACAATATATCTCGCACAAATATCAAGTTTTATGCTTGGAAGAAATTATTCAATAATAAATTTAAATTAAACAAAAAAGATAATGTTTTCTAAACAACAAAAAAAAATCTCCAATATTTTATTATTTTCTGTGTATTTAGAAATCCTGTAATTTTTTAGCATTTCAAAAATTTATCAGTTGAGAGGCTGTAGTAAAGAAAAAATCATAATATTAATGTCCATAGGAATATGGTATTTAGTTCTTCTGCATTTTTATATGCTACATGATTTCTAAAAATTAATAATCTTTATTAAAAGTTTCAGTTATTCACACAGTCCTTATACACATAACAAATTGATTAGCCAAAATACCCAAAGATGAAGCAATAACAATAATCAGGGACTAATCGAACAATAGCACATGGAGTATGAATTTGTTCATCTGAACTTTCAGCAAAAAGATGAAACACATTCAATGAAATCAAGCTATTTAAGCAAATAATCCTCAAGCACAGATTACAGGAGTGTTTTGGTTTTTTTCTCTGCACATCACAATTTATTCTCTGCAGCTTAGTAAATGTTTTTTTTAATAGAACTATTAACCTTGATAAAAATAAAATTATAGGCATACTTAAAAGTCTTTATACTGAGTCTGTATATTGATTCAAATCACAGATAAGCTCCTAGAAAACAGACACTGCAAAGGTAGCTGATTCCATGGTTAAACATGGTTTTAATATCTGTAGAACTTTTGGATCTCTAATTACAGTATTGCTGCGTGGAGTTCTGAAAAAGATATTACTTATTTAAAGGTTGTCCCTGAAATTATACTCTGTTGCACCGGACTTATTAGCTGTACGGATCATATCCTCACGGACTAGATCTTCTTTTATTTTAAAAACTATTGGCTAGTTTTAAAGTCCTTTAAACAAATAATAATTTATTATACTGGTTTTAATGTAGGTTGGTCTACTGATTTCATAAACTACTCTCTAAGATCTGGCTAAGCAAGGCTTTAAGATAACAGAAATGAGGTATATTTCCACAGTCTTTAAGAGTGCTTTTGAATTAAACATGTTCCAGAAGAAAAGAAATAGATAATATAATGGTTGAAGAGATCCCTATTCAGGGAGTTTTGTGGTTCTCCAGAAAGAAAAGTAATGCTCCTCTTGATTTTTTGTGAAGTAGATGTCTCCTTTTGCTAAAATGTATGTATGCATATATTTGTGTACAATTTAGTGTACCCAATATCAAACAACACTTGACCTAGACAAGTTACAGATGCAAGAAGAAAAGAAAGCAATCAGTTGATTAGTTTCACATGTTGAATGTGTGCAAGGAAATCAGATATATCTCAGTTTCATCTAAAGACTGAAAATATTTCAGTGAAATTTGTATCATATTCGGTAACTTTTGAAAAAAAATGCAAGGTATTATGAGGTAAACTTTTTTAGTTAAACAAACCTTAAAAAAAGAAACAGCCATTTGATAAAAAGTTGTATTAGTGGCTCTATGATTTATGCCTGATAACATTTAAGAATGTAATCTATGCACTCCTTACAAGCATTCTGTCATGCTTCAGCTAACAGTACTATGAGCCCAGAGGGTAACTTCATTAGGTGTCCACCTAGAATTATTTCCAGATAAAACATATTGATCCATTGAAGATGCAGTCCTTGAACTACACATTTGGCTGGGCTGCCCGTATTCAGTATGCTAATTAATATTTTCTTTCCTCTAACTTTGTCAGTCTCTGCTTTTGTACTCTCCAGAGAAAGAAAAGAAGTCACTTGGAAGTTTATCTCAGTCAGAAAAATAAATCAAGTGGATGTAAAAAAAATTCAAAAAGCATCTTCAAACTATTTTAAAGGACCACTTTATATTCCAAATTTTTGATGAGTGATTCATATTTTTAAGTTGAGCAACAACATCATCTTTGCAACAGGAAATCTCTGAGCACCTAGATGAAATTTCTCATTGAAGAAATACTTTGCACTTAAAGGCCTTGGGAACTTAGATGTTACATCTTTTTAAACACTTTCCAAAGATGAAAGTAAAGGCTTTGTAGCACCTAGTTATGTAGAAAAAAAAAAAGGAAAAAAAAAGAAAAAATCACATGAGAAATATATCAAATCAAAGCAAGTATGTCATCTGCCCAAAAAAATATTCTACATCTCCTGCATTTGTAAAGTCACAGGGTGTTACTGAAGATACAAGAGAAATACAATATTTTAGGGTTTAAATAAGATCCTAAAAACTGTAAGCTTAATTGGAGATAGTAATGTTTTTATTAGCTCAGAACTGGCAATTTACTTACCAGACTTGGACCTGAAATTAATTTATTTCATGTCTAAAACATGGGAAAATCCATTCTAAAAAGGAGAGGGAATGTCAGGATCATTCTGTAGTGTGCAATGCTTTTTATATTTCTGTTTTCCGCTTTTTTGTGGTCTTTGCTATTTTCACCCTCCAAATGATTTTCTTTTGGCTTTTCTTATGATCCTGTTAACTAACCCCGAACAGCTCTATGACATCCTTACCTCTCTACTGAACTCTAAAAGCTAAACAAAGTCTTTATTGACCCACAAATTGATTAAGTTCTGAGTTTCCTAAAGTTTAGCAACCATTTCTTTGATTTATATTCTCCAATTGCACCCAACAGGGAGTTTTCCCACTCTGTTTTAAGACAAAGAACATTTCTATGATTTTGATGAGGGCTTTAGGTACAATCATTAGATGAACAACATAATTCACAATAACTGAAAGATATTAAGCATATGACTTTAAATAATGCTTGTGTATTTTTCTCTGCTTTCAGTTTATGGACTTCATATATTGTGTCAGGCAAAATTCACTCTGTATTCTGCAAGACAAAGATAATTTATTTACTCATAAGAGAAAGATGATAACAAAGTAAACTACTCAAGTCATAACAATAGGTGATTGGAAAGAAGCTATTGCTCTGCATTTTAGATGGCATGCTATACTATGGGGTACTGTGCATTTTTTTAAAAAAGGGTACATCTTGCACTCTTGTTGCAGTGTGCTAAAATGAAGTAGGTGTAAATAAATAAACTAAATAAAATCCTTGGACCTAAGTAGTAATTTATGATGAATGATCACATGGATCTTGCAGAAATGTCTTCTCTCAAGGATATGTAATACCTACAGCTATTTATTTAAGAGTGTATGCACAGAAAACTTAATAAGTTGACCTACACACCTGCTTGTGAAAGCAGCCCTTATTGCCATTACAGACCATAAAGTTTTGTAGGCATATTTCAATGAATTCATGTAATTAGCTGTTAAGTCTCATTTTAAAGCCCACATTGTTATTCTGAAGGCTTCAGAATGGAATTCTGGTTGCGTTCTAGCAGTAACTCTGGTCTGTTTAGTAAGTGATATTTTTAGGAAAGGAGTGAGGATGATTCTTCCCTCAGGGTATTAATGATGAAAAAGCCCTAAAATGCCTAGTTACTACAAACACTTTAGCATCAGCAGGTAGAATCCATCCCACATATGGAAAAAAAAACCAAAATGTATTAATTTGATTATGTGGCTCTCAGATTCTCTGGGAGAGTTTTTCAACATTGTTCCATCTCCTTCAAGAAATTCACACATTTTATTAGATCACTGCTGTAACTGGAACCCATCTAAAAAGCTTAGCTATTGTAAAGGACAGACATTTTAACTTTAGCTCAGTAATATTTTACCCTTAACCCCAGTAATAATCCTTTATTTTGTGACAGGTGTCAGAACAAATATGTCTGTATTCTACTACATTGTTCCTTAGTTTAACCTTACAAAGACAATTATACAATTCCAATGAATAGTGAATAGGAGCCTCTTTAATATTTTAGATGTTGTTCCTTAAACTCTGCAAAAGCTCACACTCTGCTGGCATTCATTACCTAATATAATATTATGTTTATTTTTAATTAAAAGTCAATGGAACCACAAACTACTCTGCCTCCGAAAACTAGTAGATTTCTCAGTCATTACTTCTGTTAAAGGAACATATGAACCACTTTCTGGACAAGAATAGAGCAAAGAAGTATCATTAAATATATACTTTAATAAAACTCTATTGAACACACTTTGCTTTTTACCACAAAGGTATGCTCTTCTGAAACACATTTGTTTGTGCTCAATTAGAAACCTTACTCACATTTACTATTCTTACATAAGACAACATCTGAATCCTAAACTGTGATCTTAGCTTATTGAGTAAGATCAACCAGGTTGTGTTGCAGCAGATAAATTGTTCCAAAAATTATTGATTGTAGTAAAACTCCAATATTTTCAGGCACATACTGAAACATAAAAATCTATATAGCTAACACTGTTATGTGAAAATTTAAGAGCAATTTAAGAATTTAAAATATGCCTTATTGAAAACTTTGATAGGTATTGTGGTTTAACCACAAATGGCAATTTAGCCCCACACAACTGCTCCCTCCATGGTGGGGTGGGGGTGATAATTGGAAGGATAAAAGTGAGAAAGCTCATAGACTAAGATAAAGACAGTTTAAGAGGTAAAGCAAAAGCCATACACAAAAGCCAAGGAAAACAAGGAATAATTCACCACTTCCCATGGGTGAGCAGATGTTCAGCCATCCCCAGGAAAGCAGGGCTCTATTGGTAAGACAAATGCCATCACTCTGAATGCCTCACCCCTCCTTCTTCTTCCCTGAGTTTCATATGCTAAGCATGATGCTGTATGTTATGGAATACCCTTTTGGTCATTTGGGGTCAGCTGTCCTGGCTGTTTCTCCTCCCATCTTCTTGTGCATCCCCAGCCTCCTTGCTGGTGAGGTGCAGTAAGAAGCAGAAAAGGCTTTGGTGCTGTGTAAGCACTGCTCAGTGATAATGAAGACATTCCTGAATTATTAACACTGTTTCATCTGAACCTGTCCTGGAGTTCCTTTGAAATATTCCCAGGTGTCCTGTCACTGGGTGCCAAAGGGAAGACTCAGCATCTCACTCTCTCCTTTCTATGAAAGCTGTAGAGAGCAGCAAGGTCGCCTTTCAGCCCTGTCCTCTACAAGCCGGGCAAACCCAGTGTCCTCAGTCTCCTCCCAGAGGGCATGCTTTCTGGCCCCTCCACAAGCTTAGTAACCCTCATTTGGATGTGTTCAAGTACCTTAACGTCCTTTTTTATTTTGAGGTGCAATGTATGGGATTGTACTCCCTATAATATGGGAATGCAATTAGTAGAGATGCAACTGTTTCAGGTTGCACTATGTCAGAATTACAGTAATTTCATGACCATAAGGTGCACCGGACTATAAGGTGCACCCCCCTGGAGTCGGCAAAATTCGCAACTTTGTAGATCAGATAAGGTGCATCGGACTATAAGGCGCACTTTTTTTTTGCAACGAGGCTCCGTCCCCAGCTCACCCCGTGCAGTTGCTGGCCAAGGCCCCGCCTCAACCCGGCAGCCATGGGCCCCCGGGCCCGCCTCCACCCGGTAGGGGCGGTGCCGCGAGCCACCAGGATCCCCTGGACCCGGCAGCCATGGGCCCCCGGGACTGCCTGGACCAGGGAACGGGGGTGCCGCAGGCCCCCTGGCCTGCCTTCATCCGGCAGCCATGGGCCCCCGGGACTGCCTGGACCCGAGAGGGGCGGTGCCGCGGGCCCCTGGGCCCGCCCCCAGCCGGCTGCTGTGGCACTTCCGGCTCCCTCCACGGCTCACAGCTCACACTTCCGGTTTGGCAAATTTTGCAACTTTGTACATCAGATAAGGCGCACCGGACTATAAGGCGCACTTCTGGGTTCGAGGGAAAATTTAAGTCAAAAGGGTGTGCCTTATAGTCGTGAAATTACTGTAATTTGCTTTATATGGCCCTCTGCAGAGAGCAAAGCATGGTCCTAAAATATGCTGGATAGGACTTCATCTTTAAAGCATATGTTTTAGCTCATAAATTCCAAGTTATTTGACATCCTTGCTGCTTAAAGAATGTCTTTTTTCTCAAAGTCCTCTGATAGTGGTCACTCGTAGCAAGGGAATGAATCTCTAGCCTTGCTGTACCTGCTGATGTATCAGATCTGTGTTTGGACACATGCAAGGGCCCATCTTGTCACACTCAGCTTGCATCAAAATGTTGAGATTTTTTTAACTTAATAGACATAGTTTGATTGCTTTCTCCACTTATTGAACCTGTTTCAAAAACCATGTATATGCCAGAAGATTGTTTCATTTACTTTTATTAACTGGAAGAAAAATAAACAAAAAATTTTCATTTTGAATCTGAAAAATATCATCAGCAAATTTCATCACATCAAGATTCTCAAGTGATTCCAGGGGGACATACAAAAACCAAAATCTTCTGTCCTGTTTTGAAGATATCTTAAAGGCCCATAGGGACTCTTACAGAGAAGCAGATGCCTTTCACGTCAGGTGATCATCTTGCCAGCCACCTCCTCACCCACCTTGGTATTATCAATGAGAACCTTACTCTTCACTAAATGCCTGTAGAATTTCTTTAAAATTTAGCAACCTTTATGCAGACTTCTGGAGAATAAAGAACATTCTCACTAACTGTATCACACTGACCACCACTGCTAATTTGTTGCAGATTTTTCAGTGTCTGGGCTGATTTGGCACGTTTCCCAATTAAACTTCCAAATGGAAGTTCACTAATGTCAGCTGTGGTTATTTTCTTTCCTAGAGGGAAACACCCATTGTTAAAGTGACTAGAATGACATCAGCACTGGCATGTTCCGAGTCCAGCCACACAGTGGGTGCTCACCCAGCCAGGGGAGAGCTGGATCCATGGGTCATGGCCATGTGGAACTGAACTCTGGCAGACTACTGATGGGTGATAATATCCTTAACACATCTCAGGCTCCACCCTTCATAATGTGATGTTGTCAAATATAGGTAAAAATGAAGTTCTTGCTCAAGCCTTCTGAATTTACATTGCAGAAAGCTATAGTTCAAGAAATAGGTTTCCTTGTCGACTTCATAACCTGGATTTCATGGAATTCATGAGACCAAAAGTATCTCAGCCTTTTGTAGTAGGAGCAAGCTCTGCACTTCCTTTGACTCTATTTCCCAGGTGTTCTTATGCAAAACAATCTGTGCTTGGATGGGCTCCAGGCTTGCTGCACCATCAGGAGCTGCCACTCTTCAGCTCTCTCTGCATGCGGTACAAGCACGGGGCAGGCATGACAGCACTTCTCATGCATCACTGCCTGAGACACACAGCGGAGCAAGTTTTGAAGGCAAAAGGTAGGCTTGTCACCAGTATGTGTCATACTTTCAAAAACACCCTAAAGAACCACACATCTCTTCAGTCTCACTGTGGTCAGTCCTGGTCATCATTCTTCAGATTTCCACTTTTTGGGACCTATTATTCTTGTCTTGCTCCTGCTGCATTTTGTCGCTCTGTGACTTGCCTTTGTCAGACTGCAAGAATATTTTATCCCAAGCAAAACTGAAGAATGAATCAGCCTGCTCTTGGCTACATCACCTTGTGTTAATGCTAATGAGCATTGGCTCTGAAACAGATTCAGAAAAATAAGATAAAAATAAAATAAATAAAATAAAATTAAATTAAATTTTAAAAAATAAAATAGAATAAATAAAACAAAGTAAAAATTTCCACTTTTAATCTTTGTGATATGTGTCCTTGAAAGTGCTTTTGGAGCTGAAAAAACCCTGGCATTCCATACAATTAATAGTCTCTTCATCATTTGACTCACGGTGAGCTCATGGCATGGCATGGCATGGCATGGCACAGAATATGCTATATAATGCATGACAATCTCAGACCTAGGTATGAGGGGTCCTCCCAGGAGCAAAAGTATTTGCAGTGCAGATCCCACCCAGAAGATATGATCAATGGGCACACATACAACATAATTCCAGCAGGGACTGAGACATTCCTGTATTGTCAACACTGGTTTTAGCATGAACCCAAAACACAACCCCACACAAGCTGCCATGAATTAAATTAACTCCATCCCAGCCAAAAACCAGCACAATAGGGAATGATTGCTAGTTTATAATATCTGTTTGAAAATATATCTTAATGCTATTTTCACATTGTACTGAAAGTGTTCAGAATACTTTTTCTAATTTCATTTATAGTAAGAACACTATATGAACACAAATTGTATTTGTACTTGCATTTCCTTCATCAATTTTTCAGTGTTTCGTCAAGCCATAATAGATCATGCTGAAATTCTTCTTTTCTGTGGCAGTCTCTGAGGACAAAACTAGTGAGAAACATACCTATCATCAAGCCAGAGGCAGCAGGTGAAACACACTTTTGACCATTTTATTTGAGTTCTAGTTCTGTCTTAGTGTTTTTGTGGAAGGAAAAATGCACATTCACTGTCCCCTGTGGAGTTCAATACACAGAAAAAGATTCAGCAACACTTGCTCTTTTTTTTGGCACATACTGTCTTTGTACTAGATAGATGAGTTAGACAGGAGATTTAAAGAAAAAAATCACACTCCCCACCACAGTGAAACAAAACTTTTATAATTCAAAAATGTCTAGGGTAATAAGAAATTGCAGTATGACATGAACTTTGTGGCTTCCAGCATTCCAGAGTTTAAAAGTTGGGATACACACAGGTTCAGAAGTCAACGCAGCATGAAAGAAAGTTGCATAAACTTTGGTATGCTTGATGCCGTGACCTGGGGAGCTTGTTCCAGTGCCCAACCACCCCCTTGGGTGACAAACCCTTTTTCTAATATCCAACCTAATCTCTCCAGACACAGCATCATGCCATTTCCTTGGGTACTATCACTGCTCACCAGAGAGAAGAGATTGATGCTTGCTCCTTTTCTTCCCCTTGTGAGGAAGCTGCTGAATCCTCTGAGGTCTTGGTCTCCTCCAGGCTAACAGACCAAGAGACCTCAGCCAGTCCTCATGTGGCTCCCCCTCAAGACTCCATCATCTTTGCTGCCGTCCTTTGGGTGCTCTATAACAGCTTAATATCTTTATTACATACCCAAAGCTGCCCCAGCACTTGAGGTAAGGCTGTCCCAGCTCAGAGCAGAGCAGGACAATTCCCTCCCTTGCCCAGCTGGCCATGCTGATGCCTTGCAGGACAAGGCTGGCCCTGCTGGCTGCCAGGGCACTGCTGACTCAGGTTCAACTTGCCACTGACCAGGTCCCCAGGCCCCTTTCCATGGCACTGCTCTCCAGCCTCTCATTCCCCGGTCTGCCTGTGCATCCAGGGTTGCCCCATCACAGGTGCAGAATCCAGCACTTGCCCTTAAACTTCTCATGGGTGGTGATTGCCCAGTCCTCTATTTTGTTGAGGTCTCTTTGAGAGAGTCAACAACTCCTCCAAGTTTTGTATCATCAGGATACTTACTTAAGACAGAGTATGATTTATTTTGATTGTTCTTCAAAATGCCTACTACAAAAATACTTTTTTTTTAACATGATTGAATATATTATGAAAAAGACCAGCCTAGTTAGGATCTACCTTCTTTGACGCAGCTGAGTGCATATTGATTTATGCTAATTATCTAGCAAACTATTTTAACTAAATTAGTATGATACTATCTTAAGGATGTGCGTTTCTTTGTATGCTTTGAAACCTTGCACTAAGTAGCAACTGCCAGTTGAATATGGAGCATCGAGATTTTTATAATCTCAATATGTGAATACAACAGGAAAACACGTTTGTATGTCAAAAGAAAGCTTATGAGTATCAACTCATGCTGAAAAGTCTGTCAACTATGAGAGAAAATTAAAAACCCCAGAGTACTCACAGTTTCTATTAATTACTGAATAATAGCTTTGTATAGAATAGTAACAGAACCCTTTATATAAAATATACTAGTTATGCAACACACAGTGTAGAAATTCTGTGATATCAAAGAAGGTTTGAGCACAATTTACTAGTCCATTTTTAATTTCTGCATACATTTTGCCCAGTTGACTTTTTTTCTGAAAATTTCTCATTTAAAAAAGAAAAAATCCTTTCATTTTTGGCTATGGTACATGGAACTCTGGTACACAAAACTGTGTGAAAATTTCAACTCTGTTTTAACACCACTGAACATCATAACTTACTTCAGAACACTTGGCTAAAATCTGAGTCTGTGCCTATAATACATTTGAGCAGACACTACTCATGTCATGGAAATAATTGTTTCTGTGGCTTTTATTTCTTAGACATGTGCTCAGGTAAATTATTCCATAGTTGCCATCTCCTATAAGAATCTACACTTAGGGATTGCAAATACTAGATGATTTGACTTTTATTACTTATAAATGTTTTTTATTATTTTGCTGATTTAGGAAACTCTCCCTAATGATCACCAGTCTCATCCTAGAGGAAAAAAGATGCGTAACTCTAAGGTTACAATGTTGGCTTCAGGCTTTTAAAGTAGAATACTTTTTTAAAGTCCCTTGTGAAAGTCTTTTTCTTTTTTTCCTTCTTTAAACCATTTGATGAAAACATGCTTTGTGATAGGAATGGAAAGTGGATTTCTTCTATGCTTAGACCAAGCATACAAATGAAACAGCACCCTAGGGCCTGGCCTGCTCCCCAATTACCTGCAGAGCTGGCCTGGGATGCTGCTTCATGTAAAACAGAAAGATATTAGAGGTTCTTTCTCCCAGGGTTGGTATTCTGCTTTATTCTTAGGCTTCCATGTGGTCAGAGCGGGAGATGGGGATAAAAAAAGCGAGTCCACACGTGGGCTCAGGGTTTTCTATGGGTCAGGAAAGGGGAGGGGTCAGCCTTGGCTTCAGGCCAATCCCATCGCAGGGGTCAATCCATTGGTCTTGTAGGGGTTATAGGGTTAAAGGGATGTACCATTCTTAAAGCAGTAGGGTATTGGGTTACAACATACAAAGACACTAAAAATAAAGTACAATTTAAGGCAATTAATTTACCCAATTAACTCATTTCATATGTCAGCATTTAATGATTTAAATGATACTCATTTAAAGTTTCCCCTTTCTTCTTACTTTTTTTCCCAAGCATGGAAGTAAAAAGATCTGTTGATAATTAGACTCCACAGGTCCTAGTATTTATGCATCTAAAATCATCTACTTCAAACCCATTGAGGTGCTTATGATCCATTTCAATTTGACTTTATCTTTCAATTTCCTAAACTGACCATCAGAATTGCTAGATTCATACCAGTAGAACCTTCAGAAACATATTGCTGATAATGTTTGCAACCAATCCAAAACTAACTGAAAATGTATGTCTCTGGTTCTTCATTCCTCTGCTAACAACAAATTCTGCATTTTTCCTTCTGTGGTTTTCCTACTTTTCACTGAGCTTCACTATCAGACACAAGGGGCTTTGCAGGGATTCATTAGTGGGCTAAAAGCTGTTCCAGCTCCAAACGGGATGGCAAGAAATCATTGTGGAAAGATACAACAGCATTCTAAATAATATATTGAAAAACAAACAAAAAAAACCCCAAAACCTCTAAATAATCATTCTTCGATATAGAAAGTGATACAGAGCCATTCAATGTTTACTATGTGTTGACCTAAACTTGAAACAGAGAATAGATACACCCTACACAGCATCCCTAATAGAACATCTTCAATGCCATTGCCATAATGATAGCAAAGTTAATTAATTCCTTGCTCAAAGGCAAAAAGGGGTCAAAATAAGAGAGGAAATAATTAACAAACCAAAACTCTCCACTGGAATTAAATCTCACCTTCAGTCTTTTCTAGAAAAAATATATATTAGCAGAAGACTGTGTACTCTTTGGTGAGGACTGTAACAACTTTTTCTGCTATTCAGATCCCTTATTTTCCTCACATGAATGTATTAATTTTTATTTTTATCTTGTTTGTTGGTGTTCTCTCATTCTCTCTCCTATGAATCAGTGCTGCACACCACAGGAGTGGCAGCAAATGGAGAACAGCCTGTAGGTCACAATGTCCACAGATAAATATCCCAGCAGCTAGGGAGACCTGACTGAGTTTATCTTCCCCCAGTGAATTTAATCCTGAATGTGTGTGTGTGTGTGATCTCTTAGCAAATGTTTGAGTCCTTTGTGTGTGTGAGAGTGAGTGTGTGTGTGAGCCTGTGCTCACATGTGGACTCTCTGGGACACAGGCTCAGCCTCACTAGCTGCCAGACCTGCAGACAGAACAGTAGCAGCAGCCATGGAAGTAGGATGGAGAGACCCCTAGGTTCCTAGGCTGCATCTGAGAGGGCTTCAGCAACTGCAGAGAAGAAACCCTGGCCCTGGAATCCACAGATTTTAACAACTCAAAACTTGCAAAACATTTTCACTTTCACTACCTTTGCATTAGACATGATAGTTTTGATTTGATGTGCTTTAGACAGCTTTTACACAGATCCATTAAAAATACAAAACAACATTATTTTCACCTGTTTGACTCATACCTTTTTCACAGGAACACAGCATCTGATGTAGAAGATCACAGGTCCATTTAATCTAATTTTCAAACACTTTGTGCAGTGAGATGCTATGAAAGCTGTCATGTTCAATGGTTCTGTTAATAAACCCCTCATTTTAGAAATTATTAAATTATGGATCTTGGATTCTCTGAACACTGATAAGAATAGAAAACTCAGCACTAAGCATGGGAAAAGAAGAGTGTCCTTCTGAGTAAGCAAGTATCCACAAGCTGAACAGCTGCTGCTTCAATGAATGTTACCAGCAAAAAAAAAGAATTTCCGGGTCCTTAGATGGAGAAGAGGTGACAGCTGCAATGAAGAGTCTGGGTGAGAAAGCAAGAGAGGGTACCAACTGAGACCTGGGGGATCCAGAGGTGGACACAGTATCTGGAGAAGGTGAGTTGGTTGAAAGAAAAAACACAGTGCTCCTTCTCCAGTGTTCAATTTTTAGGTCATTGCAATTGAATAACTGTCTATATATGCATGTGCACATATAAAAAATGTGTATCTAATTTTTAGTTAATTAAAAGAATACTACATAGGTTTAGAAGACTGACAAACCAGGGCAGTTTTAAGTTTTAATGATACTAAATTCATTCATTAACAACATATTTTATGCTAATAATTAGTTTTTCCATATTACCAATCACCACAATGTACACAAAATTGTCAGTCAGTATGGTACTCATTCATATATCATTTATTATGAGTATACGACATCCATGATTTCAGGATGACACTGTTGGCTATGGTAGTTATTGCTTATCAGTTGCTGAGATTAAGATTATTAAAATCAAGAGACTTTGAGGAGAGAATTTATAACTGAAGGACATTAATTTTATTTCTTCTTTATATTTTCACTGCTTCTAATGTTTCTAGGCTATTTGGTTCTCCCAGGGGAAGCAGGCTCTCAACTGCTTCTAAAACTGTTTATATTGGGGTTTTTTTCTCATTTTGCAAGTCATTGTGATAGTAATGGAAATGGTTTCTTGAGTATTCCCCAAATCATTCTGTATGCAACAACACACATCTTTGTCCCTTTGATGATCACAGTCCTCACATACTTTGTGGTTATGCACAACTCTGCCATCACAGCACTAACCAATACATGATATTAATACCTTATTTTAGCACCCTTACACTTGAGTTCAAGGCAAATTAATACAGATTACAGCATTTACAGTTTCTCATTGACATCGGTCTCTGCTTTGGCTACAAGGTATCTGGCACCAAGATAAGTTATTTAAACCCTAAGCTCAAAGTCTTTGCTCCAGGCAAAATGCACAAAGAGACCTGGGTATTCAATAATCAGATGCACAATAGCCAGTCCTTGACTAGAGAGTTTCCAGAATTAGCAATTATAGAACGATGAAAAAATGCATCCAGAGTTTACACACCTGATTCTCATCCAAAGGGAAATTATTTTATTACAAGGATTATCAGCCTACAATTTTCTCACGGACTTCGGTTCTTAAACAATTTCTTTAAGAAACACAGATGAGTCATTTATTCCAAAGGATGCCTGGAAGGAATTCTGCTTAGCAAAAATCTCAGGAGTAGACAGTTTGCCAGGATTTGGGAGTCAGACTGGATGATCAGCATGGGAGACAGACTACCTAGAAAGTATGGACACTGATCAAAGGAGAAAAACATGCTTTGCCCCCTTCAGAAAGGCTCATGAATAAATATTAGATGATTAATTCACTTAAGAGAATAGAAACATGTGTCTAGTCCTAGTAAGTATGACATAAAAATCTTACTAAACAGTCATTACAGAAAGTAAAATTTAGCGAGTTCCAACTTTTTCACTGTATTCAGAAATATCTTCTCATCTCTTATATTCTTTCCATTCTATATTCACTCTATATGCCATAAATTCTATATGTACTGATGTGGGTCTCACATGAGTCAATGGCACATCAAGGAAGACAGTGGCAACTCCCAGTTTGGTATCGTCACAAACTTACTAAGGGTGTATTCAACTGCACTCAGATCACTGATAAAAATATGGAACAGAACTGGCCCTAGATTTGAAGTCTGAGGGACATTTGGAAGAGCCAGATGTAGCCCCACTCACTGCAACCTGTTCAGCCAATTCTTCATTCAGTTCACTGCTGAAGTTGCTCATCCTAGAGGAGCACAAGTGTTTGAGAAAGATGTTGTGAGGGACAGTATCAAAAAACCTCACTGAAATGCAGAAAAACTACTTCCACTGCTTTCCCTTAACCCACTGTGTGGGTGACCTTAATCAGAAAGATACTACAGTAATTTCACGATTATAAGCCACACCATTTTGACTAAAATTTTGATCCCACCCCAGAAATGCGCCTTACACTCAGGTGCGGCTAATATATGAAAAAAAATCTGAAATTTCCAAACCCAGAAGTGCAAACCAAGGTGCTGAGCTGAGCACCTGCCAATAAAACTCAGGATTGTATGATTGTTACAAATTGGTTACTCTGTTGCGCGGCTGATGGAGGAGGGCTCCGTCCCCATCTGCCGCCACGGGGCAGTGCCAGGCCAGGGCAAGTGAGCCTGACTGCGATGGCAGCGGCAGCCGGCCCCGCCGAGTGGCAGCGCCGATTTGGGCCACCTGGCCCCGTCAGCAGCCCCAAGTAGGCCGAGCCCGCTTGGCCCCGAGCTGAGCCAGTAAACCCCGCGATCCCATTACGAATTGGCAACTTTGTTGCATGCGGGTCCTCGCTGCGAACAACAGTGCAGCTTATAATCAGGTGCAGCTTATATACGGACAAAAACCTAAAGGTTGCCGACACCCAGAGGTGCGGCTTATAATCAGGTGCGGCTTGTAATCATGAAATTACTGTAAATAAGGTAGGACTTCGCCTTTGTAAACCCAAGTTTACTGTCCCTTATGATTGCATTGTTCTTTAAATGACCTTCAATACCACCAGTATAATCTTCTCCATATTTCCAGCACCTGAGGTTAGACTTCGATGTCTGCAGTTCCCTGAGTCTTCCCAGAGGACCAAGTAGCCCAAGAGCTTACCAGTATTATTAAAGCAAAAACCTCCCAACACTGAATGCCTCCTTTTCTTCATCCTTATTTGTCAGGTGACAATCAAGTATCAATCAAACAATTTCCTTAGACCTATCTTGCTATTAGTATATTTCAAAATGTCTCTTGTTTTCAGATATAATACTGGCCAGTTTCAAATGTAACTGAGCTTTGCCCTTTTTTCTCCCTGGGTCTGTGAACTACATCTCTAAAATCTCCTTGTGAAGCCTAACCTTGTTTACAGAGATCATACAATTTATTTTTCCTCTTGATCTCCAAGAGTTCTCTGTTCAGGCAAGTTGTTCCTCTACACCACCTGCTTGCTTTATTATACTATCTATTAATGATACTCAAAAATTATGAAGTTCCTATGGTATATTTTGTACTTTGCTATTTATTTTCCATTTGATTCTAGGCAAATGCCAACATTTAATGTGATGAAACCAAATTAATTAAGCAATCTTTCAAATATTTCAACATTATTTTCAATATACTTTCTTGAAATAATACTGAAATATTTACATTAAAATTTAACTTTCTCCATTCAATGATTGTAGAAGTACTAAAGATTCTTTTACAGTCACCTGAGTTAATTGTCAATTTTTCAATATATTCAATATTTAAGGATTGCATTATTTTCTTTACTTGTACACTTCAATGTTTCTAGTGCAAATCTTTCTTCTCATTTAGTATAAAATATTTGTATATCATTTATTGGATCCCTATAATACTCCTGCCAAAGACTTTTGGGATTTCAGACAAAAATCCACTTTCTTATAAATGAAACTCTTTTCTTAAAAAGATGAATAGACTGAGATGCATACAGTCATACATTCAGCAAGACAATACCCTTTGTTTTTCTTTGTTTTTCTTTGTTTTTACAATAATGAAAAACACATATATGGAGAGACAATATGCCAGAAATAAAAAATATAACTGATTACTCTTTCAGAACTGCAGCTAACACTTCAGTGGGAAACTGGAAATCCTAAAACAGTAAAAAAAATCAGTATGGAAAATAAAAAATTAGTGCCTCTGTGTATTAATACTGTATTTTATTGAAGTATTTTATTTTTAATAACTAAATTTGAGGACTTAAAACAATAGTTCATTCATGAGAATGGGTAATGTAATATAATACACTCTATATTTTTATGTAAAAAGCAGTAATTACAAATAAGTTATAGAATCAAAACTAGTCCAGATCTCATGTCAACAAATTTTGCTACTAATGAAACCAATAAATAGGTAAGAAGCAGCATATTCAAGTGCATCAAATTACATAAACCATAGATGTATAGGACTGAAAAGTGTAGCCCATCACCTGAAACACAGACTATGGTACCAACCAGCGAACTGTTGGTATCTTCTCTCTCCATTTTTTGCATATTTGTTCCTACCCAAACTGGCTTGATGCCTTCATCTGCCCACCTTTGGTTCCTCTCCTAAATGTTCCGTAGCAAGACTTTCACCATCCCAGCATGCTCTTTCCCAATAAAATGATAATGTATAATGTATTATGAGCCCTGTCCCCCAGGGCAGGGACCCCTCAACAGTCCCAGAGGATGACCCCCAGGGACTTGTGGTGCTGTGTCTCGCTGGGGCTGATGCTCTCCCAGGACAGCCCTGAGGAGCTCAGGGCAAGGGCTCGTGTATTCTTGCTCCTCTGTGTGGGGGAAGGTGAGCTTTTCATCGCATCCCATAACACAGATCAGCTCAGATCTCCATTTCAAGCTACACAAAAAATTATAGCATCACCACATCCACACTCATTACTTTTAGCTCATCATTCCTCAAGTGACACGATGCCCATACAGAGAGTGAAGCAAGAGACAGAGCTGGTTGTAAAATGTTATTTAAAATCAGCACCAATATACTCTTTGCTGTAATACTGCACTCAGCTAAAAAGGGGAAGGGATTCAAACATTATAAATCATTTTAGAATGGAGTACAGAGAGAAATAGATAGCAAAAGGGTCTAGCTATGTTCATGCATACCAAGTATCTAGCTGAAACAAAATAGCTTGATGCTTGTCCAATATTCTTTCCCCCACACTTTCTTTGACCCTACCTCAGCTTCTGATCAATTTCTAACATTAAATAACATGAAAAAAGTCTGAAATTGTTTTACTAGGCTACCTTGAACACTGCGACAAGTTAATAATGCAGTTGTGAATCAAAATTACATCTTAGCTGTTTATCAGATACCCTTAAATTCTAGTTTTGCCTGTCTTTCCTTCAAGATTAGTAATTGCAAACACTTGCTACCAAAATTTCCTACACTATCTGTAACTTTGTAATCTCAGTATATGCCATCTAAAAGCCATCAGTATATGTTAGTCGAGTGTCTCTAAATCAGGTTATCAATTGTCCGTAATGTAAACAGTCTTTATATTCGTAAGTGTTTATTAAAAAACATATGGCAGGTACACAGAATGCCCATCTTCTTTTCAGCTACAAATTACTTATAGATGTTCTTTATGTAATTTTTAGTCTGAAATTAGAGTCAGGGTTACCAATATTTTATGGGCTTAGTTTATGTACAGCTCCATGCACAGAATTCTGGTTCAAGGCAAGGAGAATTCTTCACGAAGAATAACAGAGAAACAGAGGCCTACTAGAGTTGTTCTAGATTTGTTTCTCTTCTCTGGCATATGCTGGAATATTTATATTTGTAACTTCTGCAAGTATTGTCAAGAATAATGAATAATTTTATAACTACAGTGCTTATCTTCCCTGAAACTTTAAGAACCATACAAAGACCTTGAAAGCATTACAACAGATAATACAGGGGAAAAAAATAAACAAAAAAAATCAGTCACAGAAATAATGAAAACAAAAGCTGAGATACAAGAAAACTTTTTTGTATAAACAATTCTTTTCATCCAGTCAGCTAATAAATAGAAGTTTACTGAGAAAATCTCCACACCAGTGGAATGAATTTCAGATTTGATCAATGAAGAATGATTGCACATATACTGCATTTCATTATTACTGAATTACAGTAAATAACTGGCATGTTTAATATACCTTAACTATATCTCAATCTGACACAAACAGAAAACTGGAATTTGGAAGGACAGTTTAACATCCTTCCACCAGCTCACCAACTTTATTACCTACAAAATCCACTAAATAAACAATTTTTTTTCTTCCTGTTTCAGCACCTCACTAACCTTTCCTGATTTCTTTTCCTCTACATACTGCAGTAGCACTCTTTTGACAGAAGGATAATACTTAATGCAATTCTAGATAATTCCCTTTTGTTTATCACATTGGTGACAAAGCACAGCAATTTCCCACACACTTTTTTCCCTGCAATATTTACCTTTTCTTCTCTTTTGTTCTACTAACACTCTGTGCAGTAATTTCCTATTATGGAAATTCCCTTTTTTATGCCCATTGTATACAGAACCTAAGGTGATAATCTGTCTTGAAGTATATACGAAATAATTTTATTTGGTGCAATAATCATATTAAATGTATTTTCTAAACTTTCACCATTCAAGCGTCCCTTGGAAAGCTTCCACTGCACAATGCTGTACTGTATCACATTAATGTGGGAGCTATCACATTGCTATACTATCTTTTACTTTGTATCTCCACAAAAGCAGTGCATTGGGCAGAATAAACATCGGTATTTTTGGTCACGGACTGAAAGCCCTAAATTACTGGAGCTAAGGGGTAAGACAGTTAGTGTTCAAATAGGTATCTGAACAGAAGCCACTCTATTAGTAAAGACAAGGGGATCGAAATATAAATTCTGCCAAAGCTAATTGCACTGCATATACTATGTAAAAAGTCATTCTGCCTGTGTAAAGAACTCGGACACTTCTGCTTTTACCTACCCTATAGGGTTCCCAAATCATCAAACTCTGCTGACAAGAGATGACAGAACATTACAGCAGTGACAGTTTTTGCTGAGAATGCCAATTGCCTAAATCTCAGACAAACACAATACACACCAACATCATCTTAACTGATCATGACTGATACAATAAATTTAGTCACTAAGATAAGAAAAACCTTGTAGCAGTAGAACAAAACTAATTCCTTAGTATCCACTTGAGGACTAAGTGTTATATGGTACAACATCTAAATCAAAAGAGAATTGCATTGTCTCTCTCATCTCCAAACAAATTTCACACCTGGCCTAGAGGCCATTTCATGTAGCCTCTAGCAGAATACAATGTACATTTAACATGGAGTTAACAAAATTACAGCTAATTGTGATACTGAAACACATGAACCCCACCTGCCTTTGCACAGTACATCTGAAGGAAATATTCCTTCTTTTTCAGGACTGTAGTGGGTACTCTTGAATATTGCTATTATTTCGTTTTCTTGAACAGAAATATTTTGTGTTGGAGGCAGCTTAGAACCTTACTTGTGAAAGCTTAAGCAGTCAAGAGGAGTAATATGGCACTTTCCCCTCCAGCTGTCACCACCACTATATTTGCTGTAATCTGTCTTTTCATTGTTTGGGTTGTACTATCCTTAACCTTCACACTATGACTGTATCTTGTACATGAATACGAAGCAGTAACAACAACACATGGTAGTGTCCCAATATTTGTGGAATGGTCTCCACACATTCCTTTCTATCAAAAATTCATTATCTGTTTCATGTAGCAAAATTATTCTAGTCTGAGTGAAGCGGGGGTGGCACAATGGTCTCCTCCTCTTTGTGACCTCCTCTGAAGGACTTGAACACATTTTTAAAAGCCTAAGTGAGGAAATGGAAGATTACAGTGTATTTGTAATACTCTCCTACTATTTTGAAGAATGTTAGGTCTCACTGATAAATATGCAGCCTGGGTTCTGGGTCAGAGTTCAGACCAACAATCATACAGACATTTATAACCACATGGAATAAGTTATGGGAATACACAATATTCTGCATTCGGTCAGGACTTTCAAAAAAATTATATGACATGAGTGAATGAGTTTTGTATCCCAAGTCAAATACTCATTTTTAAATATCACTGCCTATGTGCTTTACACATGCCTACACATGCCTACCTATGCTGTCTGTGCTTGCAAGCAATGTGCACCGTATTATTCATAGCATTATTTGTCACAGAAGACCCCACTGCATTTTTTTAAGCAAAGCAATCAGTCTATCTACACTTAGAGTGAAGTTATCTGGAAGCAAAATATAGGAGCTACTTAACAAAATACAGCTACCTTACACAAAAGTATATGACAGTGAATGAATAATAACAAATGCAGCTGAAAATGTAGGAGGAATTAGTAATGTAATTATCAAACTTAAATTTGATCTGCCTTGGCAAAGTGAACAGGGAAAATGTGACTACCAATAGTAACACATTGTTCTGTAGAACTATTTAGGTGTATTTATTTCTTGGAGATTCAAAGGCAAGAGTGCCTGTTTACAGATAGTGTAACTAAGGCATCACAGCCTGTCAGGTCTGTGATACAAGTTTTCCACCAGCAGTGCTGATACTCATGTGCCTGACAGGTCCGACAGTTAAGTATCTGCCCATTTCTGATTTCAGCACATTTTAAAATTCTTGGGAGTCTTTAATCATAGTGATTGACTTAATGGTCCTTGCCAAGTCACTTTCATCCTTGACTGATACCCAAATGATCAATAAGCTTGACCATGCCAAAAGTGAGAGAGAATAGAAAGGGGAAATAAAAAAAAAAAAAATAGAGTGAGAAAGAAAAAGAATGAGGAAGAAAAAATAAAATATAAAGGAAGGAAGAAAAATTAAAAGAGCACAAGAAGGAAAGAGAAAGAAGAGAAGAAAGGGAAGGAAAGAAGTGGAGGGGAGAAAAGAGAGAAGGAGGGGACAGAGAGAGGGAAGGAAGACAGGAAGGAAAACTAAGATGGAGGAGGAGGACACATTATGAATATGAAACGTACAGCATAATCTACAACTTGAACCCAGAATCACACAAAACATTATGGGACACCAGTATTGAACAACAAATCAAACAGAAGAAAAATGCAACATCACGGTGTTGGAGGGCTGGGATGGGGAGAGAACTATAAAGAAATTCCAGTCCATCTCTAGCATTAATACTACCAAACGTACCTAACGTTTGCCTTAGTAGCTGAAGTGCTATTTTTAAAATGTATCTAAATTACTTGGAAACCTAAGGGTCATTGAAAATTAGTAGGAATTTCACCACAAAAAAATCTTTGGTCCCTTTTTTAACTGGAAGCATTTCTATGTTCATTTGGTTCATCTAATGGATGAACCAAAATTTCATTTTCAGAAACAATACAGAATAACTTGCAGCATGTCAAACAGATGTGACTTCTAATGACAGCAAAGTAAGACCTCTGAATAAGTTAGGTATTGAAGTACTGAGCAATGCAATGCATGAACTAGAAATAACAAGTCTGTATCTTCAGTATCTATTTCTTATCCTTTATAACCAATAAAGTATTTACCCCAAGGAATTTTGAATTTCAGAACCAGAAAGTGTTCTTGGGGGAATAAAGACAGAGTTTTACTCCAAGGACACACACCATAAAATATGAATTCTCAAGGTATGGCCATCTATGCTGTTCTGAAAGCAAAGGTCTCCAGTTTTGGAGTTTGTATCTAGTCTGAATGTCCCTTGAAAAAATGGATTCGAGTTGCATGCATAAATATAAATACACGTATATAGTAAAGAGAGAGATTCTGTAACTAATAAATACAATTGACAGGTTTAGGACAGTGTGATTTTCACCTATCTCACTTTAGCTAAAATAAGGACCACTTGTTTTAAAAATGTTAAAATTTTTAAATGAAATTTTGTCATAACGCTGATCCTAACATGACACTGCCCTTAACACCAACACAAGGCTCACATCACTTGTGCGATCGCATTCTGGTGTCACTGCAGAGGAAGCAAACAAGCCTACCAAGTTTCAATTACAGCAGTTGCACTTCAAGAGTTATGTGTCTGCAAGAGAAGGCTGTGGATGGTACACAAGGCTGTGAAATATGTACCTTTGTTTCCCCCCAGTCAACAAATATGTAGGGATCCAGCGGGGCTGGTTAGTGTCAGGTTAGTGGAAGGTATTCTTTCCTCATGCATTAGAGCTGCAGAGGCAAGTTCAGCCAGCCATATGCAGAGCCACCCTCTGAATCACTGCTGGCCTCACTGAAAGATGGTTTGGCTTCAAAGCACAGGTGGAAGAAAGGTATATACTGCTCACCCTGATACCCACATGGGAGCAGAATTACAGCCATGCAAACTCCTCTTTCACACCGTGCTTTTCTTCAATACCTATGGTATTGTGGTACCATTATATATATTGTGTATATATAAAAATATGGGGCCACAGAAATTCATGCATGCACCTACACCTATATAGAAAGCCTCAATTCACAAAGTTCCTAACCAGGATACAACTTTCCACAAATGCACTCGGTGCATGTGAGACACGCCCACACACACTTCAACACAGAGAAATGCAAACCCCTCTCTGGACGCACTTATAAAGATCCATGCTTTGTGACTGGCTGCCAAAATTTCCCTGCTCACACACCCATGTCCATCGGCACTTCCGATTATGCATTTACACAGCTCATGCACCATATGCGCATCTATGCAAAAACTGACACAAACCTGTATGAATGAACAGCTGTGGGGACAACCCCATGTACACATACATGCAAGACAAAAGCACATCAGAGTCACACATACTGACGAGTAAGAACACATTCACACAAATACTCATGCACAAAATACGCAGGTGCACAGAGGCACCGAAAAGAATCCCAGCACACATACAACACAGAAGTGTGCACACGTGCACAAAACACGCGTGCACACACTCGCACTGAACCACAGAGTCAATTGCACACGTGGGCACACACACCATCACACACCACCCGTGTGCACAGCACGCTCACATCCAACACGGCAGCACATGAGCACACACAGACACTCACATCTAACACGGCAGCTCATACAAGCAAACACACTCACATGCGAGCGCACAGACACACGTGCGCTCACACCCAACACGGCAGCACATGTGAGCACACACAGACACTCACACCCAACACGGCAGCACATGTGAGCACACACAGACACTCACACCCAACACGGCAGCACATGTGAGCACACACAGACACTCACACCCAACACGGCAGCACACGCGAGCACACAGAGACACTCACACCCAACACGGCAGCACATGTGAGCACACACACTCACACCAACACGGCAGCACATGTGAGCACACACAGACACTCACACCCAACACGGCAGCACACGCGAGCACACAGAGACACTCACACCCAACACGGCAGCACATGTGAGCACACACACTCACACCAACACGGCAGCACATGTGAGCACACACAGACACTCACACCCAACACGGCAGCACACGCGAGCACACAGAGACACTCACACCCAACACGGCAGCACATGTGAGCACACACACACCAGCACGGCAGCACATGTGAGCACACACAGACACTCACACCCAACACGGCAGCACACGCGAGCACACACAGACACTCACACGTGCGCTCACACCCAACACGGCAGCTCATGCGAGCACATACAGACACTCACACGTGCAAGCGCGCTCACAGGCACAGCGCACCCAAACACGCACTCCGCCCCCAAGAGAAACCTCCCACGCACGCACTGCGGGGTCCAACACACGCGCCCCTTACGAGCAGAAATGCATCACCCCCCCACCCCACCACCCCCGCACACCTGGGACAACACCCCCGCACCCACCCACGTGCGCGCCTCCGCACCGCGGGCGGTGCCCTCTCCACGGAGGAAACCGCCGCCCCGCGCACCTTGCGCGGTGGTTGGGCGGGCAGGAGGACAGCCCCAAGCGCGGTTCGAGTCCCGCAAGCCCCGGGCAGTGCCGGTCCCGCAGTCCCCCCCGCTCCCCCAGCCGGAACCCCCCAGCTCCCCCGCCCCCGCGGAACGGAGCGGCGCGGCCCCGGCGGCGTGGCGGCGCGTCCGGCAGGTGGCGCTAGCGCTCTTCCTGGCGGAGCCGCGGCCGCGCCGCCCCCGCTCCACTCCTGGCCCGGCCCGGCCCGGCCCGGCCCGGCCCGCTGGGAGCCGCCGCCCGCCCGCGGCACCTCCGGGCCCCGGCCCCGGCCCCCGCCCGCCGCGGCGAGGAGCCCCCTCGGCTGCGCGCACGGGGAGCAGCGCTGTGCCCGCCGCTCCCCCGCGCCCGGCCTGTAATTAATGTCCCCGCACAGAGCAATCAGGCTGCGCATCCCCGGGGATGCTGCCGTGGTGTGTGCCCGAGGGCGCGGGCCGGCCGGGCTGTGCGGGCCAGCCGGGCTCTGCGGCCGGGGCGGCGCTGGCAGCCCCGGGCACCGCACGTGCTGTTAATAACGAGGCTGTGATTGCTGCCGCGAGCGGAGGGATGGGCGAGCCCCAGGCTCCTCCGGGCGGCGAGGGGACCCCGCCACGCCGGCATCTCCCGAGCCGCTCTCCCAGGCTGAACTGATCCTCTTGAGGGAACGAGGGGGTGGGAGGAGAGTCTCAATTGCAAATACTGTTTGGAGTTTATTGGAGAGAGCGTCTGAGCGTTGAGGTGCTCTCCCGTGGCTCCCGGTGGATGCAGTGAGGAGGCAGGATTGTGGTGGGTTTCGGCTGTGCAGGGAGTTGGGGTAGCGGGGGGGTGGGGGGAGGAAAAGACACGATCGAGAGTAGCTGAGACTTTGTGCCCCCGTTGGAGAGATGGTTGAGTCCTCGTCAAGGTTGCTGTGGTATCCCAGAAACACCATTCACTCCGAGCTGTGACCGCGCACCATCAACAGCAACAACTCCGCTGCGCCTGGCCGAGGAATAGGAATTAGGAGCTCTCAAGAATAATATGAAAGGGATCTGCAGAGGGGAAATCCGTGCAAAGGAATCGAAATTAGCAGACTTTTGGGAAAGGGGATGTACTAAATGTGGCCGGCTGGACTTCATCCTGGTGAAGAAAATGGAGATTAAAAGTGGATTTACATTTTGGAACCTCGTCTTTTTATTGATGGTTTCGTGTGTGAAAGGTAGGGTAGTATTTGAGTGGTATATTTTTAGGGGTCCATTTGCTTTCGGTCAGGGCGTTGCAAGCTCTTGCCTTGTACCAAGGTGTATTTCAAAATATGTTTATCTCTTATTTTATATTTTTGCCCTTGGTACTCTGCAGTGGAAATATATAAATGATCGCTAAAGCGGGGAGGAAAGAAGGAGTTGATTCAGAGCTCTCTTCGGAGATAGGAAATGTATTTGCTTGCCAGAGCTGGCGTTCAATGCAGTGACTGAGCTGGGGCTCAATAAATATTCTTGCAGTATGCTCAAACGGAGACGTGAGTTGGTTCATATAGCCTCTAACTAGTGTATATTCAAGCAAATCCCACTGGTTCACTTTTTTAAGGTGACGATGATGTTAATGCGGGGTGTGTGGGGGGATTACCTACAATTCTGGTTTTCAGTCGAGCAGCGGGATCTTTGCGGGAATGCCTGTATCGATGCACTTATTAGTTTAACCCGTTGCGTGGGGAAAGTTACGGAGGAGCCCAGCGTACGCATAGCCGTCTCACAGCCCGAAACGCGCTTCACGCTCAGCTGTCTGTACGCATGCAGGGCTCCCAGGCTGTCGGAAAGGTGCGTTGGTAATTCAGCCTTGGAGGCATGGTCTGTCGCTGGGTGCAAAGATCGACACCTTTTCTCTTCCCTCCCTTGGTCCCTTTTCTCTGATTTATGTGAGGGAGTTTGAGTGCTGGTTTTTGTCTCTATTTTTTTTTCCCGAGGCAGAGGCTATTTTGCTTTCTTCTTGCTTCTGTGTTCGTGAAAGGGGAGCAAAAAGGAAATGTCTAGTTAGCGGCATAAATATCTTCACTAAGTCTGCGCTTGCAGACAGTTAAGGGAAATGCTACACACAGAGAAAAGAAGAAATATGTGGCTTGAATAATGTGCACCTGCCGAATTGCACAGGCATCGCTAAACAGTGAAGTGCCGATCCCATCACGCGTGCCTTCAGTAAAAGGATCTATTCTGCTACTCCCCACAGTCGGCTGCCTACCCGAAATAATCTCCCCTTGTTTGTGGCCAGTGATTAATATCCGATTAATCACCCTTTTATCCCCCTCCTCATCCTCATCCCTCCTCCCCGCCACACTCATACACTCTCAGAATATTTAGTAGACATTATCGATCCTCTCCGAGTTTTTAGACTTGGTTATCGCCTACAGAGGTTGCCTGCACGGGTGGGAAGGAGGTGTCTTGTGGGGGTGGCATTCAAAGGCGTGCCTTCCTGAGCTGGCGCTGGCTTGGATGAAACAGTTTATTGTAAAGCTTTGCAGCTGCTTTTCCCCCCATTTGCATCGCGTTGAAAAAGACAATTCGCGTTTCACGGGGAGGGTCTGGAGGGCTTTTACCTCACCCCGCGTTATCCTGACGCGGGGTATCCATGGGGAAGGGGCTTGCCTACGACGTTTATGCACACTGTAATTAAAGGCAGCCTTTCTCTGTTTGCATCTATTGAAGGGAGCCGCTCCCGACGCTCTGCCCCGATCTGGAGACGGTTTGCTATCAGCACCGACCCGCGGCTTTGGGGGCATTTCTTTTGCCCGGTCCAGCCTTCTGCCCATTAGCGCGTTCTCGGTGCTGGGTGTTCGGGCTGGACGCCGGCCCCGGGCTGGACGCCGGCCCCGGGCTGGATGCCGGCCAGGCGCGCCGTGCGCTGCGCGGGGCCCCGCGGGCGCGGTGCGGGGGCGAGCGGGGCTCCGGCGCGGCTCCGCGGCAGCTGCTTGGTGAGCGCGAGTCGCGGGGCGGCAGCATCCGACCGAGGGACGAGCGGAGCGGCTCCCCCGGCACCTGTTGAGAGCCGCCGCTTGCCCTTGGGCGTGGGGGGAGGAAAAAACGCTGGGACAAAGCACCAGAAACGGCCCAAGAAAAGAAAGAGGAAAAATGGGCTTTGCAAAACTGGCTGTTTCTCCATCTTCCCATTGTCAGGGCCTAAGCTTCCCCGGTGCCAACCCTGGCAGTTCCATAGACTTCCTTCGGGCTGGGGCGGTTCTCCCAGAAACTGCCGACCCAGGAGATGAGATTTTACATTCTGGATTAGGCTCCTTTAGGCAGCCAAGCCTTACAGAGCTGGTTTACACTCACTGCAGCACTGCATCTATTCAGAGCGTTTATATTAATTCTCCCTCCACTCCCAAATAGAAGCGTTTTACTTCGATTTACATTCCCATTGTGTCAACAGTTCTTGCCTCCAGAAAGCAGAGGCAAACGATGAATGAATACCTGCCCATGTAAAACATTCCAGATGTTGGGAGCAAGATGACTCCCCAGATCCTGCATCTGCTCTACCACTGCCTGGCAAGGCCTTTTCATCACACTCCATCTCCACAAGCTCTAGCCCATACCCTTCCTTGCTTAAACACTTCTGCTGTGTCCAGCATCACATCATAACACCCAAACTGTTGCTGTCATTCCTGACATCCAGACCACTTCCACAGCTTTGCTTGGTATCTGTCTCTCAGGCTTTCCCTATTTTTGTCATTGTCCTGTCACCATTTCCCCAGTCTTGAGCCACAGCTCTCCCATCATTACAGGTGTCAAACTGTCAAACTATCCCAGGATGCTTAAGGAACCATGTTCATATCTGGATAATTAGGCTTGTATATTAATATAGACAAATCCTTCACGTTTATCTATAAATTCATGCCTCTTTGGAACCTTTAACAATACTTTCAACAAAAGGAGTTAGAAAAGGGAGAGAAAGCAGAAGGCAGAAGAAATTGTCAGAACTACTGAGGAAGGGGTGATAGGAAAAGTGAAGTGAAGATTAATTGATCCTTTTTCAATTAAAATCTTGCTTACGCAATGTCCATTATGCCATGTAACCATGTCCAACAAAATCTTGCTTCAATAGGCATGGAGTAAAAAATAAAGAGATGACACCATTGAAAACTGAGAGGCATGAAAGGCATTAAAACAAACAAACACATCCATGATCCAGCCTTTAGAGAAGGCCAAGCAGAGTGATTCCTGATCAGCTACAGGGGGTGATGAATCTTATGCTTTTCCCTTTAGATGAACAAGACATCCAGGAAAGCTCCCTCCCCTCACACCATGGGAGAAATAGGAAGCACCCTTGAGGCAAGGGAGATACAAACACAGTTTAGAGGAGTAGAGAGTGGAAAACTCCACTGTCCAACTCCCTTACATGAGGTGGGGGAGAGGGCATAAAATAGGGGGGAAAAATTAGGCAGCATGAGTGAGCTTTGCTTCCGGGGATTTAGGAGAGAAGTCACAGATACTTGTATGCCTTCGGTTTGGCACCTCCCTCCACCAAGGAAAAAAAAAGCCAAAAAAAACCCCCAGTATGCTAGTGATCTGTTAGTGGAGGCAAATCAGAGAGCAAATCAAGTTAAATGACCATATTCTATAAGATTCCTCCATCGCCTCTATTTGGCTGTCGCTCCAAGAGATAGAGCACCAAGGTCGACTTTTGTCTGCCTGGCTAAAATGAAGCTTTGCCGCTGCTGTTGTTCCTCTGTTCCCCTCTTGCAGTTGTGACAAGCGGAACAAGGGCAGCTTTTAAAATGAAAGGGAGATGAAGCACTGAGATTTTGAACGGCTCATTGACAGGAAAAGTGATGTGAAAATGAAAACCATTTCCATTTCCAGTGATGGGTACCTGGCATGTGGAGTATTTATCAGGGACAAAGCGTGCCCTGCTTCTTTTAGCCACCTCTGCAATCTCCTTTTTCTCTCATTCCAACCTCAATCTCGCTCCCTTCATGCTCTACCAGCCCCTCCCCATCGCTTCCTTCCCAGTCACTTGATTTATGGTGTTACTGACGATGGATATGGGATTACTGGCTGATGGCTTTCCTCAATGGGGCACGGGTGGGCGCAGTGAGGTGCTGGCTCTATCCCCGAGGTGGAAATGGTCGGCAGAGCAACAGCAGGATCAGGTTTCCTCATACCCAGATGGTCGATGCCGATGCTGCATCTTGGTGTGTGTGTGTGTGTGCGTCGTGTTAGTTCGTGTGTTTGTATGTATGTACCCATGCAGGGGGGTAGGGACACACTGACGGGAGCAGGGCCAGCGTCGTCCTTTCTTTCCAACTCGTCCACACCCGCTCACCTCCTCTAGGGTGTCTGTTTGCCGTAAGCCCCCGCAGGTGACACAGGGCTGGCTGTGCTCAGCGGGCTGCGCACCGCCACTCACCGGTTTCTCGAGCTACGCATTTCTTAAGGTTTGCAGGCAAAGTGACCCTCTGTCCCCCCGCCTCTCAGGGCTGAAACACGGCACGGCTGTGCTCCCCTTAGCGCTCGGCTCCTCCGCCTCGTCTCCTGCAGGGCAGCGGTGAAGGAGCACAGACCCCTCCCAGCAGCGCCAATCGGGACCATTTCTCCTTTCCCCGCCGGTGTCCCTCGGCGGAACTCGCAAAGGGCACGGGAGATCCCTACCTTCGCTTTGCTCTTTTTCATTGTGAGAGGCAGCACTCTCAAATTGGAGCCGGCTCGGAGCGGCGGCTGCCCGGCGGCAGCCTCCACCCGCGCCCGGCACCGGCACCGGCACCGACACCGGCACCGACACCGGCACCGACACCGGCACCGGCACCGGCACCGGCACCGGCACCGGCACCGACACCGGCACCGACACCGGCCCCCGCAGCCGCCTGGGGTGACCGCACCTCCGGGCAGTCCTGACACAGTCAGAGTCCTTTGGCTTTGTTTACTTTATCCCGGTCACTCCTGCACGTCTCCGGCTGACAAGTCCGAGGCAGCGCTGGGGTCGGTTGATTGGTTTGTTTGGCTGACACACAGAAATTGCCCCTCACTCCCTAAGCACAACCAGCCCGCTCCTCTACGAGAGGCTCGGCATTTCAGGCAGCCATACGGGTTGGAGAGGGGCACGCTGTAGCTTCAACTCCATTATCAGCATCTCAATTTGCAAGCACCAGTGCATGAGACCTAAAGAATTCTGTGGATGTGCTTTAAAATTCCTCCTTTTCCAATACTCCTGTGCAGAAACATAGCAGAAACCTATAGGTTTTTGCTTGCTTGTTTATATTAGGGAGGATGTTTTTGAGCAACAGGTCTAGCAGGAAAATTGCACATCTAGCTTGGTGCCCTTTATCTCCAACCATCACAGTTAGCAGCAGTCTAGTGAAAGATTGGAGAAACACAGCAAGTGGATTGACTAGCACATCCTAGATTTCAGCAACCAGCAGCTTTGGGTCCCCTAAGATATAGGCTGGTTTTGAAAAATCACATTTGGAAAGACATGGACTGTCCTCTGTTCCTCTCATTTGTCTGTTCTCTTTCATTCTGCTGCCTTTTTGCCTTGCCTTGTCTTGCCTTGCCTTCCTTCCCTGTTCCATACTATGGCATTCATATAAATCCTGCATTCTTTGCACTCTTCATCTGGCTGAAAGTACTGGCTTCTATGAACATTTGTGATAAAATTGGTTGTTGTTGACGTGCTGTGAAGGTCTACCTGCAAAAAAAAGAGATTTGAAACCATTGAATGCACATGTAACAAGAAAGAAAAGCACATACTTGTTCAGAAAAATTAGAAAAAGTTTTAAAATATCCTGTGGGGATGGGTCAATTTGCCTGTAACAATTTTTCAGAGAAAATTTTATGAAGAGTAAGATATTCTTGTATTGTAGTTTTTAAAAAATAGTGTCTAAGACATTGATTTTCAGAGGTATTGAGCAGGTGGCTCTAGTAAGTCTGGGGGACATGTTAGCACCTCTGAAGAAAGGCCAAGTGAATCCATCGTTATGATATTGAGACAGCAAGAGACAGTATAAGTAAAAGGAAAGCATCTATAAAATAAACTAAAATCATATGTAAAATTTTAATTCTACAGAATCTGATAAATTGGAATGGTAGGAATAAGAAAGGCTTTATGATCTGCTGTAAAATTAGTTAGTTAGTTGTTTTTTTTTTTTTTTCCCTTTTCCACTAAGAGTAAACTTCAATTTTAATTCTATGGGGTTGTGACATCTCAGCTTCAACTACTTGCTGATGCAGATCATTCAGCTTGTGTTTCTGACCATAATGGTTAAGGTTGAAAGGATAGAACAAAGCCTTTGAGGGAAATTAGCTTACCAGTTACTATAAGGTAATTTCCAGGAAAGAGCAGTCAGAGAGCAGACAACTTGGTCTAAGCTGTTGGGTTTTTTCCTTAAATCCCCAAAATTTTAAGACAACACTTACTATGCGAGATATTTGAAGAAGCAATATTTAAGTCACAAATCAGAGACATGTCTGATAAAACTAATTATTGTGAGGTTATTAACCTTACCTCATAATTTCATTTATGTAATTTCCTTGATAGAGTTTATTGCGAAAATCCAGAACTCCTACAAGATTTGGACCCATGCCTTTCAATCAACTTTACAGAAGAATGTTTCCTTGTCAATGAAATGGAAAAAATTCTCCTCCAAAGAAAGAGATAATATTTTTTTAAATCTAAAATGCAAGGAACAATATTTGGCAATTATCTTAGACCTGAATAGAGCAGAGACCTAAATAGAACAGACATATGATGCACCAGTTTTCACGCTCCTTTATTTAAAAAAAAGCCTAGTAATATTAGAAAAAGTTGAAGATCTCCTTTCCAATATCCAGCTTTTCTTCTGGGAAGTAGAATGGAGAAGGATATTGGACTATAAGGAAGAATTTTTAATACACACAGACACACCATTTACATTTGTACTTGTTTACATTCCGTTGTTTACCTTTCCTGGGCAGATTTACAATCATTGTTGCATTGCTTTGTTCTCACAGAATGTATAAGATTTACTATGGCTTCATAATTTCAGCATTACAGATGCTGAGTACTGTTGTAAATGTCAAAGAAGGAAATAGTGGGAATTCATCATGTCCTTCCTAGGGTCTGAAATCTTAGTTGGGTAAGTTTATGGGTTTAGGAATAGTGTTACTCATAAAGGGTGAGCCCTGGGATATTGAAAAATGGCAAACAGGGGATTTCAGCAGGGCTTGGTCCTCTCATAGAACGCTGTTGTTGAAAATCAAGATGGGATGCAGCCAGCACAGACATAGAGAGATGGACTCCCCATTTTCCCTTGGAGTCTACAAAATGTATCATAGTGTCATGTGTCATATTTGCATTGTATCATAGAAATAAGGAAAATAACTGTAAGTAACTTAACCACAGAAGCATTCCTGGGGTGATGAATTCTCATCCCCCAAGGCCTGTAAATAACACAGTCTTCACAATAGAACTGAAAGAATTTGGAGGCTCGAGGCAGAAATGACTGAGCTGATTACTTGGATTATACAGCAATTGAATCTCTGTTTCTGACCTTGAATTCTGTTCTGTCTGTTTCACCTATTTATGTATCTTATTAGCCTTATATATATTTATGTATGTAACTTGTCTGATTTAATTTTCATGGAAATATGTATACCTATACATTTACACATGCATATCTAATATGCATATGTAGAAATTATATCCACATATTTGATTATGTTATGAAGAAATTCAACTGCATTGTTACCTTGCAAAGTCACAGGTAACAACTTGAAACTTATGTGCTTCCTAAGTTATCTATTACCTCTTAATTTATTGTGTATTCCCAATCTCAGAAGGAAGTTCTGCCATAATACATAATTGATTTCACTAACAAAAGAAGAGTGATAGTAGTGATAGCTATGAATACTTGTTAGGAGAAAAGCTTGATGAAAAGAAAAAAACACTAGTTACTAAAACCAGTAATTAAAAACTGATCCTAGCACATTGAAAGTTGACTGGTGTATTTATTCCTACTGATTTAGGAAAGTTTTTTCCAAATATAGTTTCTATAAACTGTTTTTAGCAGATTGAAAACCTCTAATCACCTTTCAAGTGCAGAAAAATGAATATTTCTGTGCTATTTTCTGGTTTATTTTAATACTGGTATTATCATTTGAAGAGGCTGACATATCATACATCAGAGGTGGCTGTATTTCAGTAGCAGTTAAAATGAACCCTCTACCATCATTATCTCCTCATAGAGCTGTTTTCAAAGCCAGCAAGCGGATACCTGCAAGTGTAGTTTGAAGTCCTTAGTGAAATTGAACCACATAAATGCAAAGTACAGATACTCTCATTGAACATAGTGTTGAGCTACTTGAATTGTAAAACCTTTCCTCCACTATTTAATCTGACCCAGTACTAAAACTACAGTTAGCTTTCTTGATTGCTGTGCAGTTTTATTTGGGAATTGAAGCTTAATCTAATTAAAAGTATTCTTTTAAAAGCCTATACTAAAAGTTGCATTTTTGCTTCTGTATATGAGCTTTGATCCAAAGGTAAATAGAAGCTATAAAACAAAATATAAAAAGCACCTCAAAATTGTCTGTTGTTTGAGCCCATTGAAGGCAAAAGATGAGTCCAGAATAAGATCTCTGAGAGTATATTTTCCTGTTTCTTTTTGTACTGAGTTTCGAATTGCTATTTTCTGTACATATACTTTGTTTGACTCATAAATATTAATTATAAGAGAAGCAATCTATTTCATAATATACGCTAGATGTTTTAATTAGAAGTGGTCTTTGGAAACCTCTTATTATGTTGTAAACCTAAGGATTACACAAGTACAGTAATTTCATGATTACAAGCTGCACTGACTCTAAGCCGCATCTCCGGGTGTCGGCAAACATTTCGTTCCATACATAAGCCGCACCTGATTATAAGCCACTCTGTCGTTTGCAGCGAGGACCCACATGCAACAAAGTTGCCAATTAGTAACAGAATCGCGAGATCGGGGGGTTTACTGGCTTAGCTCGGGCCGTGCGGGCTCGGCCTGCTTGGGGCTGCCGATGGGGCCAGGTGACCCAGCTCGGCGCTGCCGCTCGGCGGGGCCACTCGGGGGCGGGAGCCCCCTGCCTTCCCCCCAGGCCATGGGGATGGCAGCACAGAGCCTCCGTCTCTGCCCCAGGCCGCGGGGGTGACAGCATGGAGCTCCCGCCTCCCTGCCCCCGCTGCACTGCCGGCACGGAGCCCGCCTGCACCTGCCGCGCAACAGAGTAACCAATTTGTAACAATCACGTAATCCCGGGTTTTACTGGCAGGTGCTTGGCTCTGCACCTCGGCTGCACTCCTGGGGTTGGAAATTTCAGAAAGTTTTTCACATATTAGCCGTTCCTGAGTGTAAGCCGCATTTCTGGGGTGGGAGCAAAATTTTAGTCAAAATGGTGCGGCTTATAATCGTGAAATTACTGTAAATTGTTTATGATTAAGAGAAAATAAATTATATATTTGGATAGGAAAATGCTCTTTTCACATTTCATTGGTGGTCACATCAGCAGTTCTCAGGATGAGTCTACTGGATTAATTGTTAATGATAGTATGCTAATACAATATCAGGTGTAGTCCTTAGAACCCCAGAATAGTCCTGTTTTTGTCAGGACATATGGTGAATTACAATTTTTTAACCCAGTTTCAAGATTTCGTATTATTATTTTTTTTTTTTTTGCCACTGCCTTAGTTTAAAGACATCTAATATGATGAGTCAAAATCACAAGAACTGAAATATAACGGAAAACAAAAGTCCGAATCCTGACTTTTGGGAAGCCTACATGGTTAAACAAAGATTGGGGGAAGAAAAGGTCTTTGGTCCCCTCACACAATCATATCCATTGGCTATGGATATGATTCTTTTTCCTTGCATCTCCAAGGGCATGCAGGAGCACAGACACATCAGTACTTCTGGTAGCAGGTGTCTGTAATTGTGTCCTCTATCAAGAAGAATTATGCCTGATTCATGAATATGCTCTCATCTTCTGTGATTTCCCTTGAATATGTCTGTGCTGACACTTCAGTTATATGACTCCTGCTGACTTGAGTAATGCTTGTTGCATAGAATGGAAGAATTGAGTGGGTTGGCAAAGACCTCACAGACCACCAAGCCCGACTGTTAACCCAGCAGTGCTGAGTGATGAGTGCCATGCATGACATGGAAGTTCAAATGTCCACAAGTGAAGAAATACTTAATAACTCATAATAAAAGGGCAATCTTTGCATCAGTATAGTGCTCACAAAAGTTCTCACCTGGTTAGAGTTTTTATCAATATAATATATTGAAGTATATTGGCATTTGCACTGTCAGCAGTGGAAAGTTGCACCAATCATATAAGACACAGTCTTTTTGAAAACAAGCTTATGATTCACAAATCTCTTTATCTGATATAGAAACGAGCAACAGAATCAATGTTTAATATAGAACAAGTTCAATGGCATTGCTGACTCCTGCATGCCTACCTCCATAACTTTCCTAAGGATATGCTTCAAAATTCCTAAATCTTTCTAGTACTACAATTGCAGTCCATTGAAACATGTATGAGTTTCTACACTATTTTCAGCTACTTTTAAATTACACTACCCATAAAAAAACCCCACCATTCTCCTAAGCTCTATCCATATATTTTTACTACACTCAAATCTAGCTCATCAACTAGCTCTGTAATTTTTCTGAATTTATTCAGCCTCCTCTGCACTTCTGGGCTCCCTTCCCAAATTCTCTTCCCACTCCACAAGTACCACTGGAGAAGTCCCAATAACATAAAGCCTGCAGTAAAATATAGAACGTTCTCGTCAGTTTCTGTGTAATTTTTAAAGTCCTTTTTTGGCCCAGAGTAATAATCATGTAAGGGTAATATGCTCAGAAATGAAATATCCTCCCAGCCTTACAGTCATAGATTAGACTTACGAACTTTTTCAGGAAGTTCTTTGGATTTTATATCATCTCCAAGAAAGCAAGATTAGAAGAGTAATTTTTCAGTTGTATTTCTTTTCATTCTTTAGTATATTGTGCCTGTTTACCTGATTATTGTTTGGTAACCAAAATAATACCCATTCACCCCATAGAGGAAAACTTCAAAACACATTTTTTAAAAAGTTTAAACTTGTTAATGAGATATTTTTACACTTACTTGTGTATAAATGAACAGTATAGAATCAGATAGTTAAAATTGGAACACTTGATATATTTTGGAAATACAAGATATATCTTCTTGGTTTTTCAAGCTCTAATGCATACAGTTAAACTGTCCATGTGGCATGGTAACAGAAATTTTACAGATTTAATATTACTCCTGTATCCTTTACTAATACCATCATCCTGTGATGACCACAAATGACTTGCTGGGACTCAGGATTCTACATAATATTGTAGAAAAACAAAATAATTAAATACAAAAGGAAAAAAAAAATCACATACAATAAAGCAGCTAGATTTGTAGGGGTACTGTTATGCACTTGTTCCCATTGACTTTGTGTATTCCAATGAAGTCAGGAGAGTTTGCTGTGTATCTGACTTGTGAAAAGGACTGTTCCAAATTGCTCCCTTTGGGACCTCCTGTATTCGTCACCTCTTTGAAATCCATTGATAGCTGAGTTATCACAAATCTGAGTCAGAGTGTGCCACAGATACCAACTAAGGAGAGAAACTACTCATCAGAACCACTGTAATTATTAAGAAAACATGAATTACGTCCTGGAATTTACGATAAATCTGAGGTAACTATACGGAAAATGGATAGTTTATTTTAGAATATTGTATACAATGCAATAAGCATTGAATCATCACTTCTGAAAACATAACTGCATTGCAATGTTGAGGTGTTTTCTGAGGAAGGTTTTCTTTATTCTTACAAGTTTTAATATTGTGCATTATTAAGCTAACTGTAGGTAAACATCCTCTGGCCAAACTGATATGGATATATTTATTTGATCAACTGTTCCTCCTCATCTGCTTCCTCCATGCTTCCCGTGTACAAAATTTACTTCCATTATCTCTTTTCTATCATACCTTTTTTGTGCTTTTAATTCACAGATTGCTCTGGGCAAGGTTCATATTCTTTGTCTGGCACACTTGGATGATTGTGCACTTTTTAGAAGTTGTATCTTTGATTTTTCCTCTTTTCCTGTTCACTTATCAGTATTACAAATATGTCCATTATCTACTTGAATATCTGTATTTTAGAATCTTAATCTCTTTTTTTTCCCTACCTGACAATACTATTTTTAAATTTCATTTCTATTGATGGTTCAATTAATGTTCTTAACACTGTTTCTATTTCACACTGCTTGGTGCCCCTAAGTCTTCCCATTCAAAGCTTCTTACTTTTCGAGTGAGAAGTGTACTTTTGAAAAAGATTGATCATCCATTCAATTATAACCTTCTTGAAATATTTACTAGTAGATTATTTTAGAGCTTCTCCCCACTGAACTGAAGATTTGTCATTGACTTTTAGCAGAACAGAGCAGATTGATACTAAGAAGCAAAATAGTCATTTCAATGTAGAGGAGTTTATTTAGGATGTGACAGCTCTACAAAACTGTTTATACCTTGCATGGGACTGAACTGATGAAAATGAAAAGCTCTAACAGTTGAGCTCCACCAGATTCCTTTTGCCAGTACCCTAAAACTGTATTAGAGCTAGGTGGCTAGATTATTGACATGATGAGATTAATATCAGGTTTTATTATAATTTATTATAATTTTCAAATCCCATTCTAATTCATCATCCATTTATAAAGATGGCAGGAGGGAGACTACAATTGCAAGATGACCAAAAATCTAAAATATTTTTAAAATCTTATAGAAAATAATATCAAAATTTTAGAAGACAATGAGTCAAGAGTTTATTAACCATTTCTTTTTTTTTTTTTTAAACTGATTTGGTCTAGAATTTGGCAGAAGCACATGAGAAGCCCTGAGAGTTTAAAGTTTCTGGCTGATCTCTGAATCTAAAACAGCTGAGCAGATTTAAATATTTTGTGTAAACAAATTTGCATCCAGGCTGCTAATCTGCATGCCAGCTTTCAGCTTGACATTTTCTGAAATGATGGAAAAATGCTAAGCCCTTAATACTAAATGGAGTTCATAATGGAAATGCTGACAGACCCTTAATTACCTGTATTGTGATTCTGTTGAAAGCTTCTTTATCTGTCTAATCTATCACAATGCAGTTAAATGTATAAAGTCTTGAAAGGAGGAAAAAAAGAAAATTTGTGTTGGAAATGCTGAACTGTAGTAATGCTATATTTTCTTCCAGACATCCACTTATGGAGGCAGCAGTGACCAAAAAATATTTGAAGAAAAATGTGGCATTATCCGTGCAAATGTAAAGGCAGCCAATGATGCTTAAAAGTTTAACTTAACCTCCATTTTCCAATCTTTTTTGAGATCTTCTTTACTCTTCTGGCAAAGTATGACTGAACAGATACAATCAACAATTTTTAATATGATAATGAGGTATTATAATAGAAAAAATTTCTTTTTGACTTGATAAGGCAAAAAAAAAAAAATCACAAGCAACAAGAAATACCCAAATTGTCCTTCCATTGCCCTACTATTGTATGTTTGTGTTTAATTATTCTGCATTGAATGGAGGGGGAGGTAGAGTATAATATGAGAGATAGGTCATTGTCTGGACTCTAATTGACAAAATCTGTAATGTAGAAACTCCACTATCTGCCAACTTTAGAATAGAGTCCTTAAGATTCTCTGGAAGACATTTCCACTCCTCACACTCCACCAATAAAAATCTTCCCCTGTTTGTCCAGGCTATAACCACCTGAAAAACTAGACAGTATTTGCTCTGTAGAAATTGCTTAGGTTGGATGACTCAGACATACCAGCCTTACTCCAGCTCCACACAATCTCTGTGCCCCAGCCAGGGCACACAGCTGTGCTGTAGAACAGCTTTCACACATGACACTGGTCCTTCAAGGAAATAGAATATCCTCTAGCATTTTTGCCTTTGTGGTTTGCTGGGTGAAGGAAAACTATTTCTCCAAGTTACCCACAGCAACGACTGACAAAGCTCAAAAAAATATCCTGAATGAAAACGAGAAACATACTACTCTGATACCTTCTTTCCAGAACGCTGCCTTCTCCAAAAAGAGACCTGGGATTTAATTTTTTTCTTATGAAGAAACTACTTTAATTCCAAGATCAGCTATTTGCCCATCTCTGTATCTTCTTTAATATCATTCTGACTTTCTTGGGATAGGAGGTTAGAACTCTGGGCAGTGCTTGAGATAGGGGTGCATCAATGTTTTCTGTAGGGGATAGGTTTTACTCTCTTTGTTTTACTCTTCCTGATTGTGGCAGTGCTTTGGAACATGAAGTCAATAATTACAAAGAAATTTCAGTGGTGTGTCTGAGGTCAAGTCTCTGAGTTCCAAGTTCAGCATCATGCAGGTATAATTTAGTTATATTTTCCTATATGCATATAAATATTAATATAAATCTCTAAAACTTGCCTACTCCTGCATTTGCACACGTATTGATTTTGTGAAGATGTTCTGGAGTACCTTGACATTGGTGCATCATTTGATTACCCAAAAGATCTTAACATATCCGTTCTTCCAAATTTCCTTACATACTCTTTCCTCTGTTGAGGATAGAGATGTGAGGAAAACTGACCCCATCACTAATCCGAAAGTGGTAACCCCACTTTTGATTCATCATCTATGCAAGTGATCATCATCTAGTCTGTGGCTTATATATTAACAACTTTAATTTCCTGAAAGGATCTTTCATCTGTCTTGTGGTAAACTATTTTTAATAGCTTTTGGTGGTGAGCCTTGTCCAGAGATTTTTTGCATGTTGACATTGACTGAACTTAAAAAAATTAGTTTTTCTGATTAATGGACTTATATCCAGAATTCTGTTCTCTGGTGTGACAGCTTTAACCAGGAGAAGAGCTGCCCATATATGTTGCCTTCTCTGCTACGCAGAATACCCATAAATGTTTTCAAAATCTGGGAACTTTTCATAGTACTTTTTGGTGTACAATAAGACTGTTTTGTACTTTAAACGCTCACTTTTAGATATATTACTGGAGGTGCAGGAAATGGTGCTGTTTCTGTTGGAAGCACTTTCTAGAATTTGGACTAAACTACTATTCCAAGCAAAATGTTAGAGACACTGAGCTCTTGCAGTTTTCATGTTCCAGATGAGATGTTTCTGGCATGTCTGGTCCTGCAAGATTGCATGGCATTTTTCACAGAAGATTATTATTAGCCTTCATCTGCTGGCTGAATTCCAATTTGGATAATTACAGTCTGCTATCTAAATTCTCTACACAGAGTGTGTCAAATAACCTTCTACACTTCCTTTTCTAATCTTCTGAGGGGCATTTCTGAGAATTATTAAATAATAGATCTATTTAATCTAAAAGGCAGCTGCTTCTAAATGCTAGGGGAAAGTAACTGTTTTAGAAGGTGTGTTGACTACTCAGTGCTCAGTGATAAATTACAGAGCAGCATTGGTGTAGGAAATGGTCCTTAGCACTGTACAAAAGACTAAGTAAACTACCTCCTTAACAAGATTGCTGAAATTTAATTAAGAGTTCATGGAAACATTTTAGATAAACAATACAATATGCTCTTCCAAGATGAGGAGTATGAGCCTGGAGAAATCTACATGGAACGTTTTGGAAAAGTTACAAGTTATTGAAGGTTGAAAGAGAGATTTCTTATTCAAGATGAAGGATTAATACACACAACTGTGGTACACAGGAGAATATAGAAAAGTGCAAAGCTGTGCAAAGCTTTTAATTTCCCCAGTTATGAAAAAAATCAAAGGGAGAAAATGGGCCAGTTGGACCAGTCATGAAGTCAAGTCCCACATTTGAAATAAATGGATGAAAAGGAAACACTTCAGATGTAGTTGAGTATAGCATTTTGCTAAGCACATACTAGCTCCGTTGTTTGTTTCAATGTGTGAAAAGAAGGGAAGGAAATTCAATATATCACAATTACTCGACATGTTTTTGAACATGTGTAATTATTGGATTAGTTTAAGGATAATTTGTTAAACTTCAGCCTATTGGTCAATCAAAAGTGGTATTTGCTGCTCCCTCTTGGCCTCATGGTAAATAGCATCATTCAGCAAAATAAGAAAGAGATAGGAAGCAAAGAGATCCACAGAAATGTCTTGATTCAGAAGGTGTTCTCATTTTCAGTATCTCCATATTTTCTCTGGGCAGATGTGTTAAACTAGCAGAAACCCTCTCCTGTACCATTTCTTCCAACCTTATTTACCCCTCACAGAATGCCCTCTATCAAGCCCAAAGATTTTTGCTCTCCATGAAGAAAAGATGACAGTGTCAACATTTTTGCTCGTGATTGTTCCACCCTGCATTTTGAAAACTCTGTACATGTTCATGGCAAAACTTTTTTTGGGGGGGTTTACGGAGAACAATATAGCATAGTTAGTGCAACCACATAATAATTCCATGACTCCTGGTATTGTTTGGCATTATTTTAGTACAAGAAAAAAAAAAGTCATACCCACTTATGTGTGCTTAAACTATGTCTAAGCTCAGTCCAAACTGTTTAAAAAAGTACAATAACAAGATATTTTACATAAGATAATGTGCAAATTAGGTATTCAGTGGGTTGATGCATGTCTCGATTGAAAGGAAGCAGGGGTGGTTTATAGCCCTTTGAGAAACCATTTAAATCTGGTTCTAAGAAAATTCTGTTATTACTATGCAGGTGGTTGAGTTGATTGCAATCTTGAAGATTAAGGATATCTCTACTTCTCTGATATTACAGAAACATAGAGAACTTTTTGGCCTGATTGTCCCTATGACTTACCGTTGCCAAAAACTGCATTAACTGCTATTTTGGAGCCTCCTCAGTACAGAATTTTCATTAGCTAAGTTTCTTGTATGAATACAAAATTAGTAAATATGAGTGAAATACAATATGCACAGTTCCAAACCAAGTAGGAGCATTCTTAAGATAATGATCAGGAGGAAAATGGAATGAGTTAATTTCTCTGTTAAAAAGCTTCATTATCTGTTGGTTAGTCAAAATTCAGGTACTTAGGTACTTTGGTGTGCAATTTAACACTACATTGCCAAAAAGATTCAGTATATATATTGCAGTTTGAAATGCACTTTGAAGTCTTCTGTTCTTTATAGTTGTGTAAGAAATTGGCTTCAAGGGAATTGCTACTATCCTTTGCTAGAGGAAAAACAAAAATAAAATCTTGAAGTTAGTGGGTCAAATATTTTCTGCTTTAATTACTTTAAAATGAATAATTATTATTCATAAAAGCCTTTTTATATGCTTTTTCAAGGGGTATTATTGCAAGATTTTTATCGGTTACATAAATAGCAAAGTGAAAAAGAACAAGTAATATCACTTCATATCTTCACATTAAGAAACAGCAATAAATGATTTATTTTATAAGTGCTCTGAGAAGCTGCATGGGTCCAAATCCAGTGCAGACAGCAAAAAAAATTTCTAATGTTTGAGATCAAACTTGATTGAAGGATTATTTCCAATATTTAATTATTTCTTCATTTTTGTCATTGGGTTTCACTAATGTGTGCTGCTAAGAGGGCAACTGGGAATTAGATTTTTCACTAGGAGAAGAAAATATACCTCTTTTCAGATAAACTTTCAGATGTTTGATTTTTACCAGCTGCAATGAGATTTAAATGTGCATTTTACTAGTGTTTCGGTATTTGGCTTATGAATCTGTTACTGGACAGTATGAGAATGCAACTGTGCAACATTTTCAAAATTGATAGAGTAGGAGTTCAATTTACATTCCAATTTGCATTTGTATGTGGGTTATCTCTGATTTTGTGCTCACTAACATACCATAGTTTTGTATCTAAAAATCAAACATTTTCCTGCTGACTAGTGGAGTGAATATTCTTATATAAAATGCTGAAACATATACAAAATTAAAACCACAGCCAAACAACTGTATCACCATGGCTATTTATACCCATGCATCTGTTCGGTGTCCCACCCTTCTGAGCTTGCTGACTATCTAAACTTCTGAAAATTTCTCCATGTCCATTCTTGCAATTCAGGGTATACCATAGTATAAGCAAACTTACACAGTTACAAGTGCTGAAATAATTTAGTTTCTACAGTCCATCAGCACATTTCAGCTAAGAGGCAGCAGGTTCTTGAATTGCTGTTACACAACTACAAAATAGACATATAAGAATGTCTGCTTCGTCTTGTACTCACTTGTGGTTGTGGACTCAGTTGTCTGTAATAGCATACCTTTCTTCTTTTTTTTTTTTTTTTAATTGTTTCTAGTAGTTCCTAAAAAAAACAAAAAAAGAGTTTGAATTTCAGAAAATGGGAGGAAAAAAGGGAGGATTCCTCAAGTGACTCTCATTCTTCAGATTTCAAAGACTAAAATAAAAATCTGAGAAAATAAGTTCTATATTTGCAAAAATAATAAGCAAAAGTACTTGTTGCTTGTTTCTGCACTTTCATAAGAATGCACTGTACATTGCTAGTTAACTGCAACTAAATTATGAATTACAGTTTTGCCTTTGATATATTACTTTTCCTTCCCAAGACAATACAACACCTGTTTGTCAAAACTGCTTAGGCAAACTCACCAAAATTGATTTTTTGTTACTTTTTACATTATAAATATTGTGGCAGGTTTTTGTTTGGTTGTTTGGTTGTTTGGTTGTTTGGTTGTTTGGTTGGTTGTTCTACTCTTATTTGAGAAGTGGTCTAGGAGGTTTTTTTGTCTTATCATAATTACAAGATTTCATAAACAATGGATGAGTTTCCCAGTTGGGAGTGAGAAAGAAGGAAAAAAGCGCCAAATAATCCTTGTGAGAACATTTAGAGCAACATGTTCTGGTCTGAATCCAGAGATGCTGCTCGATAGAGATGGTTAAAGGGCAATTTGAATTTCACTTTGTTGAACGCTTTGTGGTCCTTTGGGTTAAAAGTTGCTACTTCCATGTAAGCATTACTTCAAAAAGAAGTAGTACAATTCTTTTAGATATCTTCCTATTGTTTCCTCTGCTCAGCTGGGAGGTTCAACTGCCAGTGAGGCAGCCTAGCTGCTCACCTGTACAGAGCGGGTGGACCTGCAGGGAGCACTGGATGTTCCTCCACAGAGCACCAAGCAGCCATGCAGAGTGGAACATCCTCTGTGCTAACTAGGCTGTTTCCCAAAGTATTATAATAATTTCACACCACATTATACTGTGAGTCTTAAATGATTGAATGTCTCCTTTGAACATTCAGAGGTTCCCTACTCTACTAACTCACTGTTATCGCTTTTTACATTGCCTCATGGCAAATTAGTTGAATATACTGTAAGAAAAGGGAGATCATCAGTATCTTATTTGCATATAAACATCACATTATTTTCAAATTATCTTCTTTAAGGTTTCTCATTTTCCTAGGATGTTTTCTTCTGTCTGTATGAAGTTTTCTCATTCCATATGCATTCTTCTATTAGTGTTTTGTTGCATAACAGATTTTCCTTTCCACCTTTATTCTCTCCCTGGATATAAGTGCTAAATTACACAATGGTGAGAACATCAGCAATACTTCACAATTAAGTTTTACTGACTTATACCAAGCTAGTCAGAAAAGACAAAAGTGATACAGAATTAAAAACACTTTCTCACTGCATAGGAAATGCTTGGATGGCTTGAATATTCCTATCATTGTCACTTTGCCTAAAACTTACAGTAAATTTCTCAGGCTCATAATGCCTTAGGCAGCAGCCCCTATGCTTTCCCCTCCCACAGAAAAGAAGAAGAAAAGGCTTCCTTACCCTACAGTCTTCATGGGTATCTTTGGCTCATGCCAGTAATTATATTTTTTCTGTGTTGTATGAAAAATTTGTACTTTGAGGGACACATACTTTGAGGGATAGGGGAATGGGAGGTGATTTTTTTAAGACAAGCATAATGAAAGCAAGTTAATCTCTGTATTGCTACAAATGTTTTCACTGCTGACAATGTCTGAACAGCAGACATGCTGAGATGTAATGGGGAATCACAGCTTCAGGGAGCCATCTGTAGATCTCAATGCAAAATCATTCAACCCAGCGAAGTTAAAGCAGAAACAGATCTATTTGATTTTTCTTTTTTTTTTTCCTTCAGCTGAGACAAGACTTTCTAAGGAAGATTACAGGAGAATTAATAGATTTCAACTCTACCTTATTTGTTCTTTATATTGTCCAAACTCCTTTAGGCAATGATCTGGTTTTCATGTGGTACATAACATTAACATTGTACCTCTCATTGTGAAAATGTTAATGTTATTCCTGAAAGGACATTTTCATTGCAGCTTTGGAAACACAGGGAAATATGTAATTATGAAATTCCTTAACTTATATATTCTGGAGTTCACTGTCTGAAAAATATCTCAGGTGATAGTTCTTTCAAGTTTCTAAAAGGAAGTGTCAGAACCTTACTGCGTTGGGACTGAGAAAAAGTTAAAATGTTCTTTGAAGCAAAATTCTGTTCATTGCTTCTTTTCTTTACATGATAGATTAGCATGGACCTAAAGTATGTACAGAATTAAATGAAATACTTATTTGCCTTATTGAATACTTATTGAAACTGTTATTTGCCTCATATATTCTACATGTGGTAGCAATTTTAAGTGGAAAAAATAAAATGAAATAAAAGATCCCATGGCAAGTCTTTAAAACAAAATGTCTCACAAAGAATGCCATACATACCACACTGTTTATGGATTTCATGTAGTTCCTTTCACTGTCAAGTACTGAACCAAATATCACTATACTTAGCATTGCTAAGTTCATTCGGCCTGTCACTGATGTCCCAGGCTTTCAGGTCCATAGCAAAACAGACATCACAGATACAAACAGTGAAATGTATGTAAATCCATCACTAATTTCTTAGAACTATAAAAGACAAAGATATTTCCTTGTCATTGCTAAAAATTACAATGTATGAACATATGATCATAGTTTGATGTTCAAAATAAACCACAAATGTTCTATGCTTGAAGTCATGGAAAGGGAAATAGATGTGCAGGGGAGAAAGTGGCACCCCAGTAGATTATCTGCCCAGTGATTTGGTTATTTTTATTGCAAAATACAAGTTCTCTCTACCTCTGATTAGGAACAGCATGTTTAAAAGCTGCAGTTCATGTGGTGTCAGCTAAATATTGTCACTGTTTTGAGATGTGAGTAAAGAAACATTATCTTTCACTGAATACTGGTTTTCTAATAATATCTAGCAGTTAGCTTTTTTGTCAAGGATTTTAATAATGCTGCATATAATAAAAAATGTGATAGTAATTTCTAGTTAGTGTATGTTGAAGTATATTTTAAAGACTTTCAAGCTGATTATGAGGATTTTAATTGCTCTTGTTTTCCCAGTCTCTGTCAATGCATTAACTGTCACATAAATTTATACTATTAGTGGGATATAACATATTTGGTGGTAATTAAGATTCAGGTCAAATTTTCTTAGTGATCTTTCCTCATTGCATTCTCCATTTCAAAGTTATTTATTAAAACTGAGATTATTTGTTAGATTCAGTCTCTTTCCTAATAAGAGTTGCCTTACATTACCCATTTCTAATGGAATTGTTTTATTCACATGCCAAAAGTGGAGTTCTCCATTCCAGGACAACAGCCTTACTTTCAAATACTGACAAAGCATCAGTGACACAAAGATGCTGTTGTGAGAAATACTGGTCCAAAATACCTCTAAGATAATATGAAGTGTTAGTAAAATACAAATGCTATATATGTGGAGCACAACTGGTAAGAAGAAAAAAATAATAGGAAAAATACTTCCAGAAAAGATTCTGAAGATAGCTAATCCAAAAGAGATTGGTTAGATGTAGTCTGTCATGTTCTAAAAGTAATTATGACTTTTTAAACTCTCTCATGAATTGTATTTTTTATTATCGTCTATCATAAAGTTTATTAATAATTGTTGTTTAATCAGCACAGTTAAGTCCATGCACAATCTTCAGTCATCAGCAGTGCCATGCATTAAATTCACACCTGTTTCAATGCACATTTGAAGTGTTCTTCAGATCTGATCAGTAGTTACAGAGAAAAGAGGGTGGCCAACTCAGGACAAATGAACAAACAGTAGAGACAAAGATATGCTTTGAAATTTAGCATATACATATATTTAACATAAAATACCTGTGTTACTACAGAATATCTGATAGATAAATAGTGCATCAAAGCAAAAGGAGAAAAGTAAAATACCTAGAGCTAAAGTGTTAGTCTAATGTGCGGATGAAAGTAAATTGGTACAAAGTACAGGTGATTAGAACAGCAAGCATACCAGATCATTTAAGATCTTGATTGCAAGTTTGGTTTCCTTTTTGTTTATCAGTCTGTGAGATTCTTTTAATTCTTCTTAAGTTCTGTTTGCACCTTTTTTCCAGTGCACTTAATCCTTTTTGTCGCAGTCTGTAAAGCACCTTTAATTCTGCAGTATCGTCTCTGGTACAGGCTGGGCATTACTGTCTGCAGTTTTCTAGATACTACTGCACCATCAATATTATGAAATGACATTTTTTAATGATCTGTGTTGCATATTGATATACCATCCCATGCTTCAATATCTAGCAGTGCTATAATCTTTAATGCATGTTTCCGTATACCAATGTCGTAAGGGAATACTATTACTTGTTACCTTTCTAGCAGATAGAAAATCATCCTGCAAGTCAGTTATGGGCCAGATTTGTTCAGTGTATTTAGGTACCTAATGATCCAGGAAAGTTCCTAGCGGAACAGACAGAGGCCTGAATGTGTAAGACCCATTATTTCAATAGGTATTAGGTACTACATTTTTCAAAGTCATGCTGTGCCCTAGCTGGAAAATACCTTTTAAAAATCTTAAACAATTTTTAAAATGTCCCAAGTGACTTCCCAAAGTTACAGAAGTCTTTTGTCAAGTCGAAAGCTGGAGCCATGTCTCCTGATTCCAAGACACCTCTGTTTAACAGTGGTCCATGATAAATCCTCTCCTTTTCTATGGGTAAACATAAAATACTAACCATGTTGTTACTAGGTATAAAGGAACAATGTCCAAGGTGGGGGTTTATATTATTGTAAATTGATTTTTTCCTAATAAGAGGTCAGATTTTATGCCACTTTTCAGTACTGATCTGCCTTCCATACTAAATAATCAGCCTAGCGCAATAATTCATAAAATGGAAGTGACACAAGTCTTTAATTACTAGGTGTTACTTTCTCTGACAAACTTTAAAGTTTGAGTGGACATATAAACTTATATACAGTCAAAGCCATAGGAAAAGGACACATATACAATGAATGCATATGAGAATTATTAGCGTTGACTAAAATACACAAATAACTGTACTATCAGAACATATGTGCAGGATCTGGTAAATGAGACTACTAAAAAAGAAATTAATATAGAGGATTTTGACATACACTAAGAATGATTGCTTTTTGAGATGTTTCTTTGCTACAATTTCTCAAAACCTGGTACATGTCTGGCAGCTGGTGAACTGAAAGCACTGCACTTGATGGTGATTAGAACCATCTCATTGTTTCCTTGTGTTCCCCAGTCTGCTGCATGCACTTGCACTATCCTGCATTCTATTTTCTCTTCAGTGTTCTCAAACTGAAATTGGTGCCTTTCCCATCTCAGTGCAGTGTGTAGCACAACATGCACCTTGTATATGTCAATATTTTGGAAATGTTGTCACAAAATAATAGCTGAAACTATGCATGTTTATTCAGTGGGTCTAATTATTGATTGCTTATTACTTTTGAAAGGCAGAGTTGTTATAAAATACAACCAAATAACAATTTTGCATACAATAGCAATTAATGTCCATTTTTCAAAGGCATTTATGGCAAAAGGACATTCACAGAGATGAAAGATCAAACCCCATCTCTTTGGGATTCTTGGCCTGTAAATAAACTGGGCTTCAAAAGTTTTTAATCTCTTAAGCATGTTTCAGTAGACTGATTAATGATTAATCAAAATGCATGTAACAATGACCTAATTATCTTCAAAGTTAGTTTGGTTGGTTTTGGGGATTTATTAATTATATTAAAGTCCAAAATGGAAAATATTTCTCTTGAATATCACAAACAACTTCATATTTTAACTGCAACTTTTTAATAATCAATTATTTCATAATAATTTAATAAATAAATTATCAGCTTGAAATGAAGAAAAATTTGGTGGTTTCTTGAAGGTTTTTATTTTTAGGCATGAATTTAGAACAACAAATTGTCACATTATATGCTTGATATGCAGTAAAAATATACTTACCAGTCTGCAAATATTGTGATTTTCTCAAATATGCATTGTGAAGGTCTGCATTCTTGTCCACATTCCATTTAATAAAAGTGGAACACATCTTTGCCAAACATTAATGATAATTTTGACGTATACACATTGAACTTCCATCCCTGAATTGCAGAAAAATGCAACTAGCTATACAATGCACTGAAACATGCAGAAATCTCAGGAAAAAAATGGGCCAAACTTTCTTTACCCCCTTGGTATCCATTCTAATATGTGTGCAAAGAGGCCAAGCAAACAGCCAGTATGGAATTCACTCTTGTAATACAGTACATACTAAAGTATTTATTATTAATTAATTCCATTGGTATTATTTAGTCATATCTCTAAGATGCTTATTATTTTTTTAGCTACATTCTTACATTGTTCTTATAAAAATTTTACAGTGATAAAAGGGGTTGTAGAAAATAAGACCAGATTCAAAGTAATGAAGACTTAGATTCTGGTATTTATCCTGCACTTTTGCATAGTGTGTCTTGTGTATGTTAATATTCTATCTTGATATATGTTTGCTATATCCATTACAAGTTCAAATTACTGTAAACTTTAAATTATCTCTCTTTTTCCTGAAATTTGGATGATTTTGTCCATGTTTGCTATAGTTGTATTGGCCAACAGCTATTGTTAATACTCAAGGCAGGAAATTCTACTTATGAATTTATAGCCATCTTTTGGTTTGGTATATAATTCATGAGACACAGAAAGAAAATTTATTTAACCATAGGAAAAAAAATCATTTAGTGCTTGAACGAAGGCTTGTATTCTTGATCTTCCTTTTATGTCCAAAAGTATATTTCTTTTTTTTTTTTTTTACTCTGTACTTTTTTTGTCAAATCACAATAGCAAATAGTAACTACAAGTGAAGGACTGGAGAATGTCCAAAAATCATAGTTGGGTGTTTAGGAAAATATAGAAAGCAAGTGAATCACTTCATGAAGAATCAACAGCTTCTGAATCAGGAGGAATACTATAGTTATAATCTTAACCTTAGTGTTTCTACTTATTATTTTTTTCTCTTTGGGAGGTTTTTGAGACTAGAAAAAGAAACAGGGTATTACATTCAATTGATGTATTTTGAGAAAAGTTGTGAGTCTCATAACATTTTCTAAAAATTACTGAATCACAGAGTCACCAAGGTTGTAAAAGACCTTCAAGATCATCTAGTCCATCTGTCCAGCACTATGACAATAACCCCTAAGCCACGTCCACAACTGACACATCCAGATCCCTCTTGAAGACTTCCAGAAACTGTGACTCCACACCAGCTCCCTGGACAACTTCTTCCAGTGCCTAACTACTAATTCAGTGAATTTTTCTTTTTATGAGAACTAATCTGAACATCCCCTGGCACAACTTAAGGCCCTTACCTCTTTAACTTGAGACATGTCAGAAAAGAACCAATGAGGTGTCCCAAACATCCTACTCTTCAGACAAATCTATTCCAATTCCCTCATCCACTCCTATTAAGATGTTTTCTAGATCATTCATCATATTTTTTACCCTTTTTTGGACACAAAAGGTCAATACAGACTAGAGACCTAGCCTATTAGTTTTTTGAGAATGCCTACTAGGTATTCCGAAGACAGGAGAAAAAGGATGGTCTTAGTCCAGGCTAAGTGTCAGAGAACTTCTCAGTGTCTGAAGTCCATCATACCAAACCCTAAGCTTTTAAGTTTACTGTGTCCTTGTTGTTCTGGGTTTTTTTAATGGTGGCCAAGCAGACTTTGAATGTTTCACATTCAAAATGCTCGAATTTTCACAGGTACTTGGACTCCAGTTCCACTTCCTTCAGTAGCTTTGAAGTAACTTATTTAATCTCCAACTTAACACAGAACTACTGCATGCCCAATACTTTCGAAAAATTCTGTATACAGAAGGCATATTTGGATAACATCACTTATCCAGTAGACAGAACAAATTATGAAAATGATTTGCTATATGTCTTTATGTATGGATCCATCACTATATGTTTGGGAGATCTGTCGGTGAAAAAATTGGAAAATGTTTTATTAAGGTTTTTTACTAAGTCCAAATAGCATGTATCTTTTAAGATGTACGAAAAGTATATGAAAATACCTCGGCTTAAATTTTTTTCTCTAGAATAGTTTTTTAATTTTTTTTTTAATTTTTAATTACAAGGATTAAAAATTATTACCGAATAATATATGGTTTGTTGAAAGAATTGCATGTACTTACGAATTTTGTCTGTTTGCTGGATGAGTATTTAAAGAAGTGTGTGTATCTTGTCTTCCTGTGGATGTTTATTCTTTCCTTTCCTCTGGTTTTGTAAATTCCCAAAATATGAATGCATCAGAAGTAATTCACTGGCCGTGCATGAAACAGCTACGTGCGAAAACACAGTGACTGCTCTGTTTCTCATAGCTGAGTTCAAGCCAATGCAACTCTTTGTGCTATTAGGGATTAAACCTTCTCTATTTTGTGCTACAACGTCTGCAGAAAAACTTGGCATGCACATGGACCTTGTTTGTCATCTATATTGCTGGGAAAGAGAACTGCTTTCATTTACTGTACATGGCTGCTGAAACTAAACCAGTTGGACCTCAGTTTTGGTGTGACTTTGTTGTTTGGACTTTTTTGGTTTGATTGTCTGCTTTTAAGAGGAAATCTTCACAGCAATAATACTAAAATATTTCAGTATTCAAGAAATAGTGGATATGGTTACTCGTCTGTTGTTCAGTGCATTTTGATAATGGGAAGTCAGGTTCTCATCTCTTTAGTCTGCTGCTCTTGGCAGGCTTCTGACATTATTTATCCTGCTTTTGATAATTCATCCTCATAAAGTTGACTTTTCTAAAAATCTTTGTTTGTGAGTCTAGAATGTGTGAGATGAATTCAGTATGTGAATTCTGAAATGCATCAATTTCATCACATATAAAACATTCTTTTTACTAGTGACACATAGATTTTCTTGTTTAAAAATTCTAATGCATAGTTTATAATAAAATAAACACTCAAAACTTTATGTAAATTTTGATAATGCATTGATGCAGCTTAACTTTTATAGAAAAATTTGTAAGCAGAGAAAATTCCTTTTCATTTTCTAAAAGCATATCATAGGGACCAAATAATATTTGCAAAGGATTCTATGATTACAAGTCAAAAATATTAGAAAAAAGATTAAATATCCATTATACATAGCTGTATGTTCTTACTTCTATGTCTGATCCTGCACACAAAAGTCTAATTTAATTTACAGTGAAATAATCCTACTAACTCTTTCCTGTTCTCTTCCTGTTGATCTAAATGGCAAAATTCCCACAGGACTTGAAGAACCGGACAAATTTCTTAATATGTAAAGTTAATTGTGTGGCTAGATTCAATTACACGGATATCAGAACAAACAGCATTTACTTGCTCCCTTAATACTGTTGCCTTCCCTTCCAGAGGCCATCTGAAAAAAGCATGCTGTAAGCTAGAACAGAGCTGTTCTACTCCTGTCTGTGTGTGACTTGTGTTTAACTTAGGTAAAAGCTTAGATTGCCTCAAGCTTTTTTTTTTTCCTCAAAAATTCAATAGTCCTTTCATCCAGATTTTGTAGATTTCACAGACATCACCTGGCAGTCTGTACATCTACTTTTACCAAGCACTTCAAAAGTAGTAAAATGGACATGCAATGTGTGCCTATGTACAGGACTGGTTTTTTCTTCAGAAATTAACCAACATAAAAAACAAAAGTGATGACCAAAAAAAAAAAAACAACCACATTGAATAAGAATATTTTTCATATACCATCAATTATGCAATTATAAATCTGTAGTAATGTTTTAATTATTATATCATAGACCATTTAAGTATTGCATGCAAGAATGTATTTCTTAGAGACTATTTCCCAGAATATTTAAGAGGAAAAGCAATTCCATCTGAAAAAAAAATTCAATTTCTTTTCTTCTTATTTTTTTAGAAGATGATTTTCAAAGCTTATTAGGTAAAGCGGGGATATAAAAAGCCACTTGAAAGTACAAAGAAATGAACAGGGAGGAGAAAAGCAAAGGAAAGCAAGGGAAATCAGAGTAAGCAATCATTAACCCTTTATAGCAATATCTTGCTTCAATTTGGAACCTGAAAATGTCTACTTCAACCTTATGTATAAAGCTGAAGTTTCATTAAAACACATAACAGTTCAGCACATATTTAAAATAAGGCAATTGAATTTATATACTTTCTTAAATTACAGGCATTTTTTCTACTTTTTCCAGAAGTTTCTCAGTTATTATCATATGAAATATCTCTGTGGAACAGACAGCTTTTTTACTCATGCAGTATTAAAAAAAACCCATGGTGGGTTCACCCCTGGTTAGACACCAGGAGCTCATTAAAGCTGCTCTATCACTCCCCTCTTCAACTGGGCGGGGGGAGAAAATATAAAAAAAGGCTCATGGGTTGAGATCAAGGCAGGGAGAGATCACTCACTAGTTGCCATCATAGGCAAAACAGATTTGACTTAGGGAAAATAATTTAATCAACAATCAAATCAGAGTAGCATAATGAGAAATAAAACCAAATCTTAAAACACGTTCCCTCCACCCATTCCTTCTTCCTGGGATCAATTTCACACCCAGGTTCCCTTCCTGCTTTTCCTCAGTGGTGAAGGGGGATGAGGAATGGAGCCTGTGGTCAGTTCCTCATGTCTTTGCCAATCCTTCATCCTCAGGAGGAGGACTCCTCACACTCTCGCCCTGCTTTAGTGTGGAATCCCTTCCATGGGAGACACACCTGGAAAACTCCTCTGATGTGTGTCACTTCCATGGGATGCAGCTCTTCACAAACTGCTTCAGTGTGGGTTCCCTCCAGGGTCACAAGACCTGCCAGGAAACCTTCTCCAGGATGAGCTCCTCTCTCCATGAGACCACGGGTCCTGCCTGGAGCCTGCTCAAGCAGTCTTCCCAGAGTCACAGCATCCTTCAGGCACATCCACCCACTCCAGCATCGGGTCTTCCATGGGCTGCAGGTGATTATTTTCTCCACAGTGGCCTTCCATGATCTGCAGGGGAGCAGCTTGTCTTATACAATCTAAGAATCATAAAATAGTTCGAGTTGTAACATCACCCGTTTCCAAACTCCCTCTCTTATGGACAAGGACACTTTCCCTTAGACCAGGCTGCTTAGAGCCCCCTACAGTCTGGCCTTGAACACCACCATGTATGGGGTATCCACAATTTCTCTGGGAGGTGTGTTCCAGTGTCTTATCACTCTTACAGTGAAGAAACATTTAATCTAAACCTATCCTCTTTCTGTTTAAAGCCATATGGCCTTATCCTATCCCCACATGTCCTTGCAAAAAGTCCCTGTTCAGGCTTCTTGTAGGCCCCCTGATGGTACTGGAAGACTAATTTAATGTTAACTCAAGGCCATGGAATCCCAAATCTCTCAGCCTCTCTTCATAGGAGAGTCATTCCAGCCCTCTGAATCATCTCAGTGGCCATCCTCTGGACTCTCTCTTTTTATGTTAGGGACTCCAGTTAGATGCAGTACTCCAGGTGAAGTCTCTAAAGAGCAGAGCAGAGGAGGAGACTTACCTCTCTGGATCTGCTGGTCATGATCCTTTTGATGCAGGACACAGTTGACTTTCTGGGTTGCAGGTGCACACTGCCATCTCATGTTGAGCTTTTCAAGACCCCACCCTAACCGCACCAAATGTGTGATTTCTTCTCAGGGCTGCTCTTAATACATTCTCTGTCCAGTCTGTATTTGTGCTTGGGATTTTGTCTTGATCCAGGGGCAAGATTTTGCATATGGTGTTGCTGAACTTCAGGAAGTTCATAAGGACTCACCTCTCAAGCCTGTCCAGGTTCCTCTGGATGGCATCCCTTCCCTCCAGAGTGTTGACCGCACTGCACCACCCCACACCACACCATACCACACCCCACCACACCCCACCACATCACACCACACCCCATCACACCACACTACACCCCACCCCACACCACCACACCCCACCCCACCCCATCCCACCCCACCCCACCACACCCCACCACACCACATCCCACCCCACCCCACCACACCACACCACACCACACCACACCACACCACACCACACCACACCACACCACACCACACCACACCACACCACACCACATCACACCACATCACACCGCTTGGTGCTGTCAGCAAACTTGCTGAGACTGTACTGGATCTTATGCCCCTGTCACTGACAAAGATGTTGAAGAGCACCAGTCCCAATACTGACCCCAGAGGATAACACTCATTACAGGTCTCCGCTAGGACCACTGACAAAAGCTCTTTCAGCGTGGCCATCTTGCCAATTCCTTATACACTGAGTGGTCCACCCACCAAATCCCTGCCTCTCCAATTCAGAGACAAGGAAATTGTACAGGACAGTGTTAAATACTGTTCAAGTACAGGTAAATTATGGCACTTATTCATGCCTTACCCACCAACACTCTAGTCATGTCATAGAAAGCAATCAAATCTTTTGGCACAATTTGCCCTTAGTGAAGCCATGTTGGATGTTGGTGGTCACCAATAATCTATTTATTTACCTTAGCATAGCTTCCAGCAGGTTCTGTGATCCAGCTCTGTGATCTTGTCAAGCACAGGAGTGAGATTGACCAGCCTATAGTTTCCAGGGTGTTCCGTATTGCCTTTTTTGAAAATGGGAGTTTTGTCTCCATTTCTCCAGTTAGTGGGAACCTCACTTTTCCACTATGCTGGATAGTGGTTTAGCAATTTTGTCTGCCCATTCCCACAGGACCTTCAGATGCATTTCATCATGTCCCACGGACTTGTGCACCTTCAGGTTCCTTGGGTGGTTTTGAACTTGGTCTTCTCATACACTGGGCATTTATTTGTTTCCCAGTCACTTTCTTTGCCTTTTGTGACTTGGGTGGTGTGATTGGAGCACTTGACACTGAAGACTGATACAAAAAAGTTGTTGAGTACTTTAACCTTCTCCATATTCTGGGTAAACAAGTCTGCATTGTCCTCCCATAGAGGGCCTACATTTTCCCCATGCTTTCTTTCATTGTTGACATACGTGTAGAAGCTTTTCTTATAATTCTTGACATCCCTGGCCAGATTTCTGTCAAGGCTGTAGCTTTCTTAACATGATCATTTGCTACTGAGAAAATTTCTCTGTATTCTTTCCAGGCTACCTGTCCTTGCTTCCATTCTGCATCTTTTTGCATTTCTTTTTGTCTGGAACCTCCTTTTCAGTCCATGCAGGCCTCTGACTTCCTCTTTGTTGGAACACATGATTCATGAACTTGGAGGAGGTGATCCTTGAACATTAACCAATCTCCTTGGGCCATCTTGCCTCCAGGGCTTTGTCCCAGAGTACCCTAAGAAGCAGATCCCTGAAGAAGCCAAGATTTTCCTCCTCAAGTCCAGGGGTGAGCTTGCTGCACATCCTCCTCACTGCCCTAAGGATCTGAAACTCTACCAATTCATGGTCAGTGCAACCAAGGCTTCACATTCCTTCACAACCTGGAGCTTCACATTGTTCACCAGACCCTCCTTTTTGGTAAGAAGGTCAAGCATAGCACCTCTCCTTGCTGGTTCCTCTATCCCTTGGAGAAAGTAGCTGCCATCAATGCATTCCAGGAACCTCCTGAATTGCTTATGCTCTGCTGTGTCATTCCCTTAGCAGGTATTTGGTGATTAAAGTCCTCCATGACAACCAGGACTTGTGAATGTGAGGCTGCTCCCTTTTGTCTCTAGAGGGCCTCATACCCTTGTTCTTCCCGTCTGTGTGACCTATAGCAGAGCCCCATGACTGTGACACCTACCCTTGCCCTTCCTTTAACTCTGATGGTCCACAGACTCTTAGTCTGCTCCTCAATCATTCTCACACATTCTCCATGAACCCCAGCTGGTCTGTGACAAAAATGACCCCATCCTTGTCTCCTCTGCCTTTCCTTCTGGAAGACCTTGTATCTTTTCATTTCAAAACTCCATTCATCCCACCAGGTCTGCATGTCATGCCTGATCACGTCTCTGTAGGCTTGTGCACATCTCTAACTCCCCTTGTTTATTCCCCATGCTGCTTGTGCTTGCATAGAGGCATTTGAGATGGAGCCCCAGTGAAACTGCGCTGCAGTCTGGGGTGGCTGGAATTCCTTTGTGCAGCTCTTTAGGTGTTCCTCTGCTGACCTGCAGTCCCTCTACAGGCTCTGGGCATCTCTTGCTGGTACTGGCATCAAACTGGTAGAAGTGGGATGGACTGAGGTTCCCTTTCCCCTGACAACTTCCATTGTTCCAACTTCCACAGTCCAACTGACTAATTAGAGGAAAAACTAACAATTAATTTCACTGAAAACAGCAAAAAAGTGTGTCTGAAGAATGCAGGTTACTTGCTTATGTAAACAAGCTAGTTTATAGTCCGCAGAGTTAGGGGTTTTTTTTCTTTTAAGAGGAAGAATTATTTTCTTTGTGGACGCAATATCAAAATGTGGATATTGTTGCCTTTTTAAGGTGTATACATTTTAGCTTGGCATAAATATAGTGTGTAAGATTTTGAAAGCCCATAGTATTGACCTAGTCTTGTTCTCATTTGTTGTCATGGAAAAATTAATGACTTGTGAGTTAGACATTTCATTAATGCCAACAGTGTGAGACAAGAAACCGCATCTTTAGACAAACTCTTCAGTACTGAAAGTGCCACCTATCCATTTCAGTTAAAATTGCCTATACTGAATGAGGATGAATAAGCTGACATGGTTTCGAGAGACTGACAGGAAAGATGCTTGATGCTTGACTGTCACAAAATATTGGCTTACTCTGATAAATTTTTAATAATCAGTAACTTATGCAGATACATATTTTAGTTTAATATAATTTATTTTAATTTAATTTAATTTTTAATTAAAATTTTACAGTTAAATTAAATGCTTTATAGTATAATTTAAATGAGTAAGAAATTTTCAAGTAAAGGTATAGAACTTTTAAATCTCTCAATCAGGCCACCATATTTCCTTCGTGAATTCTTGAGCTGTATCCTCTGATCTGCATTTGGAATGAGTTCATTAAAAACTATATTATGCAATTTGAATTGGAAGACTCTTCAACTGCATAAAAATATAACTGCTGTACCTATCAGAGGTTTTCTGGATTTATCTCTCTAATTTAAATTTCATTCCACTGTCCACTGATCTGTCAGTCAGATTTCATTCTCTTCCTACTCTCAGTGAAAGTACTCGAACAATATGAATGACAGGTAGCATGGTCTTTCATAAAAAAGAATATTTAGATTATTACAGAAATCTGGGCATGGAGGAGCTCTAGACAAAATTTCTTTAGCATTTTCAACATTTTGAAATTCAAATATTCAGAGAGCCTGAAAGTCTTGAGTGTTCAAGTATACTGAGAATGACAACAGTGCAGGGAGGGAGTAAAGATGGTAAGCTGTCTGTATGTTCTGCTACATTTGCACTTTTCCTGAAAATTGTAAGTAGGATTCTTAATGAAAAAGGCCCTTTTTGGAATTAATTCCATCTTAGTGCTTTTCTTGTGCTTTTTGGTAGTGAATACCTACTTTGTTTCAGGTTTTTTTTCCCATTTGTGTCATACTTTGGATAATGTAATAAAACATTGAGGGTATCCACTGTACTAAATTAATTCACACAGCCAATGTTGGTCGTGCTGGCAGGTGGATAGGATTGAGAAGTTTAAATTGCTGCTTTTGTGTAGAAAAAGAGAAGCATGCAGTTTCCAGAAAAGTCAGTCTCTTTTAAGTTGTAGAACTCACTTTTAAATTATTCCTGGTTTTGTTTAATTCTCTGTTTCTGTGTTGCTTTCTGTTTCTGCTTCTCCTTATCCCCTTTTCCCAAGAGGTAGTTAGAACTCTTCTCAGCTTTCTTAGACATGTTCCATACATAGCAGACTGATTTACTTCAGAGTGTTTATACAGTTTTCCAAAGGTGAAGATACTTGGCTTTGGCTTAAATCTGTGTTGTAGAAGTGACCCTGCCAAAAACTGCTGTGTAGCAACTGCAAGCAGAATTGCTTGTGTGTGTGTGTGTGTGTGCCAGGGCAACTGTCAAGGAAAGAAAGGGAAAGCTGCAGGAATGAGTAGAGAAGTAAAATTGAGCTTTCAGATTTGCTCTAGATGAGAAATTCTTATCAACTCAATTTTTAAAAAATATTTATATATTTATTCTTTTTTGGAAATGGAATAAATAAGAAGAGAATACACTGTCATTTGGGTGGAATAATACAAAAGTCATTCTAATCACCGATATCAGCTTAGATAAAAAGAATGAAAGGCTAGAATTTTTCAAAATAAAAGGTAACATTTTTATTAGATGGAAATCAAAATTAAAAAAAAAAAAAGCGCAAAATCCAGGTCAGTTGTGGTGTGATAACAAGGAAAGTTGAAATTTGAGGTAAGAAAAGGGAAACCAAGCATAGTGGAACCTGCATTAAATTCATACTTTCCCCCAGTGGAAATGGTTATTAATCTTTCTGTCTTGGAAATATAAACGTTCTTCACATTTCACCAATCCACCAGCACTGCTTTATGACCCAGATATTTGTCCTATTAGTTTGTCAGGTATATAATGGTGCTGCAAGCAGCACACGTATTACTTGCTAAGGTCAATGGCATTGTTAATTTATTCTTACTTAGAAATCCATCAATGACCAGCTTAATTTAGTGCAGGTTGGTTTCTGCTACTGAAATATACTAATTTGCAGGATGGAATTGTAGCGTTGTTTCCAGCACCCATCAAATTTGCTATTAAAAATCTCTTACAATTTAAGGGGCATTGATTTAAGCACTTTAATTTAGCTGTCCCACATGAAAATATTACCTATGTCTAATTTTAATTTTAAAATTTTCAACGGTTTTACTGAGTAACATGTTAAGAACTAATTTTTTTTTTAAATGGATGGTGTCTACATCTATAAAATTTACTTGCATTTATAATAATCTTCAGTGATATTTATTTGACAATAAGGCTTCAAATATAAGCTAAAAATAGCTACTCATGTCTAGTCTTTGCCGTCTTTTTGGTTATTTATTCACTGTGATTTATTTCCATGAAACTTCCTAGGATTTTTAAGTCTTGAAAGGGAACAAAGGGTCCTTTCAGTGTTGGAATGACTTCATATTCATGCAGGTAGTGTTTATGTGTCTGATTGGCAATGTATACTGTATCACCACTACAGCTTGTCACTGCTTCTTCAACTTATTTCACCTCCATTATGGAAATTTATTAATGCCATTAAGAGAACATTGCTCTGGATTCAGTTAATCTTCAGCCTGGAAAAAGTGCTGCAACTTTACACATGGTGGTATCCTTGACATAGCTGCAGAGCTGATATAGGTTAATGTAATTGTTTGTGTGCAAGACCCTTGGTATTGACCTGAGAAACATCAAATTCTCCCTTCAGTAACACTCATATAAATCAGGAGTAGGTCCATTGATTTCAATTACTCAGTATTTACAGTGAGATGAAACCGAGAACTTAATCTATCCTATACATCTAAATTTAACCTTGACACAAACATGCACAGTTCCTATTTACTTGAATGAAGAAGTTAGAGAATTCCGGAACTGTATTGTAAGTGGAAAATAAAGATATCCCTAATAGATAAAATATCAGAAAAAGTATCTGAACAGCCATTAAAATTTAGTGAAATCACAATTTTATCTTTCCTTCTGCCCACAAAAATATCATCTGCTTTTAATGTCATAATTTCTTACCAGTTGTAGCTGTATTTAGAGTCACCGTTTCGGGTGACTGTGGTACAGCCTGGATTAGACTTAATTTTGTCTTCATGAAGAACTATTCTCAATTATGTACTTTTGTGTCCAGTTTCTGCTACTTAACCCCATAAAATCAGAAGAGATAACCTGGTAGTCTCTTAGGAGAGATTGAAAATTCATGTAAACCAGAAAGCAATTATTTTTAACATGCAGTTTTAGTATTTCTAGTGAGTAGTGGTTAATCTAAGCATTTAAAAATATATAGAAAAACTGAGATGAGGAAGATACATTAAAATGCAGCTTCAGGTTTATACATGATGTGTAGGAAACACAACTGATATCTGTCTTTCACCTTATTTTGGAGACTAAAAATAAATATTTATCAGTTCTTTTATATCTAATAAGGCTATAATTATTAGTCTTGTATAATATTAAGGTTTTTCCAAGAAAAGAGTCCACATTTTTGCTTATGCCTGCAAAGAACCATGTAGATCACATTGCTCTATAAATTATGATACTGGATGTTTCTTGTGCCTCAACTTTGACTGTTTCAGCGGACTAAAACTGAAAGTTTATTTTAAAGTCTGCAGTGTTCTCTATAGAAATTATTTTTATATCTTTTGCTTTCAAAATGTATTTTATTCTCTGTTCCATAAATAAAAATTCCTCTTGATATGGATATAATGATGTTTGCTAACATTAGGTATATGTGCTTAATATTTCCCCATTTTCTGTAGCTGTCATTAAACTGTATTCCCTGTCCAGAATATAATAAAAGATGATAGCATGAAGTACCTATCTGGGTCATCACAATTAAATTTTATAGAAATAGATAAAAGAAAACTTTAAAGAAAATTGGCTCCTTTTCTCTGCAGAGATTTGTTCCTCCAGGGTTTCCTAAGGATGGGCATCTTTAATCTTTAAAACCAGACACTATGCTCAAACTATGTTTCAGTGTAAAACTATTTTTGTACAGTAAATACATTTTGCAAAACTGAGTATTGTAGCTGTCATATTCATCAGGAAAATCTCAGCATAGAAAACTGTTTCTCTGACTTTGAGCCTACAGTTACATTCACACACATCCTTCTGGTTGAGAGATACAAACTACAAACTTGTGCTGTTCAAGCTGGGTCAGGTTGTGGGGCTTTTTAGCCTCTCCCTCATAGGAATAAATATTTATTTTTTCATAACAACTAGTACATGTTTTTCTATAATAATCCTTTTTAAAGTAAAAAACTGTAAAAAAAGATAGAGGTGATAGAAAATACAGATGCGCATCTAGTAATAATATCAGTAGTGCTTAAATAATTAATTTACGGCTCTTTCTGCATCAGCAGATGCCTAATCCTCAATTCAAAGGTTAATAAATTTTATGTAGACATAAGAAACAAGCGATAAAAACTCATATTTAATTCTTAGTTGAAGGCTGAATGATTTGTTCTTTAATTCAGACATCATGATATCAAAAATAACTGAGCTCTTTCTCTGATTTTTATGTGGTACTGATAAGCATTTCCACTGGTATTAACATTGCAGCCTTTTTTACATGGCCAGAGAAATGCTTCCTCTTTAAGAGTCAGGTATTTAATCTTGAAGAAATATATTCTGTATATCCCGATGTTGTGAATTTGACCTTTATATGCCATGTAAAATTAAGATTAATTAAATTTTTACATTTATATCTACTCATTCCCTTAGAAGTTTAAAATAATCCCTTCTGCCTGCCTCAGATTTTACCATCTCTTCCTGTGGTGAGCAAGCTGAACAGCATTCCTAACATTTTGCAAGGCTTCTTGAATAAGGAGGGGATGAAAAATCCGAGCAAGAAATTGGTACAGGACTTCAGAGGATGCTAGATTACTTTCTCATATGGATAATCCTACTAGTAGGATGCTGTTTTCAGAACTGAATCAAGATAACAGAAGTACTTAATTGCCCTTCTAGTTTATAGGTGATTTGCAGATAACAGCTAATCTCTACCACATACATATGTATACTAATTTCATAATAATTTACTTTTAAATTTTTTTCTAGCTAAACTTGAGGCTGAAATATGGCACTATTTTATAGTGCATTGTTTCCACCCTCTGTGAAGTAATGCAGTATCAAAAATCTAATGCCATCAATCCCTCCCAATGCAAATTACCAAGGAAATTAATTCTGGATGTGCTCACTCCTCCAAACTAGCTGAATTTTGATGGGAAATGAAAATGAGCATATTAGATTTGAGTAGATTTTTGATCCACCACAAAACTTGGAAAATAACAAAACCTTGAGGAAAACTGAGAAACAACAGTGGGGGAATGTATGATTACAGTGGAAAAGTTTTCAGGGTTTCACAGCAAGGTTATAAGCTAAGGAGCATTTTCATTATTCATCCACAAAGCTAATGATTAAGAATAAGTAGCCTTCACACTACTGCTCAGCCTGAAGATAATGTTACAAAGAATTTTCTCATGAGTATCTTCTATATGTATGATGGAAAGATCTATTGCTCAAAAAGTCTTGAAGCACTCTGCAAATAAGCTTTTAATTACTAGAGTTAAAATAGATGGATGTGAATGGAGAAGGAATAAATGGTTCATAAAGCTACACTGAGAGATACTTTTGCTTCTCTTTCATAACCATAGAATTTGTTTTTCATCTACAGCAATTTGTCTCAGTGTGATAACCGCTCAGAACAACAATCCACTGCTTAGGTATTTCCCTCACTGGTTGTAATGCCCACCCTCATCAAGCACTTACTGTCATCACATGGAAGAATGAACTGGTTTATAAACTATGGAAAATAGTGTGTCTCTAATGTATGCAGTGAGGGCTTGTGGGATACAGATGTTCTGCTGCTTAAACTACAGTGTCCTAACAGCATATGTTGGGTGTAGGCAAGGAAAATTAATCTTAATTAGAGTTTAAAAAATTGCTATGTACTTACTGTCACCAGCTTCATTCAAAATCATTCAAGTGTTTAAAAAGCAAAATTAGGAAATAAAAATAAAATATCATGTCAGCATTTATTAAGGAAGTAGAGAGGAAAATATCTATGTAGGTCATGTATCCATGAGCCCTCTTGATGTTTTTAGTATTTCTTCCTTGACCTAGGCTCCATTACATTTTTTTTTTGTATTTCTTCTCGATTAGTTTCAATGAAACAGATGTTTTCAATGCAAAGCAACACTTTCATGCAAAATAATTTGGAATATTAGAGAGAGTAAACCAGAATAAAGATAACAAGAGCAAATTAGCACTTTTAAATAGTTTTAGTGTGTCATGGGTATAATTAAAAGAAATCTTATCAATTCAGCAGTAGCAAGCAACAGAATTTTTTATTGTGGTGGTTTGAATCTGGCTGGATGCCAGGTGCCCACCAAGACCACTCTTATTACACCTCTTGCAACTGGACAGGGGTGAAAAAATACAACAAAAGGCTGGTGCATTGAGATAAGGGCTGGAAAGGTCACTCATTGATTAGCATCATGGGCAAAACAGACTGGAATTAGGCAGAATAACTGAATTTATTACTAAGAAAAATCAGAGCAGGATGATGAAAAGTAAAGCAAATCTTAAAAAAACCTTCTTTCCAACCCTCCCTATTTCCCAGCTCTATCTCCCCCTGCTCAGCTGCACAGACAAGGGATGGGGGTTACAGTCAGCTCATCACAGGTTGTTTCTCCTCAGGGAGGGTCCTTCCCTGCTCCAGCCTGAGGTCCCTCCCACGGGAGACACTTCATGCACTTGTCAAAATGGTCCTTCCCATGGGATGCAGTTTTCCATGAACTGCTCCGTGGGGTGCAGCCTTTCAGGAACAGGCTGCTTCAACATCAGTCCCCCACAGGGTCACCATTCCTGCCAGCAGTCCTGCCCCACGTGGGCTCTTCTCTTCACGATTCTGCAGAGCCCTGCCAGGAGCCTGCTCCAGCATGGGCTGCCCACGGGGTCACATCCTTTCTTGGGTGCATCCACCTGCTCCAGCGTAGGCTCCTCCAGGGGCTGCAGGTGGATCTCTGCTGCCCTGTGCCCTCCAAGGGCTGCAGGGACACAGCAGTCTCACCACAGTCTGCAGGGGAATCTCAACTCTGCAGCCTGAATCTCCTCCTCCTCGTCCTTTATCACTGACCCTGTTCCTCTCATATATATATATATATATGTGTGTGTGCGTGTGTGTGTGTGTATCACTCTTTTATTTCTATGCAATAACGTTTTTTTTCCTCTTCTTAAATATGCTGCCACGGAGACATTACTACCATCTGTGATGGGCTCAGCCTTGGCCGGTGCTGGGCTGTTCTTGGAGCTGGCTGGCATTGGCTGTCAGACACAGAAGGAGCTTCCAGCAGCTCCCACTAAAGTCAGCCCTGCGGGCCCCCAGCCTCCACCAAAACCTTCCTATGCAACCCAATTTACTTATTAGGAAAAGGGATTATGGTGATCCATGAGAAGAACAGAAAGTATTTATTTATATAAGTATGTATAGAGAGAGCAAGCTATTACTGTGTTTTTCACTTTTATTTTCCCAACCTACACCGATACATTCTGTTGAGATATTTTTAAAACCTACTTTTCATAGTATTAAAATCAGTGAGTTCATATGCATCACATCTTTACTGAATGCCTGTCTTATGTTTAAATTTGGTGTTCTCTTCTGCCCTCTAAAATATATTGGGAAATAAAATCCTTGAGAAATATTAAGAATAAAGGAGCATGCCTTAAATTCATAAATTTCCAAGGAATTTGACTGCAGAATATGCCAGGGAAGTTTTACTGCATGCTACCTTGTTTCATACTCTTCTCCAAGAATTTATTTTATGACTAATATATCATGTATCTAGACCAGTCTAAGTTTTACTGTGCTTCATTTTTAGGGATGTAATAGCAGTGTGAGGAAAATTACCGTTTTTAACAAATGTATGATTTCCAAATGCAAAAAACATAAGTGTAATATTACTCATGCCCCAGGCTATATTCATGGTGGAAAGAAAATTTGTATTATTTTCCCATGATAAAAAAGATAAGAACATAAATTACCACTTCCTAAGAAAATACTTACTATAAAAACATAAATTGCTGTAAAGGAATATATGTAAGGCCCATTAAAGGAATTGACTTTGTTGCCTTTGACTGTTGACTTGTGTACATCTGAGATGATGAATACATTTATGGAACTTGTTACGCAAAATGTTTACTTTTGAGCCACTTGTTGTCATTAAGTCACTAGTAGCAGAGGATTCATAAACCTAGGAAGGGTAGCTGGTAGCCATTTTTTTCTTCTGTACTTAAGCTGGTGAGAGTCTAATATTACTGCTTTTAGTTGGTCTTAGGTTACTTCCTTCAGTTTTTCAGGAAAGATTGTGATGTACAAGCACCCTCATAAATGAAAACCCTGTGTTTTCTTCTGTTTCTTTGTGAGAAAAGGTCAACATGAACTGATGTGCCGATTTTTCTCTTGTGTTCTTTGGTACTATAATCTGCCAGAGCTAATGGATGCATGGTTTCATTCAACAGCTCTGCATGTGTTGGAGATTTTCTATCTCCTCCTGGTCTTGTTTTGAATTTTGATGCCTATGGAAATGCCACATACATACTGTTATGTTCGGTATTCTATTCACAATGTTCCAATTTCTTCCTACCCTGACCTCTTCACAATTTTGGTATGTTATATAGGAAGAAAGGTAACAAGTACCACTGCTGCTAGCATTTCATCTGCAAATATGGCGAGGGTATGATCTAGACAATCATCCAGGTAATTAATGAGGATGTTAAAGAGAATTGGGCTCAGAACTGACCTCTGGGGTGCATCACCAATTACTGTACAGTTCATGATCACCACCCTCTGGGTCCAGCCATCTAATTTGCCTCATTTCTGCTCATCTTACCCATAATTCATCAACATCTCTGTGAGGACTGGAAAGGATCCTTCTGGGAAAAGTAAGTATTTCAGGAGTACCTTGTGATGGAAAGATTATCCTGCAGAAAATGCAGTCACTACATTGTAATTCTTTTCATGTTGAATGAAGTACAAAATAAAGAGAAATTACTCTTATCACCTATCAACTGAAAAATAGAAAAACATTAGAAATGTTATTTTATCTGTACTGGAGGTTTGTTTGAGAACTATAGTGGGAACTTTCTACATTCCAGTAATCTCCAGACACACAGTTTTTTTTACTAGTTTCTTTTTGAAAATTGTTGCTAACCATAGTCAAATTACAGTAAATTCACGAATACAAGCCGCACTGAGTATAAGCCGCATCTCTGGGTGTTGGCAAATATTTCGTTTTTTGTCCATAAATAAGCCGCACCTGAATATAAGCCGCTCTGTCGTTCACAGCGAGGACCCGCATGCAACAAAGTTGCCAAATACTAACAGAACCGCGGCATGGCGGGGGCTTTACTGGCTCAACTAAGGCTGTGCAGGCTCGGCCTGCTAGGGGCTGCTGATGGGGCCAGGTGGCCCAGCCCGGCGCTACCGCTCGGGGCTGGCCGCCGCCTCTGGGTTCGCTCCCCCTGGCCCCGCTCCCGCTGCGGCGCCAGCCAGGCATGGAGAGCACGCCCCGCTCACGCCATGGCAGCAGAGGGCGGGGGCAGAGCACCCCGCCTCCTCCCCGAGCTGCGGCAATGGCGGTGCAGGGCCCCCGTCGGCTCCCCGAGCCGCGGCAATGGTGGCGCGCCCCTCCCCCGTCTCTCCCCCGGGCTGAGGCAGAGGAGGGAAGAAGAGAGCTCTCCCGCCTCTCTCCCCGCCCCCCGTGCTGCCTGCAGGGAGCCAGGGCAACACAGTAACACTTTGTAACAATCGCGGAATGCCGGCTTTTACTGGCAGGTGCTTGGCTCGGCGCCCTGGCTGGCACGTCTGGGGTTGTAAATGTCAGAAAATTATTCACATATTAGCCGCCCCCGACTATTAGCCGCACCTCCGGGTTTCCACCAAAATTTTTGTCAAATTGCTGCGGCTTGTATTCGTGAAATTACTGTATTCAAATTCCACAGGCTTTCAGGAAAGAATTTAAAAAATTACTATTCGATGTATCAAATAATAAACCCCTCTAAATTAAATTTAAAGTTTTAGAATCTAAATTTCTAAATTGCTAAACAAAATTTTAAATCTAAATAATAATGTATTTGTGCAATAACCATAAGATAGTGAATGGTATCTTGGTTTTTGAGGGAAATATTTTTGACATTGCTTGTTCTTTCTTTGCACATTTATATTTCTTTCTAATGTTTCTGGAATTCATCAATGAGTGGATAATAGATGATAAAAGAATTTTAAGGTTTAATAGAAACATAGTAAACACTTTGTAGTAAATATTAGCATCTTAAACCAAGTTGTGTGTGAGTATCTTTTCGCACTCTATCACAATTTAGAAGTAAGAGCATGTTCTGTATTTTTTGGACTCCCTCTGCTAGTTTTATACCAAGAAGCTAAACACGACAGATGCAAAACAGAGAAAAGATACCCAAGTCTGTATGAATGCAGTTAAAAATATCCAGACATCTTTAATTTATGGAATCCCAAGCAGATGGTAAAATATGTTTACTGAACTCTTGTTTCTTTTTCTCTAAAGAACCAGAAGCTTTAAATATCACAGCATATTTCAGAATTTGGCAGTAAGGACATGAGTTTTCTCTATTTTCTTATTTTCTTATTTTTTTCCTTTTTTTTTTTTTTTAGTTCTAATAAGATGTTCTTAAATTTGGAACACTGTTAAGATTTTTGATAGCTACAAATCTGACTCAAATTATTTCTTTAAGGCCTCTATGTGAAAAATTTACTTTTAAATATTATAGAGAAGAAAAAAATGTTGTCTTACTATTTTCAGTGTCTGCACTACAATTTGATTTAGGCATTATAATTTAACACTGTCAGAATTAGGCTGCTTAGAAGGCCATAGTTACAATTAAATTATATCATTTTTATTCTTGCATAACTGGATTAGAATAAGATGATTTCATTATTTTTGCACATAAGGGCAATGTGGTGTTTTTCTGAAACACATCTTCCAGATAGACATTCATTCCTACACTGAGACAACAAAAGACTTGAATCTTGCAGTTACCAATGGTTTGTTTCAGTCACTTACTGAGGATCATCTTAGAATACTCCTTTCTTTTTATTTCCTTCAGTTCAGTTCAGTTTAGTCAAGATGGTTTATTTTTCCTTTAATTTTATCGTTATTATTTATTTTCTTGCATAGATTCTTGATCATAATTCAGTTTCAGAAATTGAATTATATTCATTGAAGTGATTGAAGGAAGAGTAGCAGGAGAGAATCAGAACTATTGTTACCTCATATCAGCAGGTGACATCAGATGCCACATATTGGATGCCTTTTGTACATCCATGTGGGTCCATATTCATTTTATTGTTTCAGAAATGTTTGCTTAGATTCCTCTCTGAGGACCATACAATAGTAGTGTGGTACATATCTAGATAATTATTAATTATACTCTGCTTTTGTGTCCTCCCAGTCATGTACTTGTTTCGAATTATTCTGAGAACTTATTTGATATTCACAAGCTCCAAATTATTCAAATTTTTTGTTTCCACCATCTTCAAGATAATGGAGAATGTACTGTTGGACTTCCACATGAGGTTTTTGGTGCTTGCAAAGTGATTAGATGCAATATGTGTGAAAGGCTGCGTGTAAAATCTGTGTGAAACTATCTAAAAAGATAAAGTCACAGTCTAGATCTTCTGAATACTTCTTCACAAAAGTGACTGTGAGAGCTTCCTTAGAAACCTGTCTAAACCAGAACAGGAAAGACCAAGCTCTGTGGCTGGGCAGTGTGCAGGAAGGAAACAGCAGGCAGTTTTTCAGGAGACCATTCTTCAGGATTATTTCTCTGAATAAATTCCTGAAGCTGAGTTTTCAGATGAAAGAAGGAAAATGGAATTCCATGCTACAAGTTTATGAGATTTTTAATGGATTCTAAAGGAACAGGCAACCTGTATGTGAAGCAGAAGCAGAGTACTGCTGTCATTACCTATGTTTCCAAGACTCAAAGTGAAACTCCTGTCCTTTATAGCTCACATTTCAAAACTTTTGTGGGTATTACTGAATTTAGATTTTTTTTCTTCCATCTCTGAAGATAGATATTATCATGAGAACCAACAAGAGAAAGTATTCTCATGCAAACAACTCTGTATTCTGAGTGTTCTGAATGAGAGCTACAGTAGGAATTCAGGGATGACTAAGCCTTAAAGTTTGAGTAAGAAATGTGTGTGCATGTGCATACATGTGTACATATCCCATTTCACAAATTGAAAAATATAGGGAACCGTATGAAAGCTGAATTTGATCTACCTCAATCTGTAGGTTTTCCATTCAGCAAGTATAATCTTAATAAAGAGGAAGAATATATTTAAATATGTAGCACTGTACAATCGAATTTGGCAGCAGAGAAGAAAATTCTGTGGTTTGGGGGATCAGGTTACAATAATACATAGAAGTAGGAATATGCACTTTTTTGATGGAAACACAGGCATTTCAATATATGCTTTAATATATACATTATTGTGATCTATTTAAAGACTTCATTTTTTTTTCTTATACCTTCCTAAAATTTACATTTCTTCAATTCTGCAATTTTTAATAGTAATTTATTTATTAATCATTATATCGATTCTTTAGAAAGTTTTCTGACCTGCTAGTTGCCTACAGTAACATCAGATATGTGTAAACATAGGGTTATAAATAACATTTGACATTACTGACGTGTAATTTAATTTATTCCTTTAAACAATGCCCTCTGAAATGCTGACTTTCTAAGCTTTTGAAACATAAATGCTGCTCTGTAAAAACTTCTACAGAATGGTTTTGGGAAAGTGAAGGTGTGAAGAACATACATTTAAAAGGAAATTTGGAAATGGTTTTCCTGAAAAATCAGGTTGTGGTTGTGATATTAAATGATCTCTTGAACGTTCCATTAAGCATAAGGATGAGAATTCACATCTTTTATTTGCATTAAGCGCTTTTACCACCCTTTTGTGATTTCTACTTATAAACATCTGAACTGCACACACAATTATTTTTAAAGGTAGCTGTTCTGGAGCTCCAGTCTTTATTCTCAAAAATGTCTTGAACTAAATGTCAAGAACTTGACCAAAAATAAAGGTGGGGATATGAGAACAGGAGTTATGAAAAGCATACCTTTAACTGTGTCCACTTGTAACAAAGTAACTTGCCATTGTCTCTTCTTTCATTTCATCCAGGGAATTATAAGAGAAGTGAGCCTTTTTATTAAGTGACCTTATTAAGTGACCTTAATAAAAAAGGTAAACAAATACTTTACAGCCCAACAGGTGCCACTGGCTTGGTGATTTTAGGATATAAAAATGTTTTGGTTAAGCAACTTGCATCTTAGTGTTTCTAGAGGAACCAAAACACTTACATGTGGTTATGAATTACTTCTATAAAGGCTTTGTTTTAGCATAATCATAGTGGGGAAGCAAGCTGGTCAGAGGCATTTAATGCCTAGTCCCTGGTTTGCCTATATCTTGCAGACAGGTTTTGACAAGAACTGCTGGAATTCCTATCAAATAAGTTAAAATTATAATAATTTTACTTATGAGTAGTTTATTCGTACAGTCAGAAAAGGATGGATTCTCTTACTTGATTTTGAATGCATCAGTTTGTAAATCTGAAGTTTCTATACACATTGTCTTTCTGCTGCTGAGAGTATGGAAGGTGGACTTGTAATAGCTATCAGAATACATTTTCTAAAGCTTTTCTTTTCCTTCTTTAACCTTGTTTCTTAATGCAAAAGTCTTCAATAAGCCAAAAAAAGAGATCTAATCAGCTACTTATCTTCCTTACCTAAAGGTACCTGGTTGTTGCTGAAAGTAGCCACATAAGGGAAAAGGAAGGAAGGAATCTCTGCAACCTGATGGTCTGAGAGATAACAAAATTTCACTTAAACATTTTCTGAGTTTCCCATGAAAAGAAGCACTACCAAAATGGGAAAAAATGTCAGAGCAGTGGAAGAAAAACAAAGTGCAATGATAAAAATAGAACTCAACCCTTTCGTGACTAGAATGTCTAAGTATATGTGTGGGCAGTGATTTAAACTTGTACACTTGTAAACCTGTACAGTAAACTTCAAGATTAAGAGAGTAGATATTCTAAATCTCATCTGTGTAGGACAAAGTTCTTCCCAAATGCTGATTTTGTCTTTAAAACCTTATTTCTGTAAGAGTTCCTAAATAATAATCCTAATTAAATGTGTTCCTTTTCCTTCTCTGACGATTGTCAGGAAAAAAACTCATTGCAAGTCTACCTTGTAAACAGTGCATTAAGCAATTTTATACAGTATTAGAGGAATTGCAGTTTGCTGGTTCCTAATTTATTTCTTGAAATTGTGATTGTATCAAAGCCTGCAATAAAGAGTTTCTTCTTTCTGTGGAAAATTCTCTAGATATAAACATATATTTATGTTTATGAGAGTATATAGCCATAGCCTTCAGTGCAGATGTAGTTTGGACAGCCAGGGATGCAACATCAAATAATAGTTTCTGTTACATTAATGTGAATTCAGCAACTATACATCAAATTCTGTGCTTAAATTATCTGAGAAACTTTTGAGGGAAAGATGAAAAAAACAGGTGATCAGGACTGCTAATTCAAAGAGGCAATACATGATGTGCAGCTCAGCAGAGAAACTGGGCCATAATTACCACGGGTAAATCACTCCTGATTGATCTGACTTTCTTCTATGATAAAATGACTGGGTATGCAAATGGGGAGAGAGTAGTGGATGTCATTTACACTGACTTTAGCAAAACCTGTAATACGCTTACCCACATTAAACATTACAATCTGGCTCAGGGGAAAATCAGATGGGTAAAAACTGTTTGGATGACTAGACTCAGAATAGTGGTTAATGGGTCAAACACTGCAGAAGCAGATAACAAGGGCAGGGTCTTGGGCCTGTCTTTTTTGCCATATTTATCTATGACTGGAAGAAAGTTGTGGGGTCACCTAGAAAGGTGACACCAAATAAGGTGGAAAATAAATGTAAAAATCAATACTTAGTAAAACCTCTTTTAAAATGCTGTAATTCGCCACAAAAACTAAATAACTTAGGATCGATTAGAAAGAATGGAGTTAATTAGTCTGGATATAAGGTTACTTCATTAATCTATTATAAAATACAACAAATTGTGTATTCAGAAAGAAAGAGAATGTAAAAAAGATAAGCATAGTACAGCTACAACTCATAGGTCATTCTTTGTGTTACTTCATTTAACAAGAATGTAAGAGAAATATCCTTCTAGAACTCAATTTCATATGATCAGTTTTGGAAATGTAAATAAGAACTAAATAAAACTGTTCCAAATATGTAAGTAATGATCTGAATATATGACTTAAATTTCCAGTTTGGGAACACTCAGAATTTCACACTGAATTTGTAGATAAACTTCTATAAATGGCTCCTTTTTCACTACTTTAAAAAAAATATTACTTTGGTATTTACCATGTGAAATGCATGTCTGTCTTTTACACCTTTGACAGCACTGCTGATGTTAATACAAATCTTGTCTTAAAAACCTTTTAAACTCTCATGAACCAAACCTGCTTCTAATTGGTCTCAGTGCATAGTCTTTCAGTGGAACATTTTCAGTATGAAAGCTTTTTTAATGGAGGAGAAAACCAAAGCAAGGTGTGATATTAAAGCAGATATCACACAATTAGTGATTATACAGACTGCTAGATTTGGGGCTTAATCTAATATGCTGTTATAACTAGGGTAACACAAAGTTAAATAGCTTTTTCTTTTCCTTGAATGTCAATGTTATGCATAAAAAGTTAATTTTGGAATTTTTTGGTAAGTTTTGTGAATAATATGAGCACAAAACTAGATTTCTCAACTATCATTTGGGTTTCGTTGCCATAAAATACTCAGGTTTAACTACACATGGAGTTAGTTACTTTGGTACCAGTCCTTGATAAAATTAGATGGTAGCATATACAGTAATTTCACAATTATAAGCCACACCATTTTGATTAAATTTTGGTCCAAACCCAAAGTGTGGCTTATAATCAGGTGCGGCTTATATATGGACAAAGAACGAAAAATTGCTGGCACCCGGAAGTGCGGCTTATACTCAGTGCAGCTTATATTCAGTGTGGCTTATAATCATGAAATTACTGTAATTTCCCATAAAGTATTTTGTTTCCAAGTGGGTTATATTATCATTATGAATGCAGGTGAGCTGAAGTAGCTTAGAGACTGCATGCATTACTGTAAAGTTAAGCTACTTGTAAAATTGTCTGAAAAAACGCTGAAAGAAGCAGGAATAAAGACCTGCAAGTAGACTTCCCCAGACGTAATAGAAAGAAAAAAAACCTTTCCGTTCATAAATCTGCACTTTTTTTTTAATAGAAAAAGTGTGCTTTATTTCTATTTTAATTAGAAACATGACAGTCAATGAAATGGAGATCAGGGTGCAGGAGAAATAAATGAAAGTTCCCATTTTTATTTTTCTTATTTTTCTATCTTATTCTTGCTCTTATGTTATTATTTTCAGCTCAGCTTCTTTTTCTCCAAACGGGAATATTGTTGAAAATGTGGATTTTACAGGATGTTCAGAAAAAAATAAATTTAAATCCCTATCCAGTTTTGTTACAAGTCATTAAAAAACTCAGTAAGGATTCAAGTGAACAAAGTGCTATTTGGCTATTCCTATAAATTACTGATAAAGATTATTTTTAAGATGATATTTCCCATGGTTAAAGTTTCTTTCTGTCTTTCACTTTTCTAGATCTTTCTACACAAATTCCCTTGACTGAACAGTAAGCTGAAAATACTGATAAAACCCCCAAAGCTGACAGCTCTTCTCCCCATTTTGTGCATGAAGTATAGGACAGAGACATTTGAGCTCCTGGGATGCCACAGAGGTTGCATAGCAACGGATGCATGAAGCAGCTCATCTCTGCAGACTGTCACACTCCCAGGACAGCAGAGAAAGTATTTCAGGGATTGCAACCTCAGATCTTTTAGACTCTTTAGCCTTTTGTGTTTAAAAGAAAGAACTATTTTTAAACAGAACTGGATAAGCATATATAGCTTTTTAGGTTCCAGCAAGACAAGGAGAGTTAAACAGGAATATTTATACTTTTTTTAAAAAAAACTTTTCTAAAAAGCTTTTTCTTCTTCCTTGTACTTTCAGAGGATAAAGCTACAGATGGGACAAAAATGTGAAAGGAAAATAACATACTCTATCGTCCATTTGCAAAATGGTGCCACAATTAATTTTTGTCAATGATAGAAAAACAATAATTTTTTATATTTTTCTGCATCAATGGACCTTTTGTTGTGCAGTGAGAGCAGTAAGAGATGCATGATATGCATAGAATAATGAATGGGTTGGAAAGAAAGATTGACACTTAAACATGACAATGAAACGGTTGCATTTGGGACAAATAACACTGGTCTCTAGGTAGGCAGCACTTAGAATTCTTAATACTTCTAATATTTTAGTTTCAAGATTTTAATGTTTTACAAAGCAGAAGTGAGACTTTGCAAATTACTTTCATTTCTTTGCAAAGAAAACGTGAATCCCAGTAACATTTCACACATCTATAACAGTTCTTTTAGAAGATTATTAAGACCCTTAACAACATGAAGCAACAAAGCTTTGTGACAAATTACTCCCAGATACAAACAGAAAACAAGTATGGCTCCACAGAGAAATAATTAGGACAAACTGGCACACTATTTAGACTGGAAATCATCATAGGATAAGATTGCCTTTTTAAGCCTCTGAAGAGTTTGAAGTGATAAATTAATTTGTCAATGAAATGTAGACACCTCCTGTGTTAAGCTGAGTGAGGATTTTCAGGATCAGAAGTCTGGACTTAGGTGCCTAAAATTCCCAGACATTTCCTGTGATCCAGAATCCTTAATGATAAGTGATTTAAAACAAACTTTAAAGGGAGTCAATTGCTGTTTTTGTCAGTAACTGATCTGAGGTCCCAGAGGCTGAGTTTTCAGGAGCACTAAGACTTACAGTTCCAATGGAGGCTGGCAGTACAGGGCTTTTGAGCTTGTATGAACTCATGAAACATTACAGACTGCTAAGCAGTGTGAGAAATGAGATGACTATAAATGCAAACTTTGCAATCATGTTTGGATTTGAAGGCTATGTGATTCAACTCTTCTGTAAATTTTATTAACTAATCTAGCATGGATATTTTTTGGTGAAGCCATGTTTACAGTTTTGGTAGCTGATACTTGTAGAAGGGTTGCTCTATCTGAGGCACAGGCACTGTATTTCAGTAGTGAAATTGCCTCTGCCATTTAATATACAGACTTTTCTCTAATTTTTCATATTGTTTTACCATAGGAGTTTAAAAAAATACCAATTCTGGATGTTCATGCCTGATCTTTGCTTAAGAAGAATGGCATGCAATTCAAGAGGTGGCCAATTTGTTATAATCCCTGTCAATCAAAGGCTGGCCAAGGGGGAATGGTTATCTCTATGGCTGAAAATGACAGGTTTTGAACTGCTGCTGAGCAGGCACAATTAGGGTCCTCATATCCCAAGATGAGAAAATTAATTTCCATGCCTGTAAGCAATAGTGCCAAGGTGCAAGGTGCAGGCTCCAAGGCATCCTTACACGGGTAAACAAAGTCTGGAATGTATCACATTAATTGTTAAATAGATGGAGTGCAACACATTAGTAACATTGTTGCCCACACAGTGATGCTGTATATTTTCAAGGAACTATATTAAATAACATACATAAATAACTAATTAAGAGAAGTGTCATTCATAAATGATTTTGAAGTAAATATTGTGATTTCAGAACCTGTTTCCATTTTGGAAAGGTACAAAACATTGGAACCTTCAGTTTTCATAAAATTAACTGAAAAAACTAACATTACTAAATAATTTCACTGGTTTAAAAAATGTGAAGTACAGTTCATATTCACCTATGGTATTGAATGTAAAACTAGTTATACTATTTTAAAAATAAAACTATTCGGAAAAGCTGAGCATTTGATCTTTTTTGGATATTGCCAATATGACGTACCACATTTAAAAAAAAAAAAGCAAACTGACAAAAACAAAAAAACCCCCACAAACAAACAAACAAATAAAAAAAGCAACCAAACAAAACCCATCTGAACCAAACAAAAACCACACCTTGGTTCACATAAAATAGTAGTTAAGGTTTCTTAATCTTTAGTGTCAGTCTTGAAGATTATTGAGTTTTTAAAATGAAAGTTGAGCTCACAAAAAATTATCAATAAAAATTAAGCTACATACATGTTTATGGACACAGATTTTGAAGGTTTACAATAGTGCCTTTCCTAGTATCAGATAATTTAGCAGCGGTGACCTTTAATATTTGGCAGTAGTTCCTTTTCCCAAACAATACTGGAGGAAATGAAAGACATGAAAAAATACTTAGCCTCTGCTTTGTGGAACTAAAAATTTAAATGTCTAAGCCTGAGGGACAGATTTTTTTTTTACTAATCTATTTCTGTAAATCGGATGCAGAGTCACAAAAATTTATTTAAGACCACAACATAGTATAACAAGTAATAGAATAAGAACTGAGAGTACATCTTAAAGAAATCCCAGTGATTTACTTGTTACTAAATTCTTCCAGTCACAGAAATTTTCTGCTATACTCAGTGCTCTTCTTCTCTAATCCTTGTTTCTATTCATAGCACTTACCTTATTCTTGCCTTTCTTAACTTGTTTTCATACTTATGCTTTCTCTGCACTTCTGCAATTGCTGAGAATTTTATAAAAACACGTCAGAGACAGAAGTATGTACTTGGCATAGTTAAGTATAGTTAAGTATACTAGCATGTGCTGTAAAATTACTCAAAATTTCTAGTATTTAATGACTAGAATAATTTTTAAAATAATACAGTGATTTTTCTTCATCTGTCAGTAATATTTCAAGTAGAAAGAAGAGTTAAAATACAGCTTTGTTTTTCTTTTGATTTTTCTCTTAAATTTGTTTTTCAAATATATGTAAGAAATATGAATTGTTCTTAAAAAGTCTTGAAGTATTTGCAGTCTGCCCATGTAAAGTCAAACCTGCAATAACTTTGGTGGAAATACTCAATATGTTTAGGAAGAGGAGAATTACAGATCCTTACTGAACTCCCTTTGCATACAGTCCTTGTTTATTATTTTCTAGCGTTTTCCGTATACAAATAATATGAATAGCTAAGTTTATATTATTTCAACATATCTAAGCTTGCAAGTGAAAGAACCTATAGTATCAGAGCAGTTCTGAAACTTCTATGTGCATTTCCAGCTAAAGTTTGGTTTTCAGTTTCAAAAATATACTGGAGAAAGTAATATGTAGTACAGGATAGCTGCCACACAATTTTCATAAACGGTTTTTCAATAAATATTTGAATTAAGTTCATGGTACTCTGTCTTCAAAGAAAAATCAGAAGAAAAACACTGATGCGTTTGCTCTTATGGGGTACTAAAATTCAAACTCATTATAGGCTTCTAGTCGAAATTGCACAGGCATCTTTCTCAGAATCTTTCTGTAAAATTAAGGCAAGCATCCAGTGTAGATAGATCGTGATGCTTGTAAGTGTGCAGTAACAACATCCTCTTCTGGTATTTAGCTGCTTCCTACCTCTGAAGTGCTCTTTTCCTCTTGTCCCTTGCTACATGACACAAAAGTTTGTCATCTGCACTTGTCTAGAACTGAAAAGTAGAATCTACATACGAAAACTTCTGTCTGGAGATATTTTGACCTTTGATGTAATGATGCAGATTTTTTCTTGGTTGACTAATGCAGATCTTTATCATTACCAACTCTATTTATTCCCAGAGCTGGGTTTGAGGTCCTTCAATAGCATTCTTTTTCTTAGCAGACATAAAAAAGAGAAGGAATGAGATGAGGGTTCTTATTGGGAGAAGGCTACAAGGAATGCATCTGTTCCCAAACAATTTATATTATACAGTGTGGGTTATTGAAGTTTTACAGCCATAACCATTTATGAAAGTAAATTCTGATAAGATACTGTGATAGGAATTGAACAGCAGGGGAACTAAAAATAGTTCTGGTACTTTTGACCCTGTTTACTTTTCTACACTACTGATTCAGATTTTTTGGCATTTCCATAATTCTGTAACATAGAAGTCCATAGTATCCTAACTTCTGGAACACTTAGAGATGTGCAAATGATGAATGGCTGAATGTGCATTATTTGGCTAATATAGGATCCTATGGATGCTGTAAGTTACAGATAGAAGCCCGGTGGTGTGCTGGTGACAACTATTGCTGATGCTGCTGCGCAGAGTGGGTTTGCAGAGGGAAGTGAGAGCATCCTTTGCTGAGAGCCAGCGCTGTTGTGCATCTGAGCACCCGAGAGCCACCAGATGGAGCGTGTCAGTCACTGCTGGATGCGGCTCCTCGCAGCTCCAGCAGCACAGCTGGCACCGGGCCCTCCAGCTCAGCACTTCACCTCACCTTCTAAGCAGGAAAGGCTTAAAAGCTTTCAAATGCGAAGTGACTGTGATGCAAAACATCTTATATTTCCAAATATTATTTCTATAATATTATTACTAAATGTGGATGCATCAAGTATACTTTCTGTATCTTTCCCAAATTTAAGCTGGTTTATGTAAATGTTATGCAAGTAATGTAGTCCCTTGCAAAAATCTGTCTTTCTGTCTTTCAATTATGCTGCCTCTTTTCTGGAAAGGACTTTTTTTTTTAGTGTGGGTTTTTTTGTTGGTTTGTTTGTTTTGTTTTATTTTTCCAGTTTACATAATATTCACTGTGTTCTAGTCATAGCCTTTTGGACTCTTGATTGTTTTAGGATAGATCTTCCATGTGCAATCTAGAAGAAATTTTGATTTATCTAGTTTCTAGAGCCTAAAATAGGCTTTACCTTTAATACAGAGCAAGGGTAAAACAGAATGATGTGTAAAATTTAATCTTCATTTCTCTATTGGCCCCACATATAATTTTAAAATTAATTTGTACATTAAAACATGAATCACACTGTGAATCCCCTCCATAGCTAGTCTAAGAAACTCAGACATCAAGGATCCAGCCACCTCTTGCCACCCCTACCTTCCCTCCCCATTGCAGAGCAATCTCTCAGTGCAGAGGAGCTGACTGGGACCTCTAACACGTTAGTGATAAATTAATATAAAATAAAGTTGTGATGCTACTCTATCTTGATATATGTTTGAATTCTGATGAAGAAGCATCAGTTGTAATCATTGTATTAAAATAAATTCCTTCAGAAAAGCAAAGGCTACCTTCTATTTTTAAATTGAAGGTCAGCTTAAAAATGTATTATTCAGGTGCAGGGTTTTTTGGTTTAGTTTGAGAGGTGGTTTATTTCATTTGGGAGAAAAATTTAGGTTTTTTATTTGGATTTATGGTTCCTGGAGTCCATAAACTTATGGACTTATCAGAAAACATACAAGTGCTTGCTGGCCTTAACCCCATAACACTCCACAAAGAAAACAAACCCTTTCCAAACAAATTCTGGATCTTTTTAGAGTAGTCAGTTTACAAAGGCAAAGGTACCTTTCATTCTGAAAGTTTACAATGATAGAAGGAATCATGTTAATGAATATCTTTCTTTATCTGACTAATATTGATTTCATCTGAAGGAATGCTTCTGTGAGTAAACCTTGTATCAAGGCTGAACAGAAGTATTTTTGCAATATGACTTTTATCATGTTAGATAATTTTGTATCTCTAGTAAATAATTTTCTACTGACATTTTTGTATAACTTACTGTATTTCCTGTTCTCACAATTTGAAATAATAAAACAGAAACTCAGATGGTTTAGCTCAAAAATATTTTTATAATTAACAGTGATAACCAAACAATGTTAACAAAATGTCAAGCTTAACACCATTCAGCTCTCTGAAAAGATTTGCACAATCAGTTTCAAATTAAAATGCTGCATCTTCTCTTGACTAACAAAAAGTCAGAAGAGTAATAGCATAAGAAAAAAATATGATGAAGAACAATGATGATATCTATTGTTCTTGTGTAGGAAGAGATGAGATCATATATTTGTCATGGTTCATTGGTGGAATCATTACTTGGAGAAAAACCAAAACAAATGTTCCCATTCTGCAGGAGTTGCTATACAATTGTTTTTTCTCTCTCTTTCAAACCAGAGAAGGAATTGTAAAAAGGCAATGCTGACAGCAGATTCACAAATCAGTTAAAAGTTATTCATACTGAAAAGATCAAATCTTACCTGATTTCAAGATAAGTGTTTTTGAAAAACAAAAGCTTATTAGAACTCTTCAAGATTTTATAGAGAGGGATAAACTTGTTAAAGCTTTTTATTTTCTCCCATATGTTTATGAGAATCTGGATGAGGTCAGAAACACAAGTTTTCCTGATATTTCACCTGATACAAGAAGTTTTTCCCCAATTCTTTATTTCCTCTGATGTCTTGGAGGCCACCAGTGAGAACTTCTATTGTTTGGCTAGGAGGATTGTATGCAATAGTAAGGAAAAGAGAAGGCAGCTCTTTGGGTATAGAATAAAGTACAGTAATTTCACGAATACAAGCCGCAGCAATTTGACAAAAATTTTGGTGGAAACCCGGAAGTGCGGCTAATAGTTGGGGGCGGCTAATATGTGAATAATTTTCTGACATTTACAACCCCAGACGTGCCAGCCAGGGCGCCGAGCCAAGCACCTGCCAGTAAAAGCCGGCATTCCGCGATTGTTACAGTGTTACTGTGTTGCCCTGGCTCCCTGCAGGCAGCACGGGGGGTGGGGAGAGAGGCGGGAGAGCTCTCTTCTTCCCTCCTCTGCCGCAGCCCAGGAGAGGACGGGTGGGGGGGCGCGCCGCCATTGCCGCGGTTCGGGGAGCCGACGGGGGCCCTGCACCGCCATTGCCGCGGCTCGGGGAGGAGACGGGAGCCCCGCGCAGCCATTGCTGCGGCTCAGGGATGAGGCAGGATGCTTTGTCCGCGCCCACCGCTGGCGCCATGGGCACGGGAAAGCTCCGTCCCCGCCCGCCGCCGCTGCCGTAGGAGTGGGGGAAGCTCCGTCCCTGCCTGCCACCGCGGGGCAGCGCCGACCCGGGGTGACCGAGCCCAGTGGCAGTGGCGGCTGGCCCCGAGCGGCAGCACCAGGCTGGGCCACCTGGCCCCGTCAGCAGCCCCTAGTGGGCCGAGCCTGCACAGCCTTAGCTCAGCCAGTAAACCCCGCCCTCCCGCGGTTCTGTTACTAATTGCATGCGGGTCCTCGCTGCGAACGACAGAGCGGCTTATATTCGGGTGCGGCTTATTTATGGACAAAAACCGAAATATTTGCCAACACCCAGAAATGCGGCTTATACTCAGTGCGGTTTATATTCGTGAATTTACTGTAATCTAAAAAAATATATAGCAGAATATGTATTAAGAAAAAAAATCTGAAAGAAGGTATGCAAATCTTAAAATGACAAGTGCAGCCATCAAAATGAGTCTGTAATCTAGTACAACGGAGTGATATCATATTAATGTAAAGAAGAAATATAGGATAAACATGTATAAATTGGTACTTTATTCCATTATCTTTCGTTGAATTGATTAACGATATACAGTGATTCGGAGACTTTGACATAGTCACAATAGTTGCATTTCATTAATTATTTGGACTGCATAATTTCATACTCATTATCACTGTGTAGTTGGGAAAGGAAAGAATAATTCATAGAAAGGTTTACTCTAGAGTGCTTTGTGATAAAGCTGCATCTGCCAGTCTGAACAGCAGCTTCAGTTAGTAGTTAATCCAAAAGGTTTTTGCAGTATGCTCCAGGTTTAGGAAAGGAAGAGATTTCTGAAGAAAGGCCTTTGGTATCTTTTTAAATCTTAGATATTATAAAACTGGAGAAATTATACCAGAAAATTCATTGGCTGTAATTTTCTAATCTCATAATGTAGTGATAGGTATTAGCATCTGGACCATGACGGCTGGTATGCCTATGTAATGTAATTGTGGGAATTATTTTCTTTCCATTGAGATAGCTTATCTTGCATTTTTACTAGATTCATGTGCTAAGTCTTTTCTTGCATGAACAACTTCTACAGAACACTGCTTAAACAGACCTTTTCAATGTATAATTATCCTCTTTTAATACTTAAGAACTAGGCAAAATAACAATTTCAGAGCATCTTATCTGAACTACCTGACCTATCATTTAATCACTCCATCATTTTATATACTCCAATCTTATTTATCTCTTTTAAATTGCCTCCTTTCATTCATTCTCACAGTCTCTGCACATGTTTTTTCCCCTTGTCATTGCTGCATTATTTCTAAAGAAAAATGAATGTAGTTGATCTGTTACCAACTGTCTTATATCAGTGTAATGTTTTGGACTTCCCTGGATTTATTCCAATATGTATCAGAAGAGGATGTGATCTACTACTTCAGAGGAAGAATTTTAAGGTGCATTAACTCAAAATAAAAGCATTAATAGAATTTTATGTGTTCACATGCAAATTTTTAATGTAAAAAAATTTAGATCATTGTTTCAGTGTAAGATTTTATTCAGATAAACAAAATTATGTCCAGTAAAGCCACTTAATTTTCATTCAGAAGTGTGTTAAATAATATCAAGCTACATTCCCTTTCATCCACTTTCATTTTCTCAAATACATTTTTGTGGTACATACAAATATATACCTGATTTTTTTCCATCTTTCATCTCTTAAATGATTTAATCTCTGCAAAATTCTGATATCTCTTCCTTTGCCCTTTTCAAAAATCAGTACCCATATCATGAAGCATCCATTTAAAGAAAAAAGAGCTGCAGTACAGTATTCTTTCTCTCTATTTGCACTCCACACAAGTTACAGCCTGATACAAGTAGGTATTATGTACACTAACTTTAGAAAGTATCTGCATTCATACAAATTTAGAACAATGCAATTAAATTTTTGATTTGTTTATAGATGGTATAAACTCTTAAGAAGACATAGGCAAGGAAAGAAAGGTAGTGATGTAGCCTCATATGTTAAGAAGAGTTTTCTAGAGTTTGATGCTGCTGATGATAGATTTGAGTGCTTCTAGGTAGGAATCAGGAGAAGACCAAGAAAGCAGGTGTCATGGTGGGAGACTGTCACAGACCACACATCAGGGGGAAGGGATGGCTGAAATACTCTATAAGCAGATGGAAGAACTATCATGATTAGTAGTTCATGTGGGGGACTTCCACTTTCCAGAAGTCTGCTGGAAATAAAATACAGTAGAAAGGAAGCAGCCTAGGAGATTCCTCATATCTGTTGAAGATAATTTCCTGACACAGCTGATGAGGGAGACAGCTAGGGAAGGAACCTGTCTGAGAATGCAGAGTTTGTGGGAGGTGTGATGGTTGCGGACCAACTCGGACATAGCGATCATGAAATTTTCCATTCCCAGAGAAGTAAGGAGTGGGCCTGATGGCGCTGTCACCTTGGACCTCAGAAAGGCATTCTGGCCTGCTTGGGAGACCTCCTTTGGGGGTTTGTCCTGAAGGGCAAAGGAGTCCAGGAAGACTTGACATTCTTCAATAAGAAAATCCTAATTAGAGGTGCAGGCTGTCCCCATTCACTGAAAGGCAAGCAGCGGGGGGAGACCATTCTAGATGAACAAAGAGCTATGTTTGGAATTCGGGAATCAAAGGAGAGTTTATGACCTTTGGAAGAAAGGGCAGACAACTCAGAAGGACCAAAAGGATGTTGTGAGTTTACGCAGGGAGAAAATTAGAATGGCCAAAGCCCAACTGAAACTCAACCTGGCTACTGCTGTAAAAGATGATAAATATGCTCCTAAAAAAACACAGTAGCAAAAAAAGGAGGGCTAAGGAGAACCTCCATCCTTTACTGGATCTGCAGAAAAGCCTAGTGACAAAAGATGAGGAGAAGACTGAGGTAATTAATGACCTCTTTGCCACAGTTTTTAACAGTAGGACCAGCTCTTCTCTGGTTCTCAGACCCTGGAGCTGGAAGAGAATGAAGCCCTGTAATCCAAGAGGAAATTATCTACATGGATCATACTACACCACAGGAAAATATGAAATCGATATACAAGAGGGGTCAAAAGGAGGATCCAGAAAAGAATAGGCCTGTCAGCCTGACCTCTGAGACAGGGAAGGTCCTGGAGCAGATCATGTTCAGCATCATGACACAGCATGTCAGGGGATAAGGCCAAGTCACTGGGGATTTATGAAAGGCAAGTCCTGCTTAGACAAACCTGATCTCCTTCTGTGACAGGGTGACCTGCTCTGTGAATGAGGGAAAAGTTGTACAGTTTCCCATGTCATTCTCCTGGAGAAACTGTTCATGGCTTGGATAGATGCACTCTAAACAACTGTCTCTATGTCTGGGTCCAGAGGGTGGTGGTGAATGGAGTTAAATCTAGCTGACAGACAGTTTTAAGTGGTGTTCCTCAGGGCTCAGTATTGGGGCCAGTTCTGTTTAATATCTTAATGATTTGTCAAGTGGATTGAGTGATCTTTCAGTCAGTTTGAAAGTGACACCGTGTTCGTGGTAGTGTTGGTGTCATGGAGGGTAGGAAGGCTCTGCATGAGATCTGTACAAGCTGGGTCAAGGTCAACATCAGTTATATCACATTCATCATGGCCAAGTGTCATATCCTGCACTTTGGTCACAACAAACCTGTCAAGTGCTACAGGTTTGGAACAAAGCACCTTGAAAGCTGACCAGCAGTAAAGAATCTGGGACTGGACATGATCCAGCATGTACACAGGTGGCCAAGAAGGCCAACAGCATCCTGGCTTGTATCAGCAATAGAGTGGCCATTGGTACTAAGACAGTGATGACGCTCCTGTACTCAGCACTGGTGAGGCTGCACCTCCAATCCTGTGTCCAGTTATGGTCCCCTCACTACAAGAATGACATTGAGGTGCTAGAGTTTGTCCAAAGAAGGGGAATAGAGCTGCTGAGGGAAGTGGGAGTATTTAGTCAGGACAAAAGGAGGGTCAGGGATCACCTCATGACTTTACAGCTACCTGAAAGGAGGGTGTACTGAGGTGGGTGTTTCTTCTTCCAAGCAACAATTGATAGGGCAATACAAAATAGCTTTATGTCAGGGGATGTTTAGATGGAGTATAGGGGAAATTTTTTTCCCCAAAAAGGTTGTCAAGCATTGGAAGAGGCTGCTGAGAGAATTTGCGGAGTCAACATCCCAGGATATATATAAAAGATGCAGGTGTGATGGTAGATATGGTGTTTAAGGACATGGTTTAGTGGTGGACTTGGCAGTGCTGTTTTGGACTCAATGATCGTACAGGTCTTTTCCTATCTAAATGATTCTCTGATTCTAGATGCCACCATAATAAATGTGATCAAACAAGTACTTCTTTTCACCTCCTTGTTACCATCCTTATCAATGTACTGTCTGTCACCGTTATGTGCCAAGTAATTTATGGTCTTGCAAGGCTTTTGTAAAGGACTTTACCTAAGCTTTTCAGGCATTCAGATAAGCCATACCTGCTCTTTCTCCACTGTCACACTTTTTTGAAGACTGGCATCCTCAAACACAATTTTTCTCTCTTCTTCTTTTTTCTTTTTGTTTTTTTTTTTATTACTGTCCAGATTGTGCTCTTCTGAATGTCATGAGTTTAATTGTTGTTTTTATCAGTTTTCCAAACCCCAGTGTATGAATGGCCCTTTAGTTACCTGTTTTTCTTAGTAGTCTTGTTAAAAATATAGTGCTATCTAATTCATTGCATCTTACATGTATTTTGAAAGTCATTAAAAAAAAAAAAAATTAACAGAGGATTTTATACCAATCTTACTGCAAAAGAAACAAGCTGAATAACATTGTTTTATTTTCATGAAGGCAGAAGAGTGGAATGAGGGGAATGAAAGTTACCCATTGAGCATTTTTTGAGAAGAGATCTTCCAAGTCTAATGTAATTTTCTACTTGCTAATCAAGTCTCTACACAGCCAGACTGTGTAGGATTGCAACACAGGCAGTTCTGCTGCTGTCTTGTTCTAAATGTATTTTAGTTTCAATAACAGAACTAATATAACGAATTTTGCTGAGTAATAAAGGAAGAAAATAGAAAAGAAAAGCACATCTGGTTTGGTTTGGAAGTGCTTTGTGATTTTGCAGGTAGGAATTATCTTCTTTCCTTTCTCTTGGAGAACTTTTTCTAATGAGTCAATTACAGCTGTTTGAAGGGCAGCAAACTTTATAGATATCATTGTGTATAGCTGTAGTATATTTTCTTCTCTGATTTTTATTTTTTTTCCTAAGGCAAGGCTGCAATAGTTATCTTAGTTCAATGTTGCTATGCCATACTGTTATCAGTTAGGTCTGATCCTTATGAATTAATGATAATGATCTATGAACTCCTATGTCTTAACTTTTTATATAAATGTTTTGCCATATAGAATCACAAGGAACATTAAGTTAGAGAAAATTAAAGAGAAAAGTGACCAGGAATGTCATAATTTGTGAACTCAGTAACAGCTCAGTGTAAATCTTTTAGAGTTCTTTCATCTCTCTTGAGCTCATTAGCTGTAATAATCTTCCTGATTCTGGGTCAGTCATTGAAGTGTAAAACTCTCAGGGATATGATTATATTTACCTGTTGTTCAGACAATTTTTTTTCGACATCCACGGACTGACGAGAAGGGTAACTGTAGCTAATGCTTCTGCCTTATTCCTTAGGCATTTCGGAAATCTTTTAACTCAGCCAGATGGAATATTCCAGTATGTTTCTCAACATTATCTCATCTTCCCCTGTAGCAGGTAATGTGAGCCAAAGAAAGGTTACTAGCTTAAGTAGGCAATAAACTCCCATAAAATGAAGTTTGAAAAGCAGATAAAGGGATGTTTTCTCTCATTATATATTTTAAAAGTATTGCTGTCGATAATCATTAATGGTTTTTATCTCATTCCTAGCACTACTTATGTCTACTTTTTTTCCTTAATTTTAACAGTAATATGAAGATTAGAGAAATATTATTTAAACAATTTCTCCAAAAATGCAGCATACAATTTATTGCAATGAAGACTTGTTTAAGTAAAGAATTCATGCAGAAGCTAGAAGAAAATACTGAAAAAGGATTGAGTAGTTCATTGCAATTAATATGTGAAACAAAATAAAGTAGTAAATATAAAAACATAGTGTTACCAAGATGCTAAAATATTGTCCATCATACACTGATACAAATATAGCAATCTTTACAATTTTTCCCTGTAAGGGAATTTTAGTATTTGGTGTCCTAAATTAAATTAATTATAAAACAAAAGGATTTATATAAACAGTCTGTAAGTAATATAATTTTTTTTTTTCTGGTCTTGTTCATAGTATATTAAGGTAACTGGAAGAGAATATTTGTACTTAAATGGTCATTAAAGAAATGCATTTCATGGATGACAAAAATTGGGTGCTGTGTTATTTCAAAAATTAAGATGTATTTAGTACAGGGCTTAACACTTAGAAGGAAATCAGTTAAGCAGGCTAGAATTACCTGGTATTTTTTCCAAAGCATGGGTTTAGTATAATATTAGACCTGTCAATATTTATGGATTTAAAATTAAAATAAAATCCATATCTTGTCTCTTTATAAACCCAGAATCTTTAATTGTTTGTGAATTGTGAGAAACAAGTTGTTTTGATTTTTTCCTGCTCACGTGAAAAAAAAATCAATTCAGAATTTCATAGAGGCATGAACAATTTTAAATATATTATTTCAATTATTCTTGATGTTTATTAGTCCGTGTGGGGTCATCAACCCTATGAACATTTAGGATTTCAGATTTACACAAGGAAAATATTAATCAAATCTAGAGGCAAAGCAGACTAGAATGTTTCATGTTGAGAGTTTGCACAGGACCACCTAGTGAGGTGTTATCCATAATTATTGATATATTGTTTTTGACAAAGCCTTGCTAATAAGAATAAATACAGATTTTTTTCCTGTGGTGTTGATAAAGTACAAAGAAAGACAAAAAGTTAAATCTTCAGATTTTCTCCATGCTGAATATAATTTTGAAATATACCTCAGTGTTGTTAAACTGTATGTTTTCTTACATGGATAGGGTTGGAGTTCACTGTTTTAAAATTCCCACTGGACAATTGAGGATTTTGAAGCAGGTGAAGAATTTTTGTGAGGTTGTTTTGTGAACAGAATCACAAAGTATAAAAAGGATCTAGACAACATGTCCCACACTTACTAAATGAAACATAAGAATATATCGACTTTTTCATGCAAATAAATATTCTTACCAGGAACAGCCTTATTCCCAGAATTTCTGAGTATTTGGTAAACACATTTTTGGTATCTAATCTTCTATTTCAAATTAAAGCTAATGTGTTAGTTTCATTCGGTGGCTAATATGTTGTCCAGTGGCACTTAAAAAAATTAAATCACAATTAAAATTGATTTTGTTCCCTCTTTTTGTGCTTATAACATTTATCAGACAAAGACAGATGCAATACATTCTAGCATTATTGTTTTCAAAGGTAACAACTTGGAGTGGTGATTTTTTTTGCCTTTGAAGTATTGAGAAGTCCTCTCTGAAGTTTCTTACTGCACATATGATCAATTTTCAGAGAGCTGTAATGAACTTCTACATTTTTAAAAAAGTTGCAGAATCTGTGCGTGGAGATATCTATTCTGTAAATGGAGACCCTTTCAGCTTTCTGGTGAGTTGTAAGAGTTACTCTATTAATCAACTCAATCAGTGTTTAACCTTCATATAGAAGTTCATATTACATATTCAAAAAGCCTTCCCAGTATTAATGATCACACTCTCTTAGTAGGACACAATTTTTTTTATAGCCTAGCAATCTGGCTTTTTGAATGCACTGAGCAGCAGTTGTATTCCCATCCCTGCAGCATCAATCATATGCAGTTTGCCACCATAATTCAATAAAGTCAATATATCCTTTACACCTAAGAGGTAAGTGCTGTTTCTTAGAAGTTGTTGGGTTCACTGTGCACTGACTTCAGCTTGTTACAGTGTGTTAATACCCTAGTCACATCCCTCAAATTACAACAAAGTAATTAAGAGAAACATAAAAATATAATTATATTTTGTTTGAAAATTCTGTAATTTCCATGCAGACTGGGTAAATTATTCATACTGGATGTGGATTTCATTTTCACTTTATTGCACTGATAGCATAATCACATGGTCCTAATTATAGAGATAGTAAATAAGAGAGAAAAGAATATACCACCTCCTACTCCTAAAAAATTTTCCACTGGTACACTAAGGACTAATTAAAATTTATTATTGCATCATATTCTGCACCAACACAGAAGTTTTGTAACAAAAGCCTGTGTAGGAAGGAAGGAGTCAGAGGGTTACTGCTAGGACGTTTTTCAGTGAGTACTTTATTTCTCTCTAGCATTTGTTCAAATGCTTCAGATTGTTCCCAAAAAGCTGTTGCAGTTGGTCACTGATGTAATGTGAGCTGGGAAACTCTCGAAAACTGGTGTGGAGCATTCATTTGCAACAGCTGAAGAGCTAATACAATTTTCAGTTTCTCTTGAAGAGCTGGTTAAGCTGTAATGCTATTACGCACTGTTTCCTTCACTGCCGTGTCTCCATCAACTCCACCTTGCACACAGAAAAATGTGATTTAGGATTTGAGACAGATGCAGAGAGTATTCAAGCAGCCTACTTACCTTCTGCACTTCTTGGATCTGGGGGAGAAACTGTTACATAGAGTTGAAACAAACAGCTTGATGGTCCTGCCATTTCTGAGATGATGTGATGGCTTCAGTCATTACTGTTGGAACATGCGGACAGACTTCACCTTGCTGTGCTGGTCACATTGCATTCTTCTGCACACACTACAGTGATGGCATCAACGATGGCAGCTCTGTGTTGTAATGTGCAGGTAGGAAATGAAGACCAGACATTGAGTATGCACTGCTCAGGTGCCTGGCCCTCATCTCTTTCAGAAAAGGCAGAGGAAAAGAAAACACTGTGAAGCTTACAAGTAAAATTACAAGTAAATACTGAGGTTTATAAACAGTTGTCCACTTTTCCATTAATTTGCTCCTGTCCTGGTCTTGCTTGAGAATAAAAAAGGAAATAATAATTGGAAAGGACTAAGCTGTAGATGTATCTTTGGCAAAATTCTTCCCCTTGATCTTAGGCACCTGTGGAACAAGTGTCTAAGTTGACCTAGATATTTAAATTTCTCTTATAGCCAACAGGATGGAATCACTTTATTTGATTGCAGTCTGATAGACAGGACTAAGCATCACTGAATCTATTGTCCAGGACTTGACTGATAATAACAGGAGCCTTGCTGTTAGGACATTGTAAACACCCACATTTAATCAAATCGTGCTCTTTATATCTCATTTGTAAGCAGATGAGAGAAGAATAAATGTCAGTAGTGGAACATAAAGATGACTTAAGCCCCTGGACTGCATTCAGCAGATAGAGGACTCTGGATACACCGGTAGAAAAGTTACTGGACGTGCAATTAAGGCTGAAAAATAAATCTGCTTTTACAGAAACACAATTTGCAAATTTGGATTTGATCCTAAGAAACAAATTTAATGAAAACTAAGACACTCTGGAAGATATGAGTATGAATCTGACTTGCAATTAACCTGTGTCAAATACTCTGTGGGACACATAAATTGGGAGAACACAGAGATCGAGGACTTGAAATTGAGTTTAGTATACCCCAGTAATTACTGTGAACAGATAGCTATTACATGGGATGTCACTCTTAGCTAGACCAGAAGTTCATGCTGGCACTAAGAAACCCTAATAAAAATGCATTTGGATATAGATTCAAAGAGGATTTGATTTATCATTTTTTTATCATATGGAAGGAAAAAAAAAAGAGATAAATAGTTTTACTCAGACATTCCAATCAATTCTGCTTCCAACTGCAGCAACTATCACAGAAGAGAGTGCCACACCAGGTGGTCACTCTCCTCTCACACAGGTACTTTGATACAATCAAAGCTTTTTCAATGTTGGAGAGTTTTTTACCATGCCCCACTTTTCTGGTATTATTTTTTACCAAAACTCAATCGAAATTCCACTCCCACACCATACACAGGGTGAGACTGAGCATTTCCTCATCACAAGGATCATTGTGGGCTATTAAAAAGAATATTTAATTCCCTAGGGAAGTATCATTATATGTGTTTCCTGTCTGTCTGTTTGTCTGTCTTCACACGCATGCATATATACAGAAATCAAATATTAAAAAAATCCTTCCCATGAGAAAGGCTGTCTCTGTATTCAGATTTGCTCTCTTATAAGCAGACATTTGCTTTTGCTGCAAAGAAGTAGAGAATCAATAACTAACAATAACATATTTTTGTGTTAGGGAAAGAAAACAGCATAAAAAAGAGGTGAGGTCCAAATATCTATACCAAGAAGATCCAATGCTTATTTTTTTTAATGCCAAAATATAAATCAAAGTAAAAAAAAGTGTCTTCCTCCTGAAATTTTTGTTAGGTAAGACACTGCTATCATCTGATATTTAATAAAAAGAATATGACCTGAGAACGACACAAAGGTTTCTCTCCTCCTTGTTTCCAATTGAACAAGCTTTAATACTCCATTGAGATTCTTTACTACTGGGGATATTTCAATGCAGTACAATTTGTTTCAAAGTAATAGCTTTCCTGTTAGAGCTAGTTTGTCATGTCAGAGGGGATGATTATTCATGATAAGCCACTGGCAATATTACCAGCAATTTTTTAAAAATGTAGGGTACTGATTAATTTCAGAAATATTAGCTACTGAAAGCAGACATCAGTACTGCAGAATGGATGAGACACTTGGAGTAACAGTTGCCAAAAGGTGAAATAAGCTAAAACCTGGGAACACATCAATTACAGATATAAAGTCACCCAATTTAATAGAAAATTACGTGTTTTGCTTACTTGATCAGAAATAACACTGGACCCTGCTGAGTATTAATGATTCCGTGGGAGGAACTGGATGTCCGAGACTATTATGTAACAAATTAAGTCTCAAGAAATAATCAGTACTTTCTTTCTTTTTTTTTTCTTTTTTTTCTTTCTTTTTTTTTTTTTTTTTTTTTTTTTTTTTTTTGTGCTGATACAAGCTGAAACCCAGGAAGAAAGACTCAGTCTAGACATCTGCATTTTTCCCATGCATAAATTGCTGGGAGTAGTTATGTTATAATAGTATGTAAGAGGCATTAGTGAATATGCAATACATAGTACATTAGTAAAGTACGTCCAAATTCCAATCAGCAGATATGGCAGAAAGTAAGTAACATGCCAGATTCCTTTTACCCACACAAATGAATATGAAGACATTTTGCTAGCAATATCTCGATATTTACAAGAATACTTTTTTAAAGTAAAATGGTATAACTGTCCTAAAACAGTTTTACAATCCAAGTATGCTATCCAAGTCAGAACAACTTACCTAAATATTTTTTCTTCTTGTTTCTGTTACTTCAGTGCTGCACTGTTTCACCGTATTCTTTTGAGGTTTTTTTTAATCCATTCTTAAACATTTTCTTATGACTTTTCACATAATTTTTTTTCTCTTTGTTCTGCATCCCCACTTCAGGTGATCCAGTATTTTTGGCCAGAAGATGTTGTTGGCTGGAGTATGGAAAAGGGTAATTGGTCAGCTCTGGAGACCAAATGAGTTTAGTTGGTGCGGTTGGGTTTTAGTTTCTTTCTCTGTTTGCTATTTTCAATGGAACAGGGAAAGGAAGACACCAATGATGCCATTAAATATTTATCCCTCTTTCCCCTTTCTGCAAATGGTCACAGTGTAGCTTAAAGTTTTATTTAAAACAGGTAGAGAGATAATTCTTGATGGTGATGACCATACAGAGGTTTATCTCACATGGTAGACTGGAAACATCAGCTAGGGTGGATGAATTAGTTCATATTGTCTCTGTACCTCAGAGTCATAGTAAGAGCAGCTGGCCAGGGATACTTCTCATCAGCTGTACAGCTCATCTCATCGGTTCACATCAGCTCCTTACATTTTGCTATAACATGCAGATTTCCTCCTTAGCAACTCGGGGTATGAAGTTCACCTATCTGCTTTCACAGCGAAGCAGGTTTTCTCTAGAAAGGACCAGAATAAATATAGAGAGGAATAGTAACAGCTTCAAAAGAGTCCTGTGACTATTGGGACCAAAACAAAATCTGAAACAACCCTTGATTATTTTGCTCGGGTCTATAACATTTTTGCATTCTTATCTCTACTAAATAGTGTAAATAAATCAAGAAGCTACCAGTGCCACAGAGTTGAACACATTTGTACACCTTTTGTTGAACAGTTTTAATACCTTTTCTAGAAATTTTTTCATGATTTTGAAGTGCTTTCCATGGTATGGAGAAATAAATCTCTGATTTACTTTTTAGAAAATTGTTTTATTTGTTAAATACTTCATATTTTAAAGTCAAACTCTCCAGTGATGACATTTGCTTTCTAAATGGAAATAACTGGAATTTATATATACATATAAATAATATATTATAGATAATTAGATAACATAGGTAATTACATAATATAGATTATATAAACTGTATCAATAATGCTAAATTTATTGTTTTCATTATATCAATAAATTAGGTACCATTAAAAAAAAATCTTACAAGCTCAGATATTGCAGTAAGTAACAACGGTCTTTATCTTTTGATATTTCCTTAGCCTAAACTGCCTCAACAGACTACTGAAATTTAGATTCTGGCTTATGATAAAAAAAAACAAAACATATTTATGACACATAAAAGTACATGGTAAAGATATTTATCCTTTGACCTTCTGCAAATTCAGAAATGTACAATGTGAATAAAGTCAAAGTCAAAAATTGAGCAGAACTGACAATATCTGAAAAATTACTTTTGGATTCAGACACCTGAAGCCATTGAAGAAAATCATAGCAGTCTGTAGATTTTTAGATGAGAAGAATTAATTTTAATATATTTAAAGGCTGCTTCAATAAAAAGTTACCTTTTGTAGAAATTTTAAGTGTAAAAGACAGAATTAATTTCTGTATATAAAAGGTGTTTAAATTTTTCCAAGATGTTTAAATTGTGCTCCTTTCACTTTTAAAAACTGACAGAAATTTTCCCATAATGGCAAATTCTTCATGGGAAGTTCAGGAGAACTCCCTGCATTCAGTTGACCCTTATGTAGTCTGTGTCTCTGAAGTGTGTTGGATTTTTTTTGGGTTTTTGTTTGTTTGGTTGGTTTTTTTTTTGTTTTTTTTTTTTTTCTTCATTATTATGTGATCTAGAAAATGAAAAGCAGAAAACCCCCTGGAGTCTGGAGTATATCAAACACTATAGCTGGATTTTCCTGATGCTGCTTTCTTTAATCCTCAACAAAACTTTAATTCTGCTATCTTCAGATAGTTTAGGTTATTGTAGAGTACATGGAGTGCATTTGATACAACAATCCAAATCCTACAATAATGGTAGAGTAGCATACAGTAGGTACAGTAATAAGAGAGTAGCTATTGACATCAAGTTCTCTATGTCTCTCTGTGAAAGCTGATGTTTTACTGGAGAAGGTAGAGTTTCAGAAGCATGAAACATTAGTTAAGTAATTATTTCTCAAGTTTATAGAAGGGTCTCAAAGGTCTGAATTTCCATATGATCTAAAGTAGGAATGTTTTTATTTTAATTTTTTAAAATTAAATTTTTTTTAAGATCAACCCTGTGAGTGAATGAGGAGAACTTCTAGGCTGTTTATGTCTGAAGTCATCTGAGCTGCCATAGAAGTCTGTTTTTTACTTTTTGGAAGAAGGAAATAGAATATATGGAGACTGTCTGTAGTGGTGCTCAGTAAATACTGTTTAATTAATATTGGCAGAAACTGTAAACAAAGCCTTCATTTCGTCCTGATTTTCCAAGCATTGAGTCATCAAAATCTCTCCTAGTCTTGCTGAAGTCACTTCAAACCAACACTGAATTTATTTCATAGTGCTTCTTTCCTATCTGAATGCTTGATAAAAATTTTATCCTTAGTCTTACTTTTTTACTCCTTCTCCCCACTCTTTGATTAAATCTATGATGTTTCAGAAGGTTTATGGGTACTATTTCTTTATTTCTCTAAAGCTATATATGAATTTTAGTAGATTACTTATATTTACAATAATATCTTCTGTCACCTACCTGAAACTGCTGCAAGATGTCCAATACCAGAGGAAATATAGTGTATTTCCTCTCCTCTCCTCTCCTCTCCTCTCCTCTCCTCTCCTCTCCTCTCCTCTCCTCTCCTCTCCTCTCCTCTCCTCTCCTCTCCTCTCCTCTCCTCTCCTCTCCTCTCCTCTCCTCTCCTCTCCTCTCCTCTCCTCTCCCTCTCCCTCTCCCTCTTCCCTTCCCTTCCCTTCCCTTCCCTTCCCTTCCCTTCCCTTCCCTTCCCTTCCCTTCCCTTCCCTTCCCTTCCCTTCCCTTCCCTTCCCTTCCCTTCCCTTCCCTTCCCTTCCCTTCCCTTCCCTTCCCTTCCCTTCCCTTCCCTTCCCTTCCCTTCCCTTCCCTTCCCTTCCCTTCCCTTCCCTTCCCTTCCCTTCCCTTCCCTTCCCTTCCCTTCCCTTCCCTTCCCTTCCCTTCCCTTCCCTTCCCTTCCCTTCCCTTCCTTTCCCTTCCCTGAACTTCCCTGAACTTCCCTGAACTTCCCTGAACTTCCCTTCCCTGAACTTCCCTGAACTTCCCTTCCCTTCCCTGAACTTCCCTGAACTTCCCTGAACTTCCCAGAACTTCCCTTCCCTTCCCTTTACAGTGGTCCATACACTAGATCTGAGATTTTAATGAACCAAGTATATAATGACAGAGTTTTACTGTGTATGCCAATGGGCTTCAAATTTAGTGAATTCAGCTCAGCATTATATTGTCTGTTTCCCTGCCACATTATAATTAATTTGAAATCTAATAATATTATGGGATATTTGAACTCTAAGAGTGTAGTACTACATCTATCTTAATTTCCTCAGAAGTTATTTTTGTTTCAAACATTATCTTGTTGAGGGTATTTCCTTGTATACCACTACTGCCAAGAGCAAAGACTCCTCAAACACCTTATTAAGTGACTGTTTCCTTTAAGAATTTTCTTATTTACCAATTTTACTGTATTGTTAATCAATTATTCTGATATGGAAAAACTCAACTTACTCTTTATATTTTTGCAAATAAAATTTCTTCAAGCCCTGTTATCTACTTATATCCTAGAAACCCAAAGACCTGTGCTTTAAAGCAAAGTAAATTATAATCTGTTTTAGAAGCCATTGTTTGACCTGATACTGCAGTGCTTGTATCTTACAATTGTCTTCTTGAAGTTCTCATGAAAAGAACTGGCTACTTGTCAGCATGTTTTAATAAAATGAAAATTTTACTCTGAGATATTTTATTTAAATGTAAGTTAGGAAATCTCTGCAATATTTTATTTCTAAAAGAACATAATAATTCAAAATGCTGTTGCCAGTACATAGTATTCTGAGTGGTCTTCCCTGTCATTTGGACTTGCTGGGAGATGGTTCTAAGCTAACTTTACAAATATCACAATTTAATTATGAAATCATCAGTTTCTCAGACCACACATTTGAATTTAAAAAAAAAAACCCAGCAAATAAAGAACAATAAAAATCTTTATATATGTGGTTACCTTTGCAGAGAAAAGGAAATGTAAAATAAATATAGTTCTTTCAACAACTTATCTTTGCAATGGAATTTCTGTTCCTGTCTTCTCCACACAATAAATTTCCTATGTTATCAAACACAAAACTTGCATTAATTTGTTTTTAGACATGCCTTTGACATGGTGTTCTCTTTAGGGCTGCTGGAAAGATTCCTGAAACAATTTCTGATTGTATGATGTTACTTTCCACTTTTGAAGTGGAAGAATTGCAGGAAGAGCAGGTAGATGAAGAAAGAGTGCAAGCTCAGAATACTAATGAAGACACTTTTCACAATTAATTCTCGTAAAATGAGGAAGTCATGGCTCAAAAGGTTTATTCTCACAGGAGTGAGAAGTATGCCATTGAGACAAGAAATTTGATTATTTGAAATCAAAATTAAAGAAGGAAACCCTTCAAAACTCTTTAATATCAATCTAAACCCTCCTCAAGCATAAAAAAATGTGATTGCCCTGCAATTCTGTAGTGCTCACATGTATGAGGGGTATTAAATATGGCCGGATTTCAATCCCATAGAGTATTTTTAATTTGTTCTGTGATGAGATTCCAAATGTCCTCTCTTGTTTTTATGTCTAGTTCTATTGCCCAGATGCTTGTCACATCTGAGAGATTACCCTTATCTGGCTGCATGAGCAAGGAGGCAGTTGTTTTGGAACACATGATCCCTTGTCTACAAGGCATTGAGATATTATGTGAGGAATAGCAGAGAAGTATTGAAATATCCTTAGAAGGAAAGTTAATTACATACTGGGGAAAAATCCTGGGCGTATTTCAACTGACTCTGTTGAAATCAGACTTTCATCTGTGGTGGTGCTAGTAATGCTTTTAAAATAGAAGCAGGAGACAATTCTGTGTCAGACAGTTGTGTATAAACCAAAGTAATTACATGCCTAAAGGTGAGTTAAACCCCCTCTATTTTCCTGTGAAGTGACTTAGAGGTTTCTAGATTTATGTTTCATCTTTTTAAAAAATTCCTCAAAGATTGACAACACTATTGAAGTTAAACCCTCTTTGTTTTGAGTTATACAAAATGACAAACAGTTTTCTGTTGTAGAACAAGAAATACAAACAATGGCAATAAATATTTACTTCAATACATGCAATAAAAATTATATGGGTACATTTGTTACATAAGATCCAGTTTCTTATTTTGTTGCCTTTCCAGTTTAAGACTCCTGATGCTCCGAATGTATTCCATATGAATATGAGTAGTTCTTGGTTTTTTTCATTGTTTTCATTGTTTTTTAGACCTTATGTTTTTTCAAAGAAGCAACACACTCAAGGGAGACAGGAAAGAACATAAACATTTGTCCTTCTAGTAGTTTTCACAACTAGGACAAGTGGAAGACAAGACTGAAAAATATTTCTAAACCTCTTTCAGAAAATGTGTCTGTAACAGAGATAAGAAATTAGTCTCTGGAGGAAAAGCAGGAAATGTTTCAAATGTGGTGATAATATACAATGACTGTTTATTTTTGACTGGTATTCTGTACCATTTCTATTGATTATGTTATAGAGTTTCCAGACAACCCTACCGAAATATTGGAAAAGTCATTTTGGTACCTTGTTAGAGCTTATGCAAGGGCAAGACAATCTGTCTTACTCAGTTATTTACCAAAAAGTATAACCATCTTTTCTCATAGCCTTAAAAAGATGTGAAAATCACTTAAACTTCTTTCAAAAACTTAATGGTGTCTAAACTTCATAATATCCCAATTTCCAGTAAGTTGTGCAGAGAATAAGCATCAGAATATATTGTTCGAGAAAGCAAATGCTTTCAATAGCAAATTGAAATAAAATGGTAATTTACTTAAGAATTCCCTTGTGACTTGGAACTCCTAAGAGTTGATTTTCAGAGAGGTTCTTCAATGTTCTTTGTGCACTTCACAAAGACAACTTTTTTGGGGTTTTTTGTTTGTTTTTTTTAATAAGGCTTTACTAAGCAGGTCTGAGATTTCTTTGGGCTAAAGAAGAGTCCTAAATCAAGGAAATTTGCATTACACATCAAAACCCCCAAGAATTATTTACAAAAACAGAAACTAAAAAAATCCCCAAAAAGATAGATATTACTAAGACAGAAAAAGTTGTATCTGTGAGATTTGGAGTAGCTTAGGTTCCAGGGACATCTTACAGAAATCTTCCAGTACTTAAAGGAAGTCTACAAGAAAGCTGGAGCAGGAATTTTTTAGTAGGATGTGTGTGGAGAGCTAGGCTGAAAGCATAGTGCAGGAAGGAATCTCCCCCAATGACTCGCAGCTGTACTGATTACCAAGGAGTGGAAACACCTGAGTCTGCCCAAGCAGTTTGGAGGATATGAAAGAGTGGGTTAGCTGGTTGCTAGTTGCAGGTGCTTTGCAGTTAGAGTATGAGCCTGGAATCTGCTGGAGTAAGAGAAGGTGTCTGCTGGCTGTGCTGTGAGGAGGTAAGGGACATGTGGTTGTGCAAAGGACAGAGAAGATTTGAGTAAGGGTCAGTCAGGGATAGGTAACTTGGAGAGGGACAGTTTGGCGTTAGCCAGTCATGCAGAGTGAAAGGAGTTAGAGGTGTGTGGGACTGCCTGTAACACAAGGAGTCAGTACTGGGTGGAGCTGCCTGTAAGAAAAGGAGTTGGTTACATGTTTGAGAGGTCTGTAAGAGAAGGAGTATGAGTTGCTTGAAAGAAGTTCATTAAGAGAAGAAGGTATGTAGACTTTGCACCTAAAGGACCGGTGGGGATACCAACTGTGTCTGTCATGATGTATTACTTATGACACATATCTAGTAATAGGACAAAGGGAAATGGCTTTAAACTGATGAAGGATTAGATTTTAGGAAGAAATTCTTTACTCTGAGGGTGGCAAGATATTGCAACAGGGTCCCCCCAACTCATGGATTTTCCATCACTGTAGAGTTAGGCCAGGTTGGGAAAGCTGGTCTAAAGGAAGTTGTCCCTGCCCATGGCAAGGGTTTGGAAATATAGCATTTTTAAGGTCCCTTCCAACCCAGTCTATTTTTTGATTCCAAGGTGGTCAGGCAAAATAGTAAATGTAGACTTTATCAGCTGGTAGAAAATTCATTATAAAAACTGCTATTGGAGCTGAGATAGAAGTGAGAATTATTTGAAGTACAGAATATCGAATTAAACAGATAGAGATCTATAGGATAGTGTTTTCTGAAATAGCGGAATCTGTAAGGCCTTGTGGATGGCATGGATTCGTGGATGGCATGGATTCCTGCTCCACTGTGAACTGCTACCCAGTTGCAGTGTCCTTCTGTCCTGGTGTGCTGTGGTGCAGGGCTGCTGCTTACATGTACACCTCCCATGCCAGCTGCTGAAGAGAGAGTGGGCTATAATGTCCTGGTAGGAAAGGGGCACCAGTGAGTGTCCTTAGTGTAACAGTGTCCTAGCATGTCTCAAACCGGGACAGTCAACTGTTTTTTCATATGAAAACACAGTAGAATAAGAAAGAAGCTTGCAAGCTGCTGGACACTTGGGGTAGGATGACAAGTATTGGAGAGTAAGAAGGAACTTAGTCCATTACATTGAAGGAGATGATTACCTTTCATATTTGTACTCGCATGGAAAAATTTAAAACTTTGTTTTATTGGACAGTAAAGTTAGTGAAAGAAAGCTCATTTTACACAGAAAAGCGGTATAGTGGGAATGGAAAAGTGTAAGTTAAAGAGAATTAAGACATGATGAGAAGTGATTAAAAAGGTAAATTTCAAACACACTTCAAAGTAAAATGTAGTCATTACATCTGATGAGAGCAGCCTGTTTTCAGTTTTATAAGTGGGCTTAAAGATCTGAGGGTGAGACATGTCAGGACAATTAAAGATAGAAATAAATATATACTCAATATTTATTTCTAACATTCTAATATTTTCCAAAACTGGATAAGATTGATAACAGAAAAATGATAACAAGATTGATAGCATAGGGATAGGTTCACATCACTATGAACTCTATCTCTGTTGAGCTCCAGTAGGTTCTTTGAAGTGCTTCTAAAAGGATGATCATAGAGGAGCCATGAAAACTAAGGTGATGATAATACAAATGAACAGAGACGATCCAGCAGAACAGTCTGTACTGATTTATGGTCAGCGTAAAAAGATAACTACTCTTCGCTGCCAAATAGAGTCAGGTGATCAAAGACCACAAACAGAAAAAGGTGTTACAGAAACATGCACTGTAAAGCAACAAATGAGTAAAGTAAATGTATTCCAAATGGAAGAGAACTACCATTTAGAGAGACAAGAATAATTTTGCAAATAAGTATGTTGCACAAAATAAGTGGATGTGAACATGGATGACATGATTAAGGAATACTTTAAGATAGGATTGACTATGTTTAAAGATGGGTCCAAGTGAAAGAAATTAAAAGAGATCGTATTATAAGAAAAGATATTGAAGAAAAATGCAACATATGAACAAATGATCTTCCACTTCCTTGGTTTTCTCTTAAAGTATGAAAAAACTTTAATTGAAAGGAAATACACAAGCAACTTAGAAATGTACAAGCATGTTAATCAGTGCAGACTCAGTATAATTATCTTATGGTAATGGCTGCTAATAAAGAACACTCTAAACAAGGGAGATAAAGATTAAATGAAAGGTGTGCAGTACTTGGGAGGTGAAAGGTGGGGAAATATGTTATTAAACAGTATAATTGAATGGTCAGGAGGAAGAGAAAAAACCAAAGATAGTCTTGTTGAGCATTGAATGAGTGTAATTATGGGACATTCAAGGGCAAAGGGTATGGACATGATGTAAGATCTACTTGCTTTGTTAGAAGCCAATGAAAGTTGAATAAATGGATTAAGAACTGCTGTTACTGATGCTCACAATAATTCCACAATGAATCAAAGGATGACTGAATTCAGGAAGAGGAGCTGTGTTTTCTGATTTCAAGTAGTATTTATCCATGTAAAATTGATGAGAATTAAACACCTGAATTTTAAAATCTGGTAGAAAACAATGCGACAGAAACCTTGAATCTTACCAGCTATTAAGAGAGTCTCATGAGTGGTGTTGTTCATCTTCATACTTATTTCAACAAGAGTTTTTCTACTCTAACTTCAAGCTTTTCAAAATTCTTTATTGTATACTTTGAATAAAATTTTCCCTTTAATGAAAAGCAGTTTGCAAGGAAATTCTGCTTGGAATGCTGGTTCTGAAATCTAAATGAAAAAGATCACAGTATATGCTACTAGTTATTTCAGCATGAATTTTACCTCTTGAAAATAAATGTCATGTTTTCCACATTTGATCAGACCAGTCAGTTAATGCACAATGTCTATTTTGATCATACCCAAGTTGGACTGCCAAGGTGAAGAGCATCACAGAATGTATTAACATATGAAAGCAGAGATTAAAGTGCATGTTGTGCACATGAATTCTGTTGGCGTGATTTTTTTTTTTTATTTTACAGACTAAAAGAGTAGACCTATCAAACTCAAACTTCACTGTTGGTTCTTTTGGGTTTTTTTCCATTCTTGGAATTAAAAGTGTATCTTCTGACACGTGCATAGCTGTGCTACATTCTGCTAGTCTCTGAAAAACATCCAAGTTATATCATCTTGAGTGTATGAATAATTCTCTTTTGTTATAGTTTGAATATGGAATAAGAGAAGTAATTGGAACTTTTACATGTCATGGATACTTACATTTCATATCTAGGTATGAATAGGACTAATTATTTGATTCAGTATGAAGTATTATACTCCTCAATAAGTTGCATGTTATCGCACAAGGCTCTGTTCCCTCATAGTTGTAGCTCTGGGGTTTTTTTGGTTAGTGGGTTTTTGTTTTGCTTTTAGTTTTTTAAATATAATTTTATAGCAGACCTATTATAGATGAGCTTTTCTTTGTAGTTTGTATTGGATTGACAGAATAGTCCATGTGCAATTGAAAGCTTTCATGAAGTATAGAAAAAAAGATTCTGAATTATGGGGCTGTATTATGAACTTGAATCAAAGTTTGGTCTGGAGAGATGGATGAAAATTAACAGTGCATGCTATTTAATTTTCAAGTCTCTAAGTTTTATCTCTAATTCTATTGATGTAGGCATCAGCAAGAGATTTCTAGGAAGAACTGGATTGATAAATATGTTCTCACAGCGATTTAAAAAGACTTATTACAGAGATTGTATTTGGTAGGAAGTGTTGAAGTTCTAGGATGTAGATCTTGTAAGTAGTTTGATTTTTCTAAAGTGTCTTGTGCACAAACTGTATTCCAAAACACTTTTAAAGTGCTAAATAAAACAGCTGAGCTTAAATAATAAATAATAACACATAAAGAGGATTTAAAAATAGTTCAAGTATGTGAGAGACATGTAGAAAGAGATAGCTAAAACAGGCTGATAACAATGAAGGTTGGGCAGGCACTGATATGAGAATGAATTCTGAGGCAACTTGCAGTAGAAGGTAAAATTTGCTATGTGTCAGATGAGGTAGAAAAAATCCTAATTACTTTCTAAGAGTATCTTCCCTTTTTTGTCCTATATATCTATGGTACACTGATAATTGTATTAGAAAAGCAGTCATACTTCATAAGAGGCATCTTTTTTCACCATTGTAAATATGTATGAAAAAGCTGAGGGAAAAAAAGTACATTCCACTCTTCTGTTGTCAAGAAAAGTTACTTTACAGCATAGCAATACAAAGTGTAAAATCTCAAGAGATTTATGCTTAGTTCTCCAGGGAAAGGGGTCTCTGTACGTTTAAATGCTCAACGTGAAGGCAAGCTTGTGAATGTGCCATGAAGATGATTTAATGAGCTCAAATTTATACATGTGTGTATAATTTAAGAGTTGGCACCTGGTTTGTTTGTTTGTAGTTTGTTATGAAGTGTGTGTCATCTTTCTGTGAAAGAGCAACTCAGCACTTTGTGCTTTCTCTCAGATGCAATCCCTCTACTAGAAGAGGGCTTGCTCTGAGCATTCTTGGGGAAGAGAAGCTTCAGTGGTGCAAAAGGCAAAGCAGGAAAGCTGATCTAATATTTAAGTGATAAGAGAGCAGAAAGCCTGGAGAGACGATGCAGACCTACATTCAGACTACAAAGCTGGTGGAAAATAAAAAATATCCTGAAGCCCCAAGAGTTAAGAACTGCCATAACTGAGCACTAAAACTTGAGACAAAAGTATAGAAAAGACCTGCCCTGCCAGTACCCAGTGACTTGGGAGAGATCTTTTTGTAATTATTCTTGTGCTCTTATTTTTTTCCTCAGGAAATTTATTTTCTATTAAAAAAAATAAAATTGTTATAGCTCAAGAAAAATTAGGGTTTGAATATAGGGGAATTTCTGACATTTGAGGATGTTGATGTAAAAAAGGATCTATCAGCAGAGCAACTTTTCAGCTTTCACCCAATGTACTGAATTTGGCTGGGACAGGCTTAATTTTCTTCATGATAGATCCTATGGTCCTTATGTTTTAGATTTGTGACCAAAACAATACTGAACATTTTATCAGTGCCTACACATCATCCAGGCTTCCACTGCTTCTCATACTTCTGGGAATGGGCAAGAAGATGGGAGTGGACACAGATGGGATGTAGATGACCCCAACCAATAAAAGGGATATTCTAGAACATACGGCTGCATGCTCAGTGATAAAAGCTGATGGAACAAAGGAGGAAGGGACCACATTCAGGGTTATGGTGTTTGTCTTCCGTGTAACCATTAGGCCTGATGTAGGCCAGCTTTCCTGGAGGTGGCTGAACACCTGCCTGCCAAAACAGCCAATGAATTCCTTCATTTGCTTTGCCGGCATGTGTGGCTTGTGCTGTACCTATTACACTGTCTTTGCCTCAATCCCCAAGTTTTCTCACTGTTACTCTTCTTTCTCTCCTCCATCCCACTGTGAGGGAAGGGAGGGGGGTGTGGATGGGATATGTGTGAGGGAGCAGCTCTGGGGCCCTGCCTGATCACTGCAGATAAACAACATCCACATGGGGTCAGTCAAAACATGTCAACTGTTAATAATTGCATGAAATAATATAATGATGCAACAGATGGCCATTTTGGATTGAGCCCTTAAGTACAGAGCTTTCATAATCCAGAATTATTTATTATGAACAAGCTCTTCCCAATCAATTGACTTTCAGTCTTTTCCAGAGCCAAAATACATGGAGGAAAAGCACAAGGCAATAGGTTTAACCTGTATCAAAAGAGCCTTGTATTGAAAGAGACTTACTGTTCCCTTTGACCGAAAAAAGGGAACTGATGGGAATACTTTGCTTCATAGGCAAACAAGTTTATAGATGTTGTTATATATATATTTTTTCAAAGGTGCTACCATATGTCTGTAGATAAACAGTATGGAAAACACATTTGTTAGGTAGGTGGGATTTTGTGGCATTAAGTGGCCAGCATTTGCATAAAAAAATGGGCTTTACCTTTCTAAATGCAGTAGTTGCTCAGAAACCTTTTGATATATTTTCAGAAATTGTTAATTCTAGTGATGTTTCTATCAAAGGTTGATATAAAAATGGATCACTAACTTTTGTTTCTTTGGTATTTTTTAGGATTTATTTATACCTGTGGTGGAACTTTAAAAGGACTTAACGGCACTATAGAAAGCCCTGGCTTCCCATATGGATATCCAAATGGTGCAAACTGTACCTGGGTTATAATAGCAGAAGAAAGAAACAGAATACAGATCGTCTTTCAGTCTTTTGCTCTAGAAGAGGAGTATGATTATTTGTCATTATACGATGGGCATCCTCACCCTGCAAACTTTAGGACAAGGTAAAGAATAAATATTATTAGAATCTCACAGTAGTAATAAATTAAAAATGTGATAAAACAGTTAAAGCTAATTTTTTTAAATTATGGATTTTCTTTAGTCTTCAAGGCGTGCTTCCTCTAATTAATCATAGGTGTCAAAATGTATATTGTGCTTTAATTTTAGTTAAAGCAACTGCTGAAATTAATCTAGCCCTCACAAAATTGGTTTCAATGAAGTGTTATTAAAAAACATATGAGCATGGATAAATTAATGCAAAGTGACTATGAGGTTGTGGACATATCAGTTTGCATGAGGTAGTAGCATGGAGCTTTTGTAATCTTTGCAACAGGGGGCTTTTTATAGAGATCAGGAAGATTTAATTAAGGTAGACTAGGTAGATTTAATTAGGTAGACTAATTTTTTTGAGTGTGTGTTTGTATATGAGCACCCTCTAACATAAAGGATTTACAAAAGTGAAAAAACGAGTTTGAGATATCAAGAGTGTGATGTGCCACAGAACATTTTCTATAAGAGCCTACCAGATGTTCAGTTTTGGAAGACTGTAGCTTATGGAATACCTAATAATTCTACAATACCAGTAGATATTAGTCATACATTTGCTGGTAATCTTAACTGTCATCTACCTTGACTTCTGTAAGTCAATTTGTCATCTACCTCGACTTCGGTAAGGCCTTTGGCATGGCCACACAACGCCTTTGTTGTTAAATGGGACAAATTATTATTTGATTGGGTGGACTGTTTGAATGTGGCCATGTAGCCACACCCAACTGACATCAGCAACAAGTGATGTCCCTCAGGGGTCTGTATTTAAACAGATATTATTCAATGTCTCTGTTAATGATGTGGACAGTGGAACTGAGTGCACCTTCAGTGAGTTTGTAGATGCACTGAGGTGAGTGGTGCAGCTGATTCACTTGAGAGGAGAGATGCTGTCAGAGAGATACCAACAGGCTGTAGGAGAGGGCCAATGAGATGAGGCCGAGTGTAACATCCTGGTCAGTTCTCAGTATCCATACTGACTAGTGGATCAATGAATTTAAAACAGTCCTGCGGAGAAAGACTTGGGGATATTGGTAGATGCAAAACTGGACATGAACAAGTGACATAGGTGAGGACTGGAGCACCTCCCCTGTGAAGCAAGCTGAGAAAGGCAGAGGCTGTTCACTCTGGAGAAGGGAAGGTTTTTTGGAGGCTTGCAACCTCCCAGTATCTGAAGGGGACCTACAGCAAAGTTGGAGAGGGACATTTCATCAGGAACTGTAGTGACAGGTCAAGGGGGAGTGAGTGCAAACTGAAAGAGGGGAAATTCAGGTTAGATGTTAAGAAGAAATTTTTTTACTCTGAGGATGGTTAGACACTGGAACAGGCTGTGGAAACTCCAACCCTGACAGAGTTCAAAGACAGTTGGATAAGGCCTTGAGCAACCTGGTCTACTGGGGGGAGGGGGGTGGGACTAAATCATCCTAAAGGTCATTCCAACCTCTTAAAATTCTATGGATCTGTGATTAAGGTTGGGTATGAGAAAGAAATTCTGTATAAAGAATGCACTAAGATACTGGAACAAGTTGCCCAGAAAAGCCTTGGCTTTGTGTCATCTGAAAATGTCCCTTACCATGAGAGTGGGATTGGAACTAGGTGATCTACCAAACCAAACCATTCCATGACTTTATCCTGTGATAAAGAATGTAATACCTGTTCCTAATTAGAGTACACCCCGTTTCATTTTACTTTGTATAACCATGGTCAAAGGGATATGTTTTCGTAATATTTTATGGTGTTGATACACTGATAATGATTTTTTTAACTATTGTATAAAAAATCAGGTATCTGATTGCTAGAAGAAATGTGTAAAGGAATGTGTGTTTCTTTGGTACAACAAGGAAACTAGAAGAGTAAAATTCTACATCTCAAATTTGTGCAGTATATAAATTTTCTTAAATAGTTAACAATCAGCAGGTACAGAGAAATGCATCTCTAATGAAATTGTTTTTCTTTGTACTTCTGTGTTTTCATTTTTATTTCCTGTTTCCTGAGTGCTTGAATGCAATTCTGATGTCAGCTGCAGGAAAAAGAGAACACACAGATAAAATATTTGAGTTGTTTTCCACAACAAGTTTTTATCCTTTTTATTTAGTCCTCAAAAGATAAAACTGCAATTTTTCTCAAATGTAGGAGCCTGAAAAGGTCCTCCCTGTCAGTCAAAACTTTGGTTGGTGAAGCTACTCTAAACTGCAATCTCAAGGAGTGTGTGAACAATGTTCTGCACAAATGCAAAGACTAAAACCATGATTCCCATTAGGAAACAATGGTCCGTACTGAGTTACAGGTTATGCATGAGGGAAAAACAGGTGAAGATAGTTAGCAGGCTAAAAAGATGAAAGTATCTTGTAAAGGCAGAATTATTTTTCTTTGTCTTGTTCAAGCTGCTGAAAATATTTATATCTATTTGTGTGCACATGTACATTCATATATATGTTTATGTATCTGGATACATATATAGGTAACCATATATGCATTTATAGATATGTGTGCAATATTCTTTTAAAATTACACTAATTCTTCAATGCTGGAGATTTAGAATGTTTTTTTCAATAGGTCAGTATCTTAGAAGAACGTCAAGGAAACCTGTTTTGGTATTGTGTATTTAGGATGCCATTAAATTCTGGTGAAGAGCAGTGTAAGAAGCCATGTGGAAGAGAAAATAACCAGTCAGCACTTAAAAAGAAAAAGATGATTAAGCCTCAATATAGGGCTTGAAATAGACTACTTTTGCAAGACTTACAAGATCTTTCCAAAGTGTGGGTGCACAAGAATAGTACACATTTGTGTGAGTGGAGAATTGGCTTTAAAATTAAGAAAGCATGATAGTGAAATTATGCAAGCCTTGCTAAATCCTTCATGGTGAAATTTATTTTCTCAAATTGCTGTAGTAATTAGTGAGGTGATGTTTCCTTGAGTTTTCTTTCTTACAAATAAGCAAAGTTTTACTGAGGTACAGTTGTTTGGATACTATCTTAGCATGATGATGTATTTTGACATTTTACTTAATGACATTACTGAAAGTGTAATCAGATTACACTCTTCACCCTCCCTTCAATTTTGTAACAGGCAAAAATATTTTCAGCTGACTACACATGTATTTGAAAAAGTACATAACTGGACAGCTAAAAAAATTGTCTTGGATAGACAAGGCCACTACATCTAATTTTTAACTTGAATAATGTGGATTAACTGTCTAGATGAATTAAATGGTTTTGTAGTTCAACTATTTGTGAAGCTCATCACCTTTGACTCCCTCCTCATCCAGTTTTGTACTTCATAATTGGTGTCCTCAGAATCAAATCTTATTGAAGTTAGTCATTTAATGTCTTCATTAGCAGCTTTTAACTGGTTTACCTGGCACTTAAATGTTGGCTAAACAACAATAAATGGAAAAGAAGCATTCAGATACGATCAGTATGGAAAGTGTAGTCAATGTTCACTTGCATCTTTATCTTACTGTGTATGCTTGCCTTAGTACGTTTTACATTATAATCTTTGCTTCAAGCTATAAATAATTTATTTTTAAAGAATAACTTAAAACTGTGAACTTCATGCAAAAATTTGTTTTTTCATAAATCATATTCGTAACCACCTACAAAAAAAATCTTTATTTGCAAAAAGACAGTGTTGCTTCCTGTACTTGAACCAAGATTTTGCAAAATTGCGTAGTTGGGAGTATTTTCATGTCACTGCCTATTTTCAGAGCTTTCTTGTTGCCCCTCCAATGCATATTTTGATTTTTGTATACCCTTTCTTTCACATTTATACAACTAATTCCCTCAAGAAAAAAACTAAACAAAAACCCAAACCAAAAAAAAACTTCACAAAGCTTGATTTTTTTTTTTTTCCTATGATTGCTTTTAAAACCATTGTCTAGACCTTATTTTGGTAAGTAGCTAATGTAACTTCTCTGGATAAGTGTTGCATTTCCAGATTAAACCTCCTGTTCAATTTTTTTCCAAATTTGTCTTTCTCATTATTTTTGTGTGGTACAAGATGAATCATTTCAGCTAAGCTTATAATATGTTTTCAATTTTCTGAGTGCCCAGCTTGAGAAAAAAGGGTTTTGTTTGCACTAGAGATAAGAAATCCCATGACTTAATGAAGTTAGCAGAAGGTATGCTTGAACCAATAAAACATCACATAAATCAACTTCTTTGCCAAGCCAGTTGGAGTCATCTGATGATATGTTTTGCATATTATTAAATAGTTTTTAGTACAACTTGTAAATAATTCACTGGACTAGCCTTATCTTAGGGAGTGTCTGGAAAAGATCTGCTCCATGCAGGGACAGGGCAGGAGCCAATGAGAGCCAGCTCAGGCTGTGCTCTTGGGCAGGGCTGAGCACAGAGAGCAGAGCTGGGGCTCCCCAGGATCCAACACTGCTGCTCTACTGCCTGGAGCAGGGGCAGGCTCTCTGTGGGCAGCACACCTGGGAGGAGGGGGAACAGCCAGCTGAGCTCTGCACAGAGCAGGGCTGAGAGGCTCCTGCAGGGCAGGGACAGGCACAGAGCTGCAGCTGAGGATGCCTCAGGGTGGTTCAAAGAGCCCCAGGAACGATGGACAGTGGTGGGCAGCAGGGCCACCACCTGAGGCTTCCCTGGGCTGGGAAGGGTTAATGGTTTCCTCAGAGTCCTGACTCTGCATAAAAGAGCCCGGAGAAAATAATACTTGCCTGTAAAGCAAAAGGTATGCACCTAAGTATATGAATTTTTCACTTTGTACTTTTCTTGTCAGTCCTTGGAAAGTCACATGGAAACCATAATTAGTTTTTAAGCCACACACTTTGTGGCAGTGATATGGTGCATATGTAGGTGGATGACTGCATGGCAATATGAACCCTGACATTTCCTTGCAATTGTTTTACTTTGCATCTTGGATAATATCTTGTTTTCTTCTTTCTTCTTAAAAGAAATTGCTGAGCATAAGACATAATATACTGTCAGTAAATAACAAAAAGCGTGTTGGTAATTTTCCTTTTTCTAAAAAAATTAAGGAGTTAGGTGCTTAGAATTGAATACTAATTTGAAAAGAGGTGTTATAATCAGTAGTTGTCTAAAACGTTTTTCTGTAATTAGCTACCCCAGCTTGCAGTATAGTATTCAAAATAGCTTTAAATATTTGAATAATAATGTGACTATATACTCAAACTCTGTTCACAGTTCCAAGGAAATATATTTCCAAATTTACTAGTACTTAACCAGTTAATTAATTTAACCAGTAAATTTAATTGCCAGTTAAATATTCATGACAAAATTAACATTGAAATCAATGAAATAAATTCAGATCTATTTCAGACAGAGAAATAAAATGCATCCCTTCTGCAATTGTACTTGGCTAAATTGAAGCATTTAATCCAGTATATTTGTCTCTTTATGTTGACTAAAATAATCATATATTTATGCTCAGAAAACAACTTTTTAGCAGCCAAAACTATGTATTTTACCAAACTAAAAATAAACATTTAGAAAACTATTAGCCTACCATAATGTAGAAATCACCATAAAATTTCATCCTGTGGTTCTTCATAAGGACAGACATGGCATCGAAGTTTGGAAAGCGCCACTGTTACAAATATAGTATAATCATTTGTGACAGTTATTAATTTTTTTTGAGTAAGTGAAAAAACTAAATGTTTATTTTAAAAAATATGAAGTTGTGAGAAACTGTCACAAAATGGAATTTTTGATCATTGAATAAATACATATATTTTTTCCATCTATTCAGAGCCTGCAAGATCAGCAGAGATATTTTTAAGTGTTGATAACATCACCATGTCCAAAGATTTAATTGTATTAAAGTCCTTTCTCTTGTGACTTGTAGTTAATTTTCTCTCAGGAACTTTAATAGAAGGAAGCTTTAAACATAGTGTTTAAAAGGGGAGTTAATACTCATAGTTTTTAATCTCTTGTATTTAAGCAAGATAAATCATCCTTTCATCTACACTCCCTGCTGAGACCACCAAGGATTAAATGTACAGGTTACCTGATCAGTGCTGCTGAGCTGAATAGGAGAAATTAAATGAAATTACAGGAGACATCTGCTATCTTTTCTGTTGGTGAATTGCTCTCCTAAAACATTTGACTCCATGATTATGCCTACATTTTTAACATTTACTCCCCTTACAGAGGAAAAAAAAAATCAGTAGATTAATAAGTAGATCTTTAACATTTTAGCATGCTCTTAGTGTTAAATATAGTTTGGTATTGGGTCCTTAATCAAGTGCTTCCAAAGGTTTGAATTTGGTGCTTAACCAACAGACTAATACTGACTATAAAATTGAAATTAATTTATTTGATCCAACTTTGATAAAAGCAGAGAAAAAAATGACCAAAATATGCAAAATTGCAATTAATTCTTAATATTCATTCATATCAAAAACTGTTACAATTGCAGGTAGTGATTTGTCTCTCTATGTGGTTCTGGGGCAAGGCTATGGTAACTAAGAAGGGCATGGAAAACCATCAAACCTGCCAGAACAAGGACCAAACTGGCTTGTCTGACCATGCATAGGAGTTAGACCTGTCCCTGTGGTCTGCAGGACCACACAAGGAGCAGAACTAGTGCTTTCCCAGGTGGTGAGGGAACACCCATAGGGGTGAGCTGGGCACTCCACCAGTGCCTGCTCCTGGCCTGAAAACTTTCTCAGGTCTATGTCTCTCTATAACAAATGTGCCAGGTATTACTGACAGCATAAGCAAACACTGCTTTTTAGCTCAAAGCCAACCACAAATCTGAGGTATGCTTTCTCTGAATAATTTACTTTTTTGATTTTTATTACTTTAGAGCTTTGAAGTAATAGAATTATCCCTATTTTTCTCTGCATCTTAATTTTTATGGAAAACCATTCAGGATATTGGATAAACAAAACCAACAACAAAATCCAAAGCAAAATCAAGAATACTGTACTAATTTTATGTTCTTACTTAAATAATATTAACTAAAATTCTACCAATGCCCAATTTTAAAAGGGAAAAAATATATTTCTGGAAAGCTAGACTTTGCCTCTAAAACTTTCTATTTTAAAAGTGAAATCCTTATAATTTGCATCTTTCATGTGCTAAATTGTCAAATTTATCTTACAAAACTTCTATAAAAGAAAGACTAGCAAAAAAATAAGTGTTGGAACTAGCAGAAACTTCCAGTGCTCTCATTTAATAATTCTGCTTGCTTTTGCATTTCTTGTTCTGATGCATGTGTGTTTCTCCTTCTGACAGATATCAGTCTGTGTCAAACAGGCAGCTGTTAGGCTTTTCTGTTAACATTGTTCTGTCAACTAATACCACCCTGGTAGCTCCACTAAGCTTTTTGTTCTGACTCAGACCCTTTCCTTCTCCTGGCCCATAGAAATTTATTCATATTTATGAACACTTTATATGCATATTAAATCCTTTACTATCTCCCAGCCAAACTCCTTACCTTATGTTTTTTTGGGAAACTATTATGCATAATTATTACATAATAATGCTATTATGTATTTTTATATGTTCACTATTTATTATTATCTGAGCAAGTGCTCCACTCTTTCTCATATTGATTCTCATTAAAACCAGAAGTTAAAAAAAAGCCCCAAATTTTTTACTTGCTTTTTGCCTCCTTCTTCCTCCATTTCTGCTATGTCAAGGTTTCCACTTAGAGAACTTCCTTACTTTAAGACTTGTTTTACTTGTTCTGTGTTTTCCCACTTCCTCTCCCTTTAGGTGATCTACAAGGTGCGATGCAGGGTGCCCAGAGCTAGTGCCAATGTCATATCTGGGCAAAATACCATGAGGGTGTGTTGATTCTTCTTCCTGAATCCAGATTTTGTTTTTTGTAGATTTAATTTACTTCATATATGTGTATTATTTTATTTGTAAGTTGTTTGTCATGCGAACAATTTCTTAAATCATATAAAGACCCTTTCAGCGTATTTTATCAGTTTATTTAGATTATTGCCATTTCAAACAGTAGTTAGAGTATCTAACTCCAAGTGAATTCTGTACCTTTCATCTACTAGTGTAGCAGTTGCTCAAGCTAGCAGACTACCAATAAAATAAAGAAAAATTATCAGCTCTAGGAGGTTCTAGATGAAATCTGGCAGAGACAAGCTCTCTGACTGTTTGGTTATTAGGGCTTTAAGACAGAGTGGAATAGTTGCAGTCTTCATTCACAACTAACCTTGACAATTGAAAATCAAAAAGTTGTCTTTTTCACTCTCCTGTTTGTCTTTTTCGACATTGATGTAGACCAGAACTTGTTGATAGGCAGCCCATGAATCATTTACTGTATCTCAAAATTTTTCATCATCCAGTGTAGCTCTGAATTTTTTTGGCTCAGGCTGTTTGTTATGCCCTAAGAATACACATTTTTCTTCTTTCATCACTGTTCACTTCCTGTCCAAATTTTCAACCAGAGTAGGTATTGTGAGCTGATTAGGATCAAATTAGGGATTTTCCACTTTGGAAAGAACTTCAAATCTCTTATCATGGAGATTTTTATTTTAGCTGATCCATGGTTCTTTAGACTTCAGTGTTATTTGCCTGGAAAGAGAAGAAAGGAATTTAATTTGAGAATTTAGGGACTAGTAAAAAAAACCCAACTGGATTATACTCTCCTTTCACAAAGAAAGAGAAAATAAAAAAGATATAAGTCCTAGACAAAGACCAATGAGGAGATAAGGATACAGAAAGCAACAGGAATGTGTACCAAAGTAGAAGAAAGAGAGAACAAAGGCAATTAAAAAAAGGGGGAACCAGAAACCAAAGTGAAAAACTATGAGATAGGTAACAGAACTGAATAATTCTTACTAGGAAAATTTTCACTGCACAACCAAAATAAATACTGCAAAGGTGTGAACAGAAGATATGTAGAATCTTGAACTGAAAATGGGTAGGGACATAACAATAAATACAGCAAAACTTGTAGATAAGAGAAACTGATAATTGAAAGAAATGTAGCAGAATGAAATGTATTGGTAAACAGACATGCAGATCTAAGATGTATTCTGGGTAGAAAAAACATTTAAACGATTTTTTTTTATTCTGAAAAGTAAAGTTTGCTTTATGAAAAAATGCATTGAGGCAATAAAATATTTGACATTGTGCTTATAAATACAAAGCTGAAGAACATACCAATTTTTCTACACTCTTAGGAATATTTTTATATGATGCTAAAAGTCTAAATACTGATAAAGGTAGATAATTCAAACTGATAAGGGAATGTGTTTGCCTGGACAAGGTGCCACTTGTTTCTTGCATTTATGCTTATGTCCCTGCAAGGAAACCAAGTTTTTTTTTGTAGGTTTAGAAAGATTAGTTAGCTTGAAAGGAAATCTAAAGTTAAGTGGTAAGGATTTAAAAACCAAACCCAAACAAAGGCAAACTAAATGAAACCCAAGCAACCAACTGAAATTTTGGCTATAGTTGAAGGTGGAGGTAACTTTCTAGTAACTGACCTTAGGAAGACACTTTTCCCATTATCAGCTTTCCATAGGATATCTTTCTCTGAACTGGATGCCCAGTTCAGCTAATCTGAATTAGCTGATAGATATTGGACTAGCTTGTTTACTACTCTTGTAATGCAAGAAAAACCTCTTTTTATGGACTCTGAGATTTATTATTTATCTTTGGATAAACTGGTATCTAGTTTAAACTGGTAACCACCATATAAGATGAGTGCACTTGCCAGTTTTATAGTGAGATGAGTATGGTCATTTCTGAGAAACAAAACATTTTACTTATTCATTTTCTTTGTGGTGCTGAATTGCTTAATGGCACTTGAAACAACCTAGGAAGAAAAGCTGATTTTTGTTGTGGAGGTCATTTATAACACAGCATGCAGTGCTATGTTTCCATTAGTTTTCCATCTATGTTTCAGTTATAAAAAGGAAAAGAATGATCACAATAATAGTCTTGTCCCAGAAAGTTATAATCTTTGGGAAAGTATCATCCTATAACAGGGTTTGCTAACTGTTAGACCTGTTTACATGGGAGAAAGTTAACTCTTAAACCTGCAGTTAACTTCACCTTGTATTGTTGCAGTTAACTGCATCAATAAAAATACTTTATAAAGTTGATAATTAAATCAGAATATATCTGGAGAATATAGCTATTGTTACTAAACTAAACCCTGAATGATTGGTTCCTGTAGGAGTAGACCATTTATATTATTTTTGAAGAAAGGCATGATCTTTCTATTTTAACTAGTATGACTGCAGAGAACCAAAAGAATCCTTTGAGGTTTTGTGCAAATATGTTTGTGTGCATATATTGACATATGCGTTAATTAGAACACTCCTGTAGATTGTTACATTGCACAGTTGGAAGTGAATATTTTATCATTCAAATTGTTTTGATGTTTGGAACTTAAGAACAAATTAATGTCAATAATATACTGAAAATCCCTGAATAGGTTGATATGGACAAGAGACTTTGCCTACCAATAAAACCCAAAATAAAAGCAGACAAAAAATCCCCAAAAATACACACACACACAACAAACAAAAAAAACCAGCACCAAAACAAACAAAACCCACAACAAACTCCCCCAAAAAAACCCACAGAGATCCTTTCTAAGGGTTAACAACATCAAAAAATTATCTACAAATCTGATGTCAGTTCTTCTGTAGTCAAAGCAACTCTTCAGTACCTAAAGGTAGCAACACTGAGAGTTATGCAGAATTGTCTTTTTCATTAGGATTTACAAATTCAGCCATGAAATTATAGACTTTTCTTATATGGTTCAATATGCATCTATTTTACATTGTAAAACATACATCCTATACATCTAATTTTCAAGTTGTATAAAAAATTTAGCTTCTATATGTTTGTAATATATTTACAAAGGACTGAGATAATCTTGTTCATTAAATGATGCTGTCTTATAATATGAAATGAGCTGTGCACAGAAATGAACGTGTATTTTATCTAGTTTTAAACAATATTAGTTCTTTTCAGGTAAAGTAGATTTGCTTTTCTTGCTGACACCGTCTCTATATCTGCCATGCCAAAATTATGTTAGTAGACAAAGTTTAACTGAGATTTCTCTAATACTATAAAAGAGGAATCTTTTCTTGGACAAATGCTGTTCATTCTTAAGTGTGGTTTGAAAGAAACCAATAAAGGCTTTTATTGCTCAAGTCTGCAGGTGGACAATTCCTTAACAATTTTTTACAAGGTGATTAAAGTGGTTGATGAGAAAGCTGCTCCAAAGTACAGTAGTTTCACGAATACAAGCCGCACGGATTATAAGCCGCACCCCCGGTGCCTCGACAATGTTGCTGTCTTTGTCAATAGATAAGCCGCACCCCGAATATTAGCCGCACTTTCGTTCGTCGCGAGAATCCGTGCGCAGCTTTCACAAATTGGCCAATTAGTAACAGGATCGCGGCATAGCGGGCTTTACTGGCTCGGGGCGGGGCCAGGCAGGCTCGGCCCGCTCATGGTTGCCAACGGGGCCGGGTGGCCCAGCTCAGCGCCACAGCTCGGCGGGGCTGGCCGGGTGGTACTGCCGCCGCCGCCGGGCTCGCTGGCCCCCCTCTCCCGTCAGCACCGCCCCGCTGCCGCGTTCCCTAGCTCCGCCGCCGGGCTCGCCGGCCGCGCCGCGTTCGCTAGCCCCGCCGCCGGGCTCGCCGGCCGCGCCACGCCGCGTTCCCTAGCCCCGCCGCCGGGCTCGCCGGCCGCGCCGCGTTCGCTAGCCCCGCCGCCGGGCTCGCCGGCCGCGCCGCGTTCGCTAACCCCGCCGCCGGGCTCGCCGGCCGCGCCGCGTTCGCTAGCCCCGCCACCGGGCTGCCGCCGCCAGGCTCGCCGGCCGCCCCCTCCCGTCTGCACCGCCGCCGCGTTTCCTCGCCCTGGCCGGCACTGCAGGCCCCCGCACTGCCGGGCTCCCCCACGCTGCTGGCCCCGATTCTGCTGGGCTTCCCCCGCTGCCAGGCAGCCCCACCCGCTGGCCTTCCTGCTTCTGCCATGCTCCCCTGCACTGCTAGCCCCAGTTCTCCCGGGCTCCCCCGCCCTGCTGGCCCGGGCTCTGCTGCCCCCCTGCCCCGCCCTGCTGGCTCAGGCTCTGCCACCCGCCCCCCACACTGCTGGCCCCACCTCTGCCAGGCTTTCCCACCTCTGCCGGGGCCGGCCGGGCTCCAGCTTGGCTTGGGGCTACCGCGGGCTCTCACTTCCATGTTGGCAGCTTTTAGAATTTTGTTAATGTATTAGCCGCCCCGGAATATTGGCCGCACTTGCGGGTTTCCACCAAAATTTTGGTCAAATTGGTGCGGCTTGTATTCGTGAAATTACTGTAACCAGCATCTATATAGAATAGAGTTCATACATTTGGGTGGAATATTGGGTACTGGAAAAAGTGAAATGAAGAGGGCGTAGTGTGGTAGTCTAACTAGCAAATGATACGTACAAAATTGAGGAATGTTTTGAAGAGATGGTATGTAAGTGAGAATGGGAGGAATGAGAAGAGATGCTGTAAAGGGCATAGCAGACCTATGTGCTCCTAAAGGTAACTGTACACACACCAAAATGTCAACATCATGAGTGGCGATAACAACTGTATTTTTAGGCTATTTCTGTGCTGTAAATTTTCATATATTGCACTATTTCTGTTGTCATTTAGAAAGTTGTTATCTATAATTCCAAAAAGATTCATAGAGTTTGAAGGAAACAGTAAATGCTAAAGGACATAATTTTCAAATAGAAACAACTGACACATGTTTCCTGTCATGGCAGAATCTAGAATTAAGTCAAAGTAAAGTTTGGGTTTTTTCTCATTTGAAGCTAAGTAATTTCTTAGGTTACTGCCTTCATTACATACTGCTTCATAATCCACTTCTGTAAATATAATCTGGATTAAAAAAAACCACAGTGACATGCTAATCAAGGTATTTTATTTCATAGAAAGTTGAATATTGCCAATAGTAAAAATATTTTTTTACGTAGTTGCATTGTAAGCCTATTATATCAGACCATGTGAAAAAAAAATCATGGCTGTAATAGTTTCTGTAAATTATTTTCATTTCCTCTGTTATTTCAAATTAATATTGGAAGTGAAAATATATTTAAATACAGAATTGCAAAAATACTTTAAAAGACCTTGATACCCACAAACACACACACACACAAAATCAATTGAGTACCTTGACTGCCCAAAATACAAAGAAATATGAAAAATAATATTATCCACTATGTAAATCAGTTAAAAGTTTTTTCCCTAAATGAAGGACTATAGTAAATATTATAAAAAAGTACTATGTTTCCACATATAAATACTATGGGCAAGTCTCATTATCTTGATGTATGTTAAAAATTATGCAACTGTTGTTGTAGGGAAGGAAAAAAAAATAACATGGAGATATCTTTTCTGATGTTAAAATGAAAAACTATGGATTTGACTATGGTTTTGCATGAAAAAGAAGTACTGAATGTGTTTTTGACTTCATCTTTTCATAATGTTACTTTCAGTATTAAACTATTTTCTGCAATTTATTTCTTCTTTCATTCCATTGCATGCTCCTCTGTTAAATTGTTTTATACATATCTCTCCAACCTAAGACCGCCCTAATTATCATTGACGCAGGATTTTCTTTTTTGACAACCATTTCCATTTACAGTTTTATCTGTGAGTAATTTTTTTTTACCATCTTTTTTTTTTTTCCAGGATTTCAACTAAACTATTAAAACTACAAAATTACAAAAATCCCTCAAGTGAAAAAAACTCTAGACCAGTTTTTCTTTCTTTCATAGTATTTGGGCCTGTAATTAACAATATCCTGATAGGCTTCCAGCTTTGGTTATAGGGAAATTTGGAATTGAATTTGACATGATTTGGCAGTTTTATGTATAGGTTTTAAACCTTTTCTCTTGCCCTATGTTTTGGGTGAAGCACGCTGAATCTTTCTGTATCTAAGGTTTTCTTGATGGTTGCCTAGGGAAATTAAGTCTTGTTTGTTTGGAATTTTTCCCAGTCTATTATTTGACATAGGTTTTTTGTTTAAACATTTTGTTATATAGAGCTGCACTAAGTTATTGATCAATATGCTTTAACACCAGGTTTCATTATTATGCTAATGTGTTCCAGATATATATGGAAGTGGCTCTTAACACTGTTTTATGAGGTGCAGCTGTAAAAATTTTTTTAACTGATAGTAAGCAATGAAGAAGTCAAATCAAAAACATGAATGATTAAAAAAATAAATTATAACCTTCAGCACACAAACAATTTTTTTTTTTTTGCTGTATGTTTGGTTGGGGTTTTTTAGTAAAAAAATGTGTTTTCTTAAAGTGGTTTTTTTTGCATTGGTATTTAGAGTAGTGGCCAGTTATTCTTGATATTGAATTAAAGGTAAAATTTCAAGAAATGTTCAAAACAAGATCAACATTGAATGTCCTAAAATGCCCTATTCACTTTATGTCTTGTAAAAATGGCTTGTGTTTGAAGAATAATTTTGAACTGATATCTCACTTTGTATTATGTGATGCAGTGATTTGAAGAACTTAATATTTAACATTTTTATAAAGCATATATGCAAAAAATGCAAAGAAAATGGAAAAGTTTTAAACTCTCTACTTAGGCTTTTCTTTGTCTTTGTCAGTTACAGTACTAAAAAATAACTGTAGCTCTTAATTTTGGTATGAAATGTGGGTAGTCAATTCATTTTCTTTATGATATATCCTGTTTGAAGTAACAATTGTTTCCTTTTAATAGTTTTGTGTGCTCCACTCTCTGATTCTGTTAATGTTAGTTAACGTGGCTCTGACAAACAATCAACACAGATGACCTGTCCTTTGATGGCTGCAAAGTGGATCAGCCAAGTGGACTCATATTTATGTCATAATTTTATTTTAATTTAAACCCATTAATTAAAAAATAAATGCTAGTTGCAGACCTGTCATTCCCTTAACTATTTACAGATACGAATTTTATGTGCCCATAGCTATCATTCAATCCTAAATTCAACCACTAGTTGCATTTTCTTATCAGAATTCAGCAAAAGTAACAGAATCTTTTAAAATCTCTTTTCTGAAATTGTTGTGGTATTTCTTAGTTCATTTTGGAAGTATTTCATTTTTGTTCAATCAGTTATTGGAAGATTATGGAAAAGTTGGTTAGAATAAGGTACTTGACACACTTTGGTTATATTATCTATGTTTTCCAAGTCCAAATATTTAATTTAGATTTTTCTCCCTTGGAAATGGGACCTTATATTCTATTTTAAACTCAGGTATCCTTTTGTTAAAAAATACTTTCATTTTCCTGCTAGAAGTTTTTTTACAATGTTTCACATGTAATAATCAATATATAATTAATAATTTACTTTCCAAGAGACTGAAAATTATGTGGTTTTTATTATTTGTATAGAATTATATTGTTTATATAGAATATTAATTGTACTTATGCAATAGATACATTAATTTAGAATCCTTTATTTCACTGCATTTGTGAAGATCATTATAGGTCACATTTCTGGTTCGATGGGATAGAAAATACCACAAGTGCCACAACCATTTTTCCTAGATCTGTTTTTTCCCAAATGTTAGATGTGTAAATGCAAAATATTTTCCATTATAACCTAGCTTTCCTATCTACTACTTTGTATTTAATTTGATTGTCTGTTTTGTTGCTTTTTTACCTCTCCCAACTCCAAAGGCATTTCAGAGAAATTCAGAGTTTAATTTCTCACTGGAGTGGTCAAAAATAAAGACTGTATTCATACATATTTCTTCACTGCAGTGGGTTCAGGTTCTGCCTTGAAACACCATATGCTCCAGACCTCTAAGTATAAAGATAGACAAACCCAGTGTTGGAGGAGAGACACCTTTACTCTAGCATCCTCTCTTCCTTCTCTTGCTCTTTCTGGCATACTCTGCTTATATGTTCTCCTTTAAAGTGAACAGGGGCCTGTGAGAAAATTAAGTTGTTTCTGACTCAGTGAAAGTTTTCTGGAAGAAAATGAATGAAATTAAATCCATAGAATTTTTTTTTTGCTTGGGATTTTTAGGTATTGCAGCTAATTCATCTGATGAATCAGTTGGTTTTATTCTATTTGTTGCCATTACTTGGATTTGAAAGACTGATTTTTTTCATATTTAAAGCATAGATTCTGAAATTTATGCATATAGTTTGTTCTCTTTTACATGGCCTGCTACTACATATTTATCTATACCAGAACCAGGAATAAAGAGTGTGGTGATAATGTCACAAGCCTTTTGCTCATGGATGAATCCCAAAATGATACAGAATATTTAGTATAAGTTGAAGCTGTTCTGGAAGTTCCTGGCACCTAAAACAGTGAGAAACAAAATATGGCATCTCTCCTTTCCATATTTGCTATTTTCACACATTAAGGCAAAGTTACAAAAGATAGTCCAACTCATCTAAAAGCTTGTTGTCACTCACAGAAGCAAACCCGTCTCCCGTGTTCCTCTGACTTTGGCTTCTCTTTTTTCCATTGGCTCTGGCACTTACCAGGCATACCACTTTGAGGATATGCTTCCCTTTGCTAACTGCATTGACACAGGTTTATTTTTAAAGCAATAGTTTTTCATCGGAGTGGTTAAATAAATTCAGAGAGAAGGGTGCAAATGACTAGAACCAGTGTGAAGTCAGTGTTAGAACTCTGGGAAAATTGGAAGGAGCAAGTTCCTCTCCTTTGGTGCTTTGAAAGCTCCAAGATGTGCTAAAATGTACTGTAGATCTTTAGACAGCTTTAAGATGAGGGAAATAAACTATATTGTTACAGTGTTCCAGCTGCTCAAGTTTAAAAATATGTACTACTTGCTTAATTTTTTTTGTTTTTGTTTTTTTTTTTTTAATTCTAGTTACTTTAAGGACCTAGGATACCTTCAAATTCTCTAAAGATTATTGTTTTGATATGTTTTGTTCTTATCAGTTTTCCTCTCCAAGAGGCAGGCAAATCACATCCTAAAGATTTTTAAAACCTATTTGTACAGTAGTGCAATATCTGGTTCTTCTAACTTGTCTGAAGTTCTTGATAGTTTTATATCTTAAAACAAATTGACTGCTTTAGACAAGATAATAATTTATAAAATCTGTTTCATTTCTGATTATGGAAAAAAGTGGAGAGTTGTATAATAAAAGCTTTGCACTGATAATGGATTTTGGCAGTTTTTAGAAACATGTTTTGTACAGAATATAATGATCATACCAGAACCTCATGAGTACTGTATTGTTTAGTTCAAAGCAGCTGCTCAATTAACAGTGTTCAGCCTTGACCTATGACCATTATTTTAAAATAATAGATTGCATGAGCAGTTTTGCATTTTGACAAGGAAAAATTATAATTTGACAAAAAATAAATTAGTTCATAAATCATATGTCAATTCGTTAATGACTTGTTGAACAAAGTATATTTTTAATACTATTTTCAGCACGAGTAAAACTTGAATCTAGTTGACCACTTCTGCTCAAGTTTGCTGTTTCATAGATTATTACAGTAATTTCACGAATACAAGCCGCACCATTTTGACTAAGATTTTGCTCCCACACCGGAAATGCGGCTTGTACTCAGGAGTGGCTAATATGTGAATAATTTTCTGACATTTACAACCCCAGAAGTGCCAGCCAGGGTGCCGAGCCGAGCACCTGCCAGTAAAACCCAGGATTTCGCGATTGTTACAAATTGGTGGGGCCAGCTCAGTGCCGGCAGCGCAGTGGGAGGGAGGGAGGCAGGGGAGTTCCCTCCTTCACGCTGGGGAGAGGCAGGGGGCTCTGTTCTGACATCACCATGGTTTGGGGAGGAGGTGGGGGCTCCGTGCTGCCATCCCCGCGGCCCGTGGGGTAAGCGGGGAGCTCCTGCCCCCACCTGCCGTGGCAGGAGCAGGCAGGCTCCGTCCCCGCCCTCTGCCGCTGCGGCGGGAGCGGGGGTGCTCCATCCCTACCCGCCGCGGGAGCGGGGGTACTCCATCTCCGCCTGCCACCGCGACGCAGCACCGGGCCAGGGCGAGCGAGCCCAGTGGCAGTGGCAGCTGGCCCCGAGCGCCCCCGCTGAGCGGCCCCACAGAACTGGGCCACCTGGCCCCGTCAGCAGCCCCGAGCGGGCCGAGCCTGCACAGCCTTAGCTGAACCAGTAAACCCCCCACCATGCCGCGGTTCTGTTAGTATTTGGCAACTTTATTGCACGCGGGTCCTCGCTGTGAACGACAGAGCGGCTTATACTCAGGTGCGGCTTATTTATGGACAAAGAACGAAATGAACAAAATGTTTGCTAACACCCAGAGATGCGGCTTATAGTCCGTGCGGCTTGTATTCGTGAAATTACTGTAAGTTCTGTTTATTTTAAAGCAATTGGATAGACATATAAAAAATTCTAGGAGTTACTCTTATTCATATTTTAATTGGAATACTCTTAAGGAAGCCTTTACATTTCTTATTTTCTTCCTGATTCAATGGGTAAGTAACAGTTTCTTTAGAAAGAAATTTGAAAGGTCAGAGATAAGCTGAATTTTACCAGGATGTTGAAGTTCAACCTTGCAATACTGTCAGCTGCAATGCAACACCTTTATTAACTTCTCAACATGTACAAATGAACGTACACAAACACATTCAAAAACATAAACCCTAAAGAGAATTGAACTTAATTGTCTATTACTCAGTAGATAAGTGTAATCCTTTTCTAACACACACCTGAGGTTTAAAAGATGTTTGTTCTGAATTGGTGTGTAAGAAAAAACATTGGAGGTTGTGCTGGATAGACTTTGGCTGGCTGCCAGATGCCCACCAGCCATTCTATCACTCTCTCTCAATAGCAGGACAGCAAGAGAAAATAAGATGAAAAAAACTCCTGGGTGAAGAAAAAGATGAGATCTTACCTATACACCAGAATCCAGTATATTGATGAAATTTGCACATTACAGAGCCTTAGTTTAATTCACTGCCTAAAAATTGATTGATTTCCTGAATCATGGGATTTTCATATCCTGTGAATTGCTTTAGCAATTCTATCAGTGATATATTGCTGAACTCTGAAATTACTTAAATGTCCAGTACATTCCTGAATACTTTTAAACCTTTGGGTTAGTTGAGCAACTTGTTCAACAAGGTAATTGAACTTCATCTTACCAGTAAACTTTTCAGTTTAATTAAGTGTGAGTATATAACAGGTGAGAGACTGATCACCACCATGAGTGATTGTGTGATCCAAATAATCAGAATTCTTTTGGAGTTTATTTGATCTTCACTTGGATTAGCTACTAATGTTTGCTGTATTTTTAACCCTTGTGATTCTTTGAACTTGCTATTAGGATATAGTCTTTTCTGCTCAAAGCTCAAGAAGGTACAGTTGCATAGGTGGGGGCATAAAACATGGATGTGAGAAAAGGCCAAGGCATGGAAGAGTAAGTGGGAGGTTAGTTTTACTCTGGCGGTTGGAAGAGCCATCAGAAAGATATAATGGAAATATTGTTGATGTCATCCATTAGATTAGATACAGAATTCTCAAATCTTCAGAAACTTAAATTCATATATAAGATGTAGGCAGTGTTATTTTGCTCTAAGAAATGTTGTGGTGTACTAATATTGAAATATTGTCTTTTTTTAAAAAAAATGTAGAACTTGCTTTCTTTTTATTGTTCTAGCTAGATAAGGAAAATGAAAAGTAACTCAGAAAACCCACCCCAAACATATACTATAAACTAAGGAAAGTAGGATGCTTTTGTGTGCAAGTAGAATCATAGAATCATTGTTCCCTTGAGTCCTGTCTCTGGTCACCCCAGAGCAGGGATCAGTGCCTGCCCCTCCTCTTCCCATCCTGAGGAAGGTGTAACTGCAGTGATGTCTCTCCTCAGTCTCCTCTTCTCCAGGCTGAACCAACCAAGTGACCTCAGCTGCTCCCTATATGGCTTCCCTCAAGGTCCTTCAATATCTTTACTTCCCTCCCTTAGATGCTCTCTCTAATAGCTTAATATCCTTCTTATACTGTGGTCCCCAAAACTGCACATGGTACTCAAGTTGAGGCCACACCAGTGAAGAATAATATGGGACAATCTACTCCCTCAACTGGCAATTAATACAGTACTTGATATATTTTGTACACCTCCTTGGTGTAGAAATACTCTTGTAAAATTTATGTAATAAATAAACAGTGGGAATACTATCAAAGATTTGGGTTTTTTCCCCTCCCCTCAGTTAGAGGTTTCAGGGACACCTTATTGTGGTCTTTCAGTGCTTAAGGGGGACTTTTAAGAAAGACTGGAACAGGGTCTCAGTAGGACCTGTAGTGATAGGACAAAGCTTAATGGTTTTAAAGGAAAAGAAGTTATATTCAGATTAGATATAATGAAGAAATATTTTATGGTAAGAGTGGTGAAACAGTGGGTCAGATTGCCTAGAGAAGTGGTAGATATCATGTCCCTGGAAATGTTCAAGGTAAGGTTGAATGAGGCTCTGAGCAGCATCCTCTAGTTGAATATGTCTTCCCTTATCACAAAGGACTTGGACTAGATGACCCTTGAAAGTGTCTTACAACCCAGAGATTTCTGTGCTTCTATGACTTAATTTATCATAAAGGCTGTGAAAAAGAATTCTTTACAGAGATTTTACAGGGCTTTTAAAACAAGCCTGAATCCTGTTATCCAATTCTTTGTACCTGTACAATCACTGGAGGAACAACAATTTCTGACTTGGTATGTGTTATGAGACTAAGCATGTTAGAATGGCAAGGCTCTCTCTCCTGTGGTATTTGTGGTCACTTAGATCAGGTCACAGTAGCTGTTATCAGACAGAATAATTTGAATCTGATGTAGTGTGTCTCTTGAACAGTTAAGGACTGGATCTGACTGCCCAGAAAGCTGCAACACCTCCTTCCTTACAGATTGTCAGGACTTAACTGCACAAAGCCCTGAACAACCTGTTTTGACCTCAGACCTGCCCCTACTTTGTTTGATATTCTGTTATCTAGTGTTGTGAAATGAATATTTTTTGTATCCAAATAGTCTTTTTACAGTAAGTTCTGCATATATTTTTCATATTTTCAATATAAGAACTTTTTTTATTTATATAAAAGATATGTCTTTATTTATATGACATATATATTTATATAAAATCTATATAAAATATATATTGGGATGATTTGGTAACCTGCAAAGGAAAACCCTAATGGAGTGAAAAAAATCTCCTTTCTTTTGTGGCATTCATGCTACTTTACAGTGGATATGGAGACAGTAAAAAAAAAAATCCTAAAATCATTAGAGCTGCATCTCAAGTACCAGGCAGCAGAATTTGATATAGGAAACCAATAGCATGAGATGTACTTCAAACTGAATGATCTGTATGCCTTTGTGTATGGAATATGGATTCAGTTTCTGAGAAGGAGGAGAAGCATAGGTTAATATGTTCTGGACCACTTTAAAAGCTGTATTCTAAAGCAAAGATGTTTGCAGTTATCGATTGAAGTGACTTTACTTTTGAAAGTAATTTATTTGGTTAATCTTTCATATACTTAAAAACATTGTTGATATTTAAATAATATATTTAAAGTTATAGAAGATATTTTGTGAATATGCAGTGAATGTAGTGAAATGCAAAATTTAGTTTTTAACGGCATATTACGTTGCTTTTCCTAGCTTCTCTACTGACTACCATTTATGGCTGACTGCTATTGCTCCTTAAATAGTTTTCAGAGCTTTTGAAACTTTCTACTGGTAAACTCTCATTTTACTGTTTAGAGATCAGAGAGGTTGTAGTGGTTTAACCCCAGCAGGCAGCTAAGCACCACACAGCCACTCTCTCACTCCCTCACTAGTGGGAAGAGGAAGAGAAATGGAAAAGTGATAAAACTTGTAGATTGAGACAAAGACAGTTTAATAGGTAAAGCCAAAACCACCCACACAAGCAAAGCAAAACAAGGAATTAATTCACCACTTCCCACAGGCAGGCAGGCATTCAGCCACCTCCAGGAGAGCAGGGTCCTATGAGGAGTAATGGTGACTTGGGAAGACAAACTCCATCATTCCAAACATCTTCCTTCTTCCCCAACTTCATATAATGAGCAAGACACCATGTAGTATGGGATGTCCCTTGGATTGTTTGGAGTCAGCTATTCTGCTGTGTTTGCTCCCAGCTTCCCATTCACCCTCAACTTACTCCTCAGCAGGGAAACAGCAAAGGCACTGTCCAGCAAGATCAAGAACATCCCTGCATTCCCACACTGTTTTCAGCACAAATACAAAACATAGCCCTTATTAATCAGCGTGAAGAGAATTAACTCTACCCCAGTCAAAATCTGCACAGATGCTTACTTACACGTCTGATGAATTCTTATGGAAGGGACAAAGAAAAAAAAAATATCACGGAACAGACTGAAAGAGAAAGATGCGAGATTTTGTGTTCTCATGAAAGATGGCAGCCAAAAAAATTAAACCCCAAAATATGGGTTGTCAAATTGGATACGATCAACATTTAAAATCCATGCTTTATTAAGAAATAATATATTTTCTTTAATATCTTGACATGCAAAATAAGAAAATGCCATGACACACAGAAATAAGGGGGATATGGTCATCAGAACCAAAGGTTTGATTAGTATTCAATGAAAACAAAATTGCATCTAGGAAAAAATACTGAAGACTATTGTTATTTTAGTTGAGTAGGTGCTGGCCACAGAAAATGCAGCAGCAAATTGGGTGAGACAATCATGGTTTTATCTTAGAAAATGCAAATAAGCAAACCCTTCTGTTGAGGACTTTTTTTTTTTAATAATAATTAGAGCTAGTGGGAAAATGTTAAACAAGTATCTGGCAGGCAAAAGATCTCACTAAATTTGAAATTGAATCAGTGTAGCATCAGACTAGTCAGATGTTAAATCTAATCATCTGCTACTTAGAAAATTAATAGAAGTGTGTATGAATACAAAACCACACAGACAGGACTCCAGCAGCTAATAATGGATTCATCAGCATGTGGTCCAACAAAACCAAGCCCCAACAGTACCTTACTAAATTCAAGATGAATTTATTTGCTAAGTATTGACTGGTACTGTCTGCATAAATAACCGATAACAAGCTACTGGGCATACCAGCAAATAAAATGACTGATAGAAGGATTATAGCTAGCTTAATGGGAAAAAATCCACTGGTGATGAAGCTTCATTTGTATATTTGCTATGGATTTTAAGAATAATATTATCTGAAGATTATCACCTTAATGTACCATAGGACAAAAATTTCATAGTGGAAGGAATAGTGTTTTTAAAAGAAAAGTGGACATGAGAAAAACCCATTAGAATATTTTATCTCTTATTTGAAAATATTGGATATCTCAGTTTCCTGTAAAGTGCTAAATATGGAATAAAATTCCATTTCTGTTGTCTTCAGAAAGTTTCCTTTACTTATGGGGAAGATTCTCAATGAAGTTATTTAAAAGTTTGTTTTACCTACTTTTCTTTTATACTTGGCATTTTGCTTATTATGCATATTCTTTTTCAGAATCTATCTTCTTTTACTAGAATAAAGAGTTATTTGGAGATCAAACTAAAAGCGAGACTGTCTAGGCTTTGACACTTTTTAATTTTACAGTCAAAGTTACAATAACTTTGTGTGTTAACATGTTTTATGTTTCTGCATCATTTTACACAAATAGGGACAAACATTTCTTGCACCTTTCAGATTAAACTAAAACTCTTCCTGCTCTAAAATTTCTGTGACCTAATGAAAAATTTATTAAGTGAGACTGCTATTCACTTAAAGTAACTTTTTTAGTGAATTTCTTCAGATACAATCCAATCTAAGCTGAAACATTCTTGAACTGTATTTTCTTTGGAAATAACTCATATGGTAGAAAAACTAGAATCTTGTGAACCTCAAAAGAAAACAAAACAATACAAAGAGCTATTAAAATACATTTTTAAAAATTACCTATTTAAAAGCATAAGCAATGTCAAATAACAAGTATCTAAGACACGCAGGCAAAAAGGAAATAGAGTCATTTATCACATCACAGTCTTAAGTAAACAGTTTATCTAGTAGCACTTTTGTATGACTAATCAAGATTTCTTTCCATAATTTTAACTTTGCAATTATGAAATGATTGCTCTATTTAGATCCTGAAGCTGGGAGCTGGTCTTCCTTGAGGGTTGATGAGTTTAAAGTTCAGTATGCAGCTTAAAGTGAAAAAGTAAAAAGTAAAAGCAGAAAACAAATGATTGAACAAACTGCAAAAATTTCCAATCAGAGCTCTAAAGTCTTGGAAACCACACATCTGAGATAATTTGTCATTTTAAACTTGTCATATGTGATTGAAAAAAGACTGTGGGAGAGATTAAAATATGTTATAATTAATCTTGGAGTAGCAGTCTTTTAAAATATACTTAGAAAATGAAAACTGACATTCAACTGTTTAATATAGGTGCCTTCTTATTTTGAATCTTTAACATGTGAATACAGGATAGTAACCTACAGGAGGAGAAGACATGGGGACACAGACTGTAACTGACATGTTTGAAAGAAAATAATTATATTATTTTCAATCATTTACAATGCCAAAAATATTGCTACAAATTTTCATATAGGTTCAAACATTATCACTACTGCTTAGAATTTATTATATTTTAATTAATGGTTAAAGAATATTTAGAAATTCCTGTGAACGCAAGACAATGTTTTGTTTCAGACTCCATTTGACTTTTTCCATTACTGAAAAAATAAATAAGGATGGAGTGAGAAGACACATAAGACACACATTCCTTCAAAGCTAGTCTCTTACCTGGAAAAAGGCATCCTTTAGTTACTTTATTTTTACGTAAAGAAATTTTATGCACTTGCACCTTGAATACTTAGAGACATCTGAGGACTCAAAATCTGTCTTATTTCACCAAGAAGTCTTAACAAATGAAAATATAGCAGTGAATGTAACAGCTACTGCTACTAATTTGCCTACAATTTTTCTAACACTCATACTCAAAGTAACTACTCATGTGAAATATAAAGTTAAAATTATACGGAATCCTCTTAGAATCTACCTCTTTTCTCTGGTGGTGTTCTGTGGTTGCTTTTGATGACCATTTGGATCCTTAGCCACTTTGATTTTCCTTGGGAGGATAAAGATGGTACCATGGGGTAGTTATGGCAAACAACCAGCAAGATTAATTCTTTGTCAAAGAGTATGACGGTGATGATTTTCTTCTCCTCAGTCTTGGGTCTACATGGAGTAATTTAAGCATGTAACTCTCATATGTCCTTTTCTCTGGTTCCAAGGCAATGGGTGTTTCAGTTTTCCATTCTTATACTCTGAGACGATTGTAAAGACATTTCCAGAGTCATGTTACTGAAACTGCATAGCATTGTAGTTTTGCATGCAAGTAATATATAGATACTGAATACATATTGTGTCTCCAAATGATATATTTAATTTCACCATATTTTCTACTGGAGTTTTAGAATTTCAGGATGGCACCTGGTCTTTCTGACATAGAAAAGTTGAATAAATAAAAATAACACATAACCTTTTCCTACGCTCTCAGAAACATCTGGAGCTTTGCACTACATACAAAATGTGTCCATTCCCTGTGGGTGTTAGGTGCCTGGCAAGCTGGTTAGACACACCACAAAGGAAAAATCAAATATATTCATTCATATGAAGTGTATTCAATTACAAATTTGTATCACTGTTCTCTGTTTGATAACATTCTGTAGCTAAACAGCATCATCAAAATCAAATACTGAAGTAGAATGTCACAATTTAAAATTTGGGTTTTTAAATTGTTGAAACAGAAAACCTCTGTAGAAATTGTCTTTTAATTCCCATGGATTCCCACAGCTACCCAAGGCAATATCAGGTACTTATGGCATCTCTTAGTGAGATCAGAGAACACTACCAAAATTAAAAAGGGAAAAAAGAAAAGGAAAAGATAAACCCACAAAAAAAGAAAAAGAAAAAAGTGCATTTGTAATGTTTTTTTTTTTTCTGTCAAAGTGGTAGACTATAAAGGACTGATTGAAGAGCCTAGCAAAAGATGCAGGCGTGTCCTGCCTGGTTTCCATCTTTCCAGAAGCACGAGGATCTTGTGCTGGTACAATGTCAGACCTACCAACTCTATGCTGATGTTTCAAATATCTCATCATGTCTAAAACAGCAATAGAGAGTCACCTGAATAACTCCATTAGGTATTTTAAATTTGAAAAAAGTTGATATAAATGGAATGAGATATGCAAATGGAATGTAAGATGCAAAATTGCTGTAGATAAGAAAACCTCAGCTACTAGAGTAAATTTAAATTTTAAATGTGTTTAATATGCATATGATATCTGCTTAATGAGATGACTGCTTATTTTGCATAATTTTTCCACCTTAACTTTCACTTTTACCAGTGTACTCAGTTAGACATTTAGTTGCCTAACATTTAGTTGGACATTTAGACTGATCTGAATAAGTAACAGTCTGATCTGCGCGCACGCATTATCTTATAGGTATTTTGCTGCTTACCTGCCATCTCTCTCCTGCAGTTTTGATGTGCTTGCTATGTTTCATTTTAAATGGGAATGAAAACTATTCTGGCTAATGCTTATGATAGCTTGTACAGTTTAACATACAAATAAGACTTAAGCTCTAAGGTCTATATCCTTTCGTACCTAATGAATAATACTCAAATATATAGGTTATTTCAATAGTCAGAATGAATTAAATTACAGTTCTTTCTAAAAACTTGTAGTATTTTACAGAGTCATATTTGCATGTTGAGTTTTTACTTATTAAAATTTTTGACTAATTTTGCATCCACTAAACCAAAAATATTACCTCCTATTTTCTTCATATCAATTGAAGTGTAGAAACCAAATTAGAGAAACAAGCTTATCCTTTTTGACTAAATGCAAAGTAATGATGGTTATAAAAGGCCCACTGCTGAAAGTTAAATGGCATCCAACGGCTCTTATAATGATCTGTTTTGCATCAGGAGCTGTAATGTTTACTATGCTAGTAACACATGTGTTCATTTAAAAAATCCACTACCGATCTAAGCTGTGTCTATGTACCGCTCATAAAATTAAATATTTTGGGATAACTGTGCATTTCTTTTCTGATGGATATATGTTTCTACCCAGAATTCTTTAAAATCATTGAGTGCATAAAGTGATACAGCTAAACCTATTGTGATATGCAATTTAAAAATTATTGGTTTGGTTTAACATTAGGCCAGTTTATTTTAAAATGTTGATCCTTACCAATGCACTGATATTAACTTATTAAAAATTATTCATATGCCTGTTAGGGAGATGTAAGCATTTTATTACAGTAATTTCAAGACCATAAGACACACCAAACTATAAGGCGCACCCCCCCAGGAGTCCGCAAATTTTGCAACTTTGTGGATCATATAAGGGGCACCGGACTAGAAGGCATGCTTTTTTTTTGCAGTGAGGAGCCGCGCAAAGTAACGAATAAGCAAGGAATTCCTGGCAGGTGCTCAATTTGCAAACATTTTTCAAAGATCGTGTAGCCTTTAAATGCAGCCCCAGGTGCCCTCCCCGTGCAGCAGGCCCCGGCACTCCCGCCCACCCCTGGCACCGGCTGGCACGGCTCCCGGCTCCCACTGCGTGGCCGCGCTGCGTCCCAGCTTCCCCCCGGCCGGCAGCTGCACCGCTTCTCGCCTCTTCTCCGCGACTGCACCGCTTGTTGCTGCTTTGCCGCGGCCACAGGGGCTTGGCCAGCACCACTTTTCAGCGGCCGCAGGGGCTTCACTGCCTCCGCTTTGCCACGGCTGCCTGGGCTGCACCACCACTGCTCCAACGCTGCTGCCGCGCAGGCTCTGCTCGGGGCTGTTGCGGGCTCGCACTTCTCGTTCCCACCGCGCCCGGGCCAGGGCGACCTGGGTTCTCACTTCCTGTGGGCCGGGGCCGGCACCGCCCGGCTTCTCGTTGCCCCTGCGCCCGGGGTGGTGCCGCCCAGCTTCTTGTTCCGCCGGGGCCGACGGCAGCTCCCTCCCTCCCCTTGCAACTTCTGCCGGCCGTGGCCACCCGCTCCCGCCCCCTCCTCATGACTCAGCATTCCCATGGCACCGCCCCCCCATTGTGATTCACACTTCCGAGGTGGCAAATGTCGCAACTTTGTACATCATATAAGGCGCACCGGACTATAAGGCGCACTTCCAGGTTCGGAGGAAAAATTTAGTCAATAGGGTGCACCTTATAGTTGTGAAATTACTGTACTTTTTTATTAATATAACAAAAATATTCCTTCCTAATCAAATATAAAATGCATTTCCTGAATTACAAATATTCTGTACATAATTCTCCATCTTTTCATATTTACGTAAGTTCCTTAGTCTTGTTTTAATTATATTATTCATAAACATACCAATGACAAAACAAAGAACAGCTTTGTAAACATACCCTCTGAGGACTTGCTGCATATAAATATGTGAATATATATCTCTTCCAGGGTCTTTGCTTCTTTTGTTCATGTTTTTCATTTTTCTGGTTATGTGATGTGAGTAATATTATCATTTGGCTTTCATATCTGTCATGACTGTAATCAATGGCATAAATTGGCTATTGTATTGAGGAAGTTATTATTTTTTTTATTTTCCTTTTTTTTGGTTTTAATTTTGTTTTGTTTTCCAAAGATTTCCAAAAGCATCTATATAATACCCATTAATTTAGAGTATCTGTTAAGGACACGAAGTGTGTGGAGATCAAAGCAAAATATAAAACATTTTATTATTCCCATGAAGCAAATAAGCTTCATGGTAAATTACTGATACACTATATAGAATGCATCTATATAAGGTATCTTACAGCTAAAAATAAGTAAAACATTAAATAAATGCCAATATTGCAATTAAAGTATTTTTTAGCAAATAATTTCCTGACCTTTTGAATTCTGGGCTTCTCATCACTCTATATCCTTCCCTCTGATGAGACTAGAAATGCTGATAGTGGCAGGACATAACTTATCAGTTGATTTCAGAAGAGGACTGAGACAGAATTTCAGAATAAGCAGCAGTAAATGTATTAAAACAGCAGTAAACACCATTTTTTTACTACATCAATCAAAATTAAAAATATATATAATCTCTTCCAGTAAAATTATCAGAGTTTATGGATTTCTTAAAGTGTGCTAAAGACCAGCCTATGTAGCTGTATATTTATTTGCATTAAAAAAACCAAACCAAAATTAAAAAGTAAACCGAACTCAAAAATCTCCTAGCAAACAAAAACTCACAGTGAATTTGTTCTAACAATGAAAAAAGAAAATTTAAGTCTTCAGCAACCTAGACTAACTCCGACTTTTACCCCACTTTGAACAGTAGGTTGGGCTATGTGGCCTCTACAGGTCCCTTTTGACCTAAATTTTTCTGTCATTCTAAGTTCAAAGGAAAATGTGAAAAAGGGTTTATCTATAAACAAATGAAAATAATTTCAATCTCAATCAGTAATAAAATATATCTGCTACACACTTCACCATACGTGGCTAACTGGGTTCCAAAGGTATGCCTGACTTCACTGGCGTGTGTACATAGCTAAATTCTTTAACTGGTTCTTTACGCATTTTTGACAGTTAAATATTATGGGCTTTGTTGGTCTGATATGAACACTGATGAGGTTATTCTCCTAAAACTGAGGAAAATAAGTGTTGTCATATGTACATCAAATGAATATGTAGAAGTGGGTGTCAGCAGGGCTTATCAGCAGTGGTGAGTACGCAAATTTTTTTCTTTCATTTGTGTCTCAAACACAGAGGTTTTAATAAAACAAAAAAAAAAAGCAAGTATAAAAACAGCAAAAAGGAAAACCTTAATGACTCTGTAATTCCTTTCAAGAGACCATTTTGTATGGATTTATTATTTCACAGTGATACTGCTCTTCAAGTTGAAATCAGAAATTTCTTCTTTGAGGCTAAAGTGCACAGTTTAAATAATACTAAATTCCCTTATTAAAGTGAATCATGGTCCTTTTCTTTCATTATATTCCTGTGGAAAAATTCAGCTACTACAAATTTTAGCAGAAACCTGTGTAAGATATATAGTGCAATACATTTTTGAACATGACTCTAAAGAGTATAAATTGTCCGGTGTGTTGTGATTTCTTTGATTGTTTTATTCTTTCAGCTACTGGTGGTCTGAACTGTTTTTAAGACCAGTTTCTATGTCTTACTATCATCTATACTAAATATAGTGTCCTTCAAAGACAGATTCTCTATTAATTCCTCTTTTACTAAATAATTTTTTTTTCAAGTAATGCAAGCTACATAATTTTAAGGCAGTTATCGTTTCCATGTTTAAATATTATTTGGAACAGCCATCTGTCACACACAGTTTTATTTACCAAACAATTAAACATGAATTGTGCTTTTTTGTTTCTTAGGTTAACAGGATTTCATCTTCCTCCACCTGTGACAAGTACAAAATCTGTATTTTCACTGCGCTTGACAAGTGACTTTGCAGTTAGTGCTCATGGGTTTAAAGTTTACTATGAAGGTAAGACATTTTTAACAATATATTCGGGTTTTATTCTCTCTGGTCTCTCTACATAAAAAAAAAAAACCTTAAACATCCCACAGAAATAAGCAAAAAATACGCATATGTAACCTTATCCAAGTTACAATATTTGCTTTTCGTGTAATCACTCATAGATGCATAGAGCCATATCTCAAGCCAAAATATTTAAAACTACAATCTGTAGTCCCATCCAGACAAAAGTATTTTATGAACTCTAATAATGGCAAGTTCTTTTAATTCTGAAAAACTTAATTGTTATTGTTCTGGTCCTTCTGACGCATGCTTATTCAAATTAATGTCAAGACATTACTAGTTAAGTCTTGAATTTCACTGGATAGTGGCATCTGCAAGTTTTATGGATGGATTCCTTCTTATATGTTTGCATAGGAGAAACGCTGACTCCATTCTCTGAATTGACATAAAGCTATTTCTCAATTGCAATTTTCACAATGGTCTATAGTTTTCACAAAGGCACTGAAGTTAATGAGCTGGAATATATATTCCTGAAGTACAGAAGTTCATATTATTGTATATGTATGTTCCAGGAAGGATCTTGTTCATGACCAAGTTCAGTACTGTAGTGTTTGAAGAGTAGGTTTATATCATGCATTCATTTTTTAAACACATTTCTTGGTCCAGGGACTATGAAGTCTAACAAGTTTTTATAGGACATAAACAGAAAATGTTTGCCTCATTCTCTTTGCTATAGTGTTTTGTGGTTTGTTTTTTTTCCTTTTTGTATTCCACTCCCTGCCCCCACCCCCCTTTTTAAAAAAAAAAAACACTTGGTTAAGACACTAGATTTTTCTGTTTCCATTAAGTGTTTCTGTCAGCAAAGCTGGAGCTATAGTAAACTGCCTGGAGAAGTTCTGAGGCCATTGTTTTATCCTACTTGGTCCCATCTGCAATAGACACTAATCTGAAAAATTAACTAGCTGAGTTACATTTTGATAGCTAGGAAACTATCAAAAAATGGATAATGAAATGAGGAGCTGCTGTAGAAATACAGCCCAGAATCACTCTGTAATAAAATGTCTTCAACCATTGATAATAGTTTACCTTCAGGTATGATGCATTAGAATTCTACTTAATGTAGAAATTCCCTCCTATATATAAAAACATGAAATGAAAAACATAAAACAATTTTTAAGCCTTCTTGTTCGTTGAGTTATAGAGAAAATAGATGAAATGATGATACATTATCTTTTTTTTTTGGTGGGGGGGAGGTTGCACATAAAAAAGAGGTAATTTAGAAAAGAGAAATTCAGGCTATGTGTAACTGGTTTTGTCTAGATTGTAGCTACTCTGCAATCTGTTAATTTTTCAAGCATTTGGTAACTGTTCAGCAGCATTATTAAAAATGTTATATTAAAATGCACTATGCAAATTCCTATGGATTTTTAACTATGCAAAATATAAAAATGCTTCTCATGCATGAATTGAATTGATTATATATGGTATCTACAGAAAGATTTTGCACTGCTAATGCTAACAGACGGCATACTATGAGTTTTAGTTATGATCAAGAATGATTAAACTAAAATGGAAGATCAGCTGTAGACTTCAGCTTGCACATGTAACTGACTCCTCACATAGTTTCTTTCTAGGTGCAAATAGAACTCAAGGTCCTAGCTTAGTACAAAGTGTGGGGAAATTTTACCTTCAACCACAGAAATCAGCATTTTAGAGCAAAACAGAAACTTGTTACCTTGAACTCATCTTTTTTGACTAAAACTACTGTTTTATTTTATGAAATTCGGAATATTCAATAAGTTAGGCTAGATATCAGAGTTTTAGTTCAATGGGGTTTCCCTTACCACAGCCAGATCTACTGTTTTAAGACCTGAATCAAGGTAACTTCATTTCATCAGAAAATTTTTCTTTCAATACCTGTTTTTTTCTGACTTCATATGAAGCTATCCTCTTTATACCCAGATAGCAAAGAAATGAAAACTCATTACATTACATTACATTCATTTAATATCTCTTTCCTTGATGGGAGAGAATAGATGTATTTAAATGCTAATCAGATCAGGGCAATTTCCATTTCTGTTCTTTTTCTACTCTTTGTGAACATGTATAACCCTGCAATCAACATTTTAAGATCTGGTTCTGCCAGTTTTCAAAAATTTTGATTGCCCAGTAGCTCCTTCTTAGCTTCTTGATGAAATATCTGCATATTTAGTACCCTTAAATATCAGCCCTCATAATTTAAAGCTTCATTATGGATATGTAATTTGAAATTTAAGATAGAAATGATTAGCAACCTGTCATTGCAATAAAGCAAAATGATAGAGGTGGCATGAGAGGATAGGGTGAGAAGTAGTGACATATATCTGCAGGGATTAGATCCAGTTGTAATCTGAAAAAACAGGAACATACCTTTCATAATCAGAGGAAATTTAAAACACTTTCTTCTGAAATGCTTTGAAATAGATTATAGAGGTAGGTGGTAATATGGAATCCATTACTGTTCACTATTAAAAAAAAAAAAAACCAAACAACGACAACAACAACAAAAACCCCAACAACAAAGCCTCCAAACATCTATTTTTCTGACTTCTCATCCTCTTGACAAATTTGCAGTTGAGCTGAAAGTTGACAAGAAACTCCAGAGTACCCGAGAGAATCTATGGGAGATACGAATCTACGGTGGACTTTCTTGATCATAACATACAGGAACACACTCATTTTCTGATCTTCTCAGAATAAAAATGTTTATGAAAAGATATAAAATTGTATCTTTAATAGAAAGACTATACTGAGCCACCATATGTACGCCACTGCAATTGCATTCAGTCAAACCAAGTCCACTATAGACCACAACATATTGACTCTGGCTTGCTAAACATCAATATCGTAAGCCTGCAATCTGTGTCCCTACATTCTTCTCTTCTTTCCTTCTTTCTCTTCTTCTCACCCCTTCTTTCTTTCTTCTACATCAAGTAGCATATTTGGGTTATATTTGGTACCGTTATGCACAAACTTCATGTTCAGATTCTGTATTATTCAGAAAAGAACACACCTGATAAACATACCTCTCTATATAGCACAATACCCCTGAAAAAAATTGATTTCATGAGAGAAAACTGGAATAGATTACTCAAAAGTCACAGACTTCACTTACAGTGACAACTAAAAATGGTGACGTGCACTAAAAATTAAGGAGGGATTTTAAAAATACCCTGAAGCTAATTTTATCACTGTCTAGTGACACAGTATTGCTGGTTGGAGTGAGAAATGGGGAAGTTCTAAGTCTGTTGATTCTGTGCCTGGTTTTTTTGTTGGTTTCTTTTTTTGGGGGTTTTTTTTGGGGTTTTTTTGGTTTTTTGGGGTTTTTTTTTTTGTTTTTGTTGTTGTTGTTGTTTTTCTGAAGAGGTTTCTGAGAAGGTTTTTTGGTAGCTTTCAGGCTCTCTACAACATGTATAGGTATTAATATCTGGAGAAGGATTGCTATACTTAATCTCCTTTTGATAATTTAGACTAAGTACAGTGTAACTGTGCCCTTTTATTTTTTTTCTGATGGGATAATTTGGTTTTGGAATAGAAGAGTTCGATGCACTTTTCCATTTCCTGTTGTCCTAAGATGCATAAGGAGCTTTATTCATTGAGAGTGCAGGCAGGGAAATACAGCTGCTGAGAAAGAAAGCAACGTAACAGCTTGGCTGCACAGCAAAGGGGATTCAGTGGACATAGCCCTGCTTTGAACAGTGCTTCCTTCTGTTCTCACTGTGCTATTTTACAGCTGTTGAACAGGTAGCTGACATTTCTGAAATCATTGACTTCGTTAAAAAATGTACTGCTAAAATTTATGCCAATCTTTATTCACATTAAATATTATAGACAATTTTGTGTTATCCTATTGGCCATAGCAAAGAATAGAAAAGTTTAATATGTAGATTACCCTTACAGTGAAAACTCTGAATGCTCAGGAGGTGAAATGTAAATATTTATAATAGTGGTATAAAATATAACTTTATCTGGTTTGTACTGCTGCACTTAATTTTAAAACTGAGTTATAAAATTGAATTATTAGACACTGTATAAGTAATGAAATGGTCTTAATGTTTGTACTAGAGTGCTGCTATGGAGTTCAGCAATTCTGCTGAAATATTTTTGAGAGCAATGTTAAAAATTTCAAGAATGATCACAGCTTTATGAATAATGGGAGGTGGAGAAGCAAAGGGAGCAGGTGGTGTTTGTTAACAGAATAGGATTTCCATCTAGTGACTTCTGTGGACTCATCATGCATTTCTTTCAGCAGTATTAAGAAAAACTGGTAGCTGATTGTACAGCATTATTGAAACATGTAGATAAAAAATGCTGGTAGGACTTAAATATGCCAGGATGGGTGCTAAAAATTATTTTGGCAGTTAGTATAAAGTTGAGAATAAGATAAACTACTTTTAGTTCTGTGCCTATCAGAATTCAGAAATGTGGCTACACATAATCTAAATTTTGGATTCAGGTAAGGTTCGTGAAGTCCTAGCCGTATAAAGCTAATAATATCACTGCTAGTTTAATACAAAATTTAAAGGAGTTCTAATGAATTATTGTTTAATATTGGAGTGCTCTCTACAAGAAATCCACTGAAAAATTGTTTGCCAGGTAGGAGTTGCAAAAGCCGCAGAATTTAAGTTGTGAATTTGTCACCAAGCTTACTATATGATGGATACTTTAGGCTTTTTATTGTTGCTGTTCACATCTTTCCATAACTGCTGTGGATATGGCTGGTCTCTCATTACATTGCTTCAACAACCCCTTAATAGAAATTGAATTAAATTGGAGAAAGGCAAGGCAAGGATTAAATTTATATATATAAATATATAAAAAATACTAAATCTAACAAAGCAACATGCTAGACATGAGTCAATATATATTATTTTAACTTCTATTCAACATGTTGGATAACAAGAAGAAAAAAAAAAAGTGCTAGAGTTTCTCTATTTTGTCTAAATGTATGAATATCTGCCAAATCGTCTAGGAAGTACCAGAAAATTGTCTAATGAATCTTTTTTGTCCTGGAATACTAGCTTGGATGGAAAAAATCCCACTAATGCCTTGTCATAGACTTGTATCTACTAAAGACTTTTATACCATTCCTAATGTCAGATGCATAGTAAAGCTGTAGCACAGAAGACAGTTAATTCCTTATGAAATCAATACCAGGTTGCCATGGTGCTGCTACATATTTTACCTATATGTTGTGCTGGTTGCGCTATTCCTGTATAAACCCAGAGGAAGTAGAGAAAAATAGCTATGTGGACTTAATCTGGTTGATTTTTATAGCATTTCCCACTATTTTTGTGATGCCACAACCACTGCTTTGGCTAAAGAGTAACTTCTGGAAACAAAGTTAACTCTAGAAGACATGAAGCTTTAAGAAACTTTCTTTGATCTCACTGATCACTCTGCCTCACTTAGAAGTAAGACTTTTTAATTTTGATTTTTGAACTTCCAGCCACTAGCTTTTGTTCTGCTTTTATCTGCTAAATTGTAGAGCCCTTATTATTAGCATCTGTGAGTTCTTATGGAGGTTCTTAAGAACTGCAATGAAATCATAGGCTTCAGAGTAGTCTTTCTCTTTAATAGGGGCTTTTGAAGCATTAACATAAACTAATTTTCCATATAATGAATTATTTTCTGTCATTTTTCTGCATTTTCATAATTTTGTGACAGCTGTGTGAAAAAAGGCTCTGATCAGTACACTTGTCTGGCTGAGGCCTGCACCTGATCACCATAACCTGTTGTATCTTATTAAATCTTTTTATTTAGCTTTCAGAGCAATCTCTCTCTGTCCTGAATGTGTGAGGGTTTAAAGGGCTGAGTGCCAGCAGCTGAAGCCAGGCTGGGGGTGTTGGTAACCCTGGACTGGCGTCAGCTACTGGAGAGCCTGGGGTCTCCGTGGAGTGGGTGGGGGTCTCAGCTGCTGCTCATTGGGGTGGGAATGTTTTGTGTCCCAGAAAACAGCTCTCGGGAGGAACCTGTGTGAGTGAAGCAAGTGAGGAGCTCAGTGGTAGCACTTGGAGGAAGCCGTGTAGCAGGTGCTGAGGCACTGTGATGGCAGCTTCAGCTTCTCCCCACTCGGGTGCTTGGGTCGTACACCTGCACACTTCCATCTGGACTAATCTGCAGGAAGGAGGTTCTGGGTCTAGGGTGAGGCATCAGAAGGATGGGGAGTCCATGCTGGACAAGTAGGCCAGTACTGCATGTTTGCTAGAAGCATCAAGCTGGAGCAGCCAGGGATGAGGGGAGCCCTGGGGCTAGTAAGAGGGCCTGGAATCTGGGTGGGATTGCCAGGCAGGCAGAGGGGTCATGCTGGTGCTTGTGGGACCTGTGAATGTACGTGTGCTCATGCAGCCAGGTAATTCTGTGTGTGCACCTGCATGGATAACCTGTGTCTGCCAGACAAAGGGAGGGTTTGGCCACTGGTGCTGGTGTTCAGGGGGTGCTGTCAAAGCAGTGTCCTGCCTTGGCAGTCTGTAGCCCATCCTGTCAGTGTCTTGTGTGTGTCGGTGTGTTTCTCTTGGATACTTGCTCAGCTGTGAAACTGGTAAAATCTACAAATGGGAAAGCAGCAAGAAAGTCCATTGGCTGGAGTCACATTCCAAGGCTGCAAGCTGCCCCAGGTCTGGGGTCCTGTGGCCAGGCAAAGAAATGTCCAGATTTCAGAGCTGTTGGAAGCAGTGGCCAGTTGCTGCTGAAAGCAGTGGCAACTTACTACATCCCTTTAGATGCTTAAATGTCTTTTGGGCTCACCAAGCATAACTTGGCCTTGGTAAGTCTGTGCTAACTGCTCCCAATTATCATCAACCTTCAGATGATAGAAAATGGATTACAAAAATGTGCTCTTTAGGCTACTAACTGGAAAATAAGGGAAGGATTATTAGTTTATAGTGCCTGTAGTAATCCCTCTTGCTTTTATTAGGACAAGTGTATCACTAATCTGTTTAATCATGAAGGACTATGGCTGATTGTTAAATTTTCCATGGATTATGGACAGTAGCTTTTCAGTCAGGGTGGGACTCCTCTTCTGGTACCCTTGGGTGAATCTGTGAATTGAATATATCCCACTTTCCGAAGTAAACCCAGAACCAATTACCTCTTTCCTTGGACTGATACGTGAACAGGTTACTCCTTATGAAAAATGATGCACACAAGGCGTATTCTTTGGTCTTTTCCATATTGAATATTATTGTCTTTGTCACTTGGTGAGTCTGCAATCTTCCCCATCCTTTTTTTGCCACTAGCATATTTTTAGAATCCCTTTGTACAATCCATAAAACACCTCCTTGGCCTTTGACCTTCTTGATTTTTGTTCCTAAGCACCATTTCTGTACACCTTTCTTCTTGTCCATCCTTTTCCCCTTTTTTTTGTCGTCTGTACTTCTTTGCATTTTAGTTCACTAAGAAGCTCCCTTGTTAGCCTCATGAGTCATTTGCTAAAGTTCACTTCCCCTTAAAATAGTTGGGATGTCATTTAAAACAATCAGCCGTCTCTCTGACTGCACTTCCTCCCCATAATTGCTTCCCAGGAGATTCTGCCTATAACAATTCCCCAAATAAATTAAAATACAATGTCTTAAAGTCTAGTGTTCTGATTTTAGTACTTACTTCTCATACTTCTTTCTAAATCTGGGCTCAATTTTCTCTTACTCTGTAGCTAGGTCCCTGTTCCCTGAAAAGAGTATTTTTAAAGATCCTCCTTCTGAGTTTAAAATGTCTACATACAATTATATTTTTATTTGTGTTGATCAGGTAGTTTCATTTCTTCCCAGCAGTTCTACTTGTCTTCTGATGAAGTACTATGATTATGAAGCTCAAACCCTAAGTGCAACTAGGCATTGGTCTGCTGAATGCACTTGCAGCCAGAGTTTTTCTCCTAGTCAGAAGGATTAGAGATACCAGCACCTCAAGGGACCACATGCTCCTCATTCTTCCCCTCAGAATCCCCTATCAGCCTTAGATCAGCTTAAGGTTTCCCTTGGCCGTTTTGTTACCACTCAGATGACTGAATAGCCTGAAATAGCAGTTGTGAGGCTTAAAAAAGAGCAATTGCTCTGTAAAATTGTGTGCCTGAGCTCCAGGCAAGAAGTACAAAGTCCAAGACTAGAGGCCTGCCTTACAGGCAGGGGACTGTGCCATGCAGGAGGGAGTATCTGAACACAGAACCTCTCAAAACCTCATTATGGATGGCTGTGTCACTTTAACTGTAGTTTTGCGTACTGATAATAAAGATTGTTTCTGCTGCCAAATATTTGTCATCCTATTTTTAGGAGAATATGTGATAAATTCATCTAAATAGACTTGTCATTCTCTTCTTTTTCTTTCATTTGAAAAATAACATGTAATTTTTAGGAAAAAAGCTCATGCACTTGTGCTTGATTATAGATCTAGTGTTTTATTCTACCATAATTAGCAGTTAGACTTTAGTGGTTGTTGAGTGCTAAACTTTCTTTGATAAATCTTAAAAAAAAAAAAATAAATTGATTGATTAGAGTCACAGAATGTGCATAATTTTGTTCCAGACAAAATGAATGGAAATATATTTATTTGCTTTAACATTTGCAAAAAAAGTCATTCTTTGAAAGTTAAAAACCAATGAATGGCTTATCATTTCTTCTGCCTTGAGAAAAACTTAATTATTGGGGGAAAAAAGATGTCTCTCCCTTAGTCTGGTAAAAATCCACTTACTATCTCAATGTTCTGTTTAATTTATTTCTTTTAGAATAATGCTGTTAAATAAGCCATATTTGTCAACTTATGGTACTGCAATTTATCATTTTGATACATGCCTCATATTGTAGCTTAACAAAGACAGTGATTAATTTGAAATCTTAATTATATGTCAACCTTACTTTAGATTTTTTTTTCTTATATTTTCAATGTCATTTTTCATTTAAATAATAATTGAACATATACTGCAAGTCTTGAAAGAAATTTCCCAAGAGATTCTAAGGTTTTCTTGGTGAACTTACATTCTTCAGCTGCTGGACTGTCATATTGTTTAGTACAGTACACTAACTGTAAAAAAAATCTTAAGGCAATCTAATTTAAGATTCACATTTTGATCCCATGTCTAGACAACCAGTGAAAACTGTAATCCAATATAGCTGAAACAGTATTCTACAAGAGCCAGTATATACTGCTCATTAAAATACCTAATTAAATGCAGCTCCAAGTTTAGAAGCAGGTGCTTTCTTCCAGTTCTAAGTTACAGTTCAATGAAATTTTGAAATAGTAATTGACAATAGCAGACTTTGAAATATCCATACGTTTCATAAAAATGAAACTGATAAGTACCACTTACACATGTAGAACTCCATGGCTTAATCCTTCAATCTGCATTTGGGTTTTTGATAGCATTTTGGCATTGATTTGTGATAGCTTTGACAGAACTTCTGTAGCAATAATATCAAAACATAGAGATCTGGAAGAACAGGTTCAGGATGCCAGCATGTAATCTTAAAAACTCTTCAAAGACAGGAACTCTGCAGATGGAGAAATTTATTTATGAAGAGAACATAATACAGAATAATACAGAATTGTAACTTAAAAGGCTCATTTTGTCATCTTAACAGATTTTCAAAATTTGCAAGTTTTTCACATTAGTTACATTTATAGTTTGTATTTGACACTTAGACCTATAAAATGTAGTCATACTGTTGAGCAAAAATTATATGACACATAAAATGCTTGGAAATAGGTGAGCATCCAGTTATGTCAGTCACTAACATCATCCTGAACAGTACCAGTAGAATCATTTAGTGGTGATTATGACAACAGTTTTACATAAAGAGAAAATCAATTGCTTACTCTGGACTGGAATTCTCTGGCTATTAAAATAAAATGAAACTTGTCAGAAGGGTATTTTGAAAGATATTTATTTTTTTTATTAGCTCTTACCAGAGAATTTCTCAATAGCCTATGAGGCCATACAAGCAAAACTCAGCGCAAGTGTAGGGAGCTTTGAGAAGGACGGATAATAATACTGTGGAACTAGATGGTTAGTCAAATGCCTTAAAATTTGAAAAAAAATAGTTTAAACAATTGAAAGTAATTTATAATTAAATTATATTTATATGTATATGAAATAATTAAATAAAAGACAATATTAATCTTCTTTCTGGAAGAGCCATTCTCCTTTGAATCCCTAAACACCATAAAGAAAAATTAATTCTTTCACCAGGCGACAATAGGCCACTAACATTTCAAGGACCACCATGGCATGTTATAGCTAAAAATTATTTAGTTAAGCTGCTTATCCAAGATAAATACTATAGATGTATTTGGAAAGGTCATGAACCATTGACAAAATTTTAAAACTTATTTTTAAAATTTCTAAGCTAATTTTTTTTTAAGCAGATATTTATTCTGAGAAAAATCGTAAGGATTTTTTTTTATAAATTGATGAAATAGTGATTAATTCTTGATAATTTTTTAAATTTAAAATCCTAGAAGATTACATACTAAAAAACTATCAGTTCCTTTACCTGTAGAATGTAACATTTAAAAAGAATTTTCTGAAAGTAATACCAGTGGACTAATTAAAGAAAACCCATTAAAATATCAGCTGAAGTTTTGGTACAGAATTCTTATACCTTCTTTTCTTTTGTTTTTAATTTTACATTCTGAAGTTTTCCTGCTATAAAATAGCATCTGAAGTCTGTATTGAGAAAATGAAGAAAGCTGACATCAGAAAGCAATCTGCTTTCATATAAAAAGAAAAAAATAGAAAACTAATAGAAATCCTTATATATTTATTGCATGGTTAAAGAAGAAATAAAAATACTAGGATTGCAAAAGATTTATTTTTAAAGTGAATTTAGCATAATGTTCTTACTCTTCTGTCAGTGTGCTTCTAAGCATCGTGTTCTTAGTTCTTTTAGGACCAGATACTGTTGCCACTTGCAGAATTCAATTCCCAGTTTCTCTAAAGATATAATCAACATTGATGCGCTTTGTGCCAGTTGTAGGGCTGATTTTGTGATGAAATATGAACCCTATGGGAAATAATTTGAAATCACAGGGTAAGAAAATGCTCCTAAATGATGGCTTCTCAACATGAAGTCCAGGTCTGAACTGATGATGTAGATATAAAAGTCTGTGCTAAATGCTTATTCTTCTCAGCACCCTGTCACTCCAGGTTACTAGTTAATAGTAAGCAGACAGATGACAAGAATAAGATGTTTATAGGCAAATATTTTTGTTAAATAACAATGTGCTGTGTCATCTTTAATTACAGCATAGCATTGCTCAGTTCTGTACTTGTCACAAGAGCTCATACTGCGAGCAATAAGAATGTGTTATTCTGGGTATGAAGCATCTTCCTTTGGAAAAACTTTCTTCTTCCACCCACAATTCTGGTACTGTCACAGCTAAAATACATTACAGCTTCACATATTGTTGAGATGCAATGAAATACAGATTCCTCATCTGGCTCCAATCCCCAGCCATGGACAGGGGCACCTTCTACTAGACTAGGCTTGTCAGAGCTCCATCCAACCATACTAGACTAGGCTTGTCAGAGCTCCATCCAGCCTTACTAGACTAGGCTTGTCAGAGCTCCATCCAACCTTACTAGACTAGGCTTGTCAGAGCTCCATCCAGCCTGAACCTGAACACTTCCAGGGATGTGGTATTCACTTCTCTAGTCAGCCTGTTCCAGTGCCTCACCACCCTCACAGCAAAGAGTTTTTCACAGAATCACAAACTGCTCTGAGTTGGAAAGGACCCACAAGGACTATTGAGTCCAAATGTTAAGTGAATGGCCCACACCAAGATCAAGCTTGAGACCTTGGCATTATTAGCATCATGCTCTTTTTCATAAAATCTAATCTAAACCCACCATTTGGGTTACTTCTTCTTTGTCATTTAAATACATTTTATGTATTTGCTAATCATAGGGTATCTCATAAGTGCAGCAGAAAATAACATTTAATAAAATCAGGAAAAATTGCTCAAAACCAAGGAGTTAATTGGAAAAGAAATCAAAACAATAAGTTCTTGAAAGATTAAAATGCAAAATGAGACAGAACCTAAGCATTGATGAAACAAATTTAGTTGTAATGCAAAGTGATAGGAAGACTCTTACAACTTCTTCACATTAGAGTTGGTGGGCAGCACATTTCAATTTTGGCCAATGGACCAAGACAAATAAGCACAGTACTAGAGAAGTTTTCAGGGGGTTACCATTGACTTGGTGTGATTAAATCAGAAAGAGATCAGGAAAAGGAATTGAAAAAGCAGTGAAGATAAAATTATTTCACTTTGATTATTTAATATCACTATTACTTTTGGGGTCTTACAGACTTCATCTGATTCCTATTGTCATGTTCCTTTCTTCCTCTCTGTTCAGCACTCACCAGGCTGTGCAGGGAGCAATATCATGGAAATAATACAGACGAAAACAAATTTTGTTGCATCTGTGTTATTCCCTCATCCTTTTCTCTGGTCTAGCCTGCTATATGGCTCAAAAACACCAACAGGAACCCAAGCAACCAAAGTCAGAAATGAGATACACACAACGGATGGTGTGAGGAAACATAGCTCCATTGCCAACAGCACATTTATTTTCATTTAAAACATTTATCAAACTACATCTTGATGCACCACATGTAATGCAGAGTGACAATAGGAGGTTATAACAGCCTTAGAGTTGCAAATCGACTCACTAATTATCTGCATTTCAATACTCAAAACCCGCTGACAGATTTACTCACACAAAACTGATGCTTGGTGATTAGAACAAAATGCATCACAGTATTTTAGATTCCCAAGATTGTTTTGTGTTGCAAAGGGTCCAAGAAGCAAGTGTGTCATGTTTGGTTTTGGGTCTTTCATGACAGGATTACACAACATGTCTGTTATATTCACTTGAATCAGTTTAAGCACTATACAGACTTGAAATGATAGATTAAAAATGAAAAAAAATAAAGATTAAATTTGTACTACAGACTGAAAATAGTTACAAAAGAGAAACTTAAGATTTTGAAATCTTAAAACTGATTTTCCTTCTGAACCCTTTCAATTTCCCTTGAGATGGAGATCTCCTTTTTCCAACTTCTCATCTGGAACCCCTTTGGTTTTAACTTTGGCCTTTCTGTCTGAGTATTTCAGAGTATGCTTTCACTGCACACTTCTAAGGGATGGAGTTCTTTTCTCTTCTTTTGTCTCTATATTTTAGAACTTAAATCAAGTTTATTTATTCGATAGAAAGTTCTGAGCTGTCCATGGAAATCATGATATGCATCAGTCTTCATGCCAGTACTACCTATGGCAAAAATACAAAAGAAGGCAAAAAGGCTTTTTTCCTTCACAATTTTCTGGGATTGGTTTCTTTCTTAGGAGCTTTTTTTTTAAACTTTAATTTTAATGGCATTATTTCTATAGCTCTCTCCTTTAATCCCAGTATATTTTCTTGTAAGTGGAATTTTTAGACTCCTACATCTATTTATAACTCCTATCATGTGTGAGGGATTAGGTGGTCAGGATTCACTACACAAGTCTTCCAATACACATTGCAGTGCTGATGTCAATGTCCTGTATTGTTGTTGCAGACATTCTGTACAGCAGAGGGTAGAGGTAAACAATTCCAGAGTACTATGCCATTTTTTGTCCTTACTACTAGCAATAAAATAAGCACAAAAACTAGGACTTGCAGGTGTATAGGTAGGTCATACCTGGCCACACTGCAACACACAGTTTTTCTCTTCATTGCCATGATTGTACATATCTGAGTATTAATGTTATTCACCCACTCCCCAGAAATCTTAATCAGTTTTGAGCTACTCTTACATAAGTGTATATGACATGGTGAAAAACATAAGTACAGTAATTTCACGATTACAAGCTGCACCATTTTGACTAAAATTTTGCTCCCACACCGGAAATGCAGCTTACACTCAGGGGTGGCTAATATGTGAGTAATTTTCTGACATTTCCAACCCCAGAAGTGCAAACCGAGGTGCTGAGCCGAGCACCGGCCAGTAAAACCCGCGTTTACACGATCGTTACACATTGGTTACTCTGTTGCGCAGCGGGTGGAGCCGGGATCCCTGCTGGCAGCGCAGGAGGGGGAGGGAGGCAGGGGAACTCCCTCCTTCCTTCCTCTCCCGCAGCCCAGGGGAGGCAGGGGCTCCGTGCTGCCATCCCCGTGGCTCGGGGGCAGGCGGAGGGCTCCCATCCCTGCCTGCCGCCATGGGAGTGGGGGGGCTCCTTCCCCTCCTGACACTGCCGCCATGGGTGCCAGCGGGCTCCCGTCCCCTCCTGCTGCCACTGCCGTGGGTGCCAGCGGGCTCAGTGCCCTCCTGCCACTGTGGGGCAGCGCCGGGCCAGGGTGAGCAAGCCCAGAGGCGGCGGCCAGCACTGAGCGGCCCCGCCGAGCAGCAGCACCGAGCTGGGCCACCCAGCCCCGTCGGCAGCCCCAGGCAGGCCGAGCCCTCATGGCCCGAGTTGAGCCAGTAAACCGCCCCCCGATCCCATGATTCTGTTACTATTTGGCAACTTTGTTGCACGCGGGTCCTCACTGCGAACGACAGAGCGGCTTATAATCGGGTGCGGCTTGTGTATGGACAAAGAACGAAATGTTTGCCAACACCCAGCGATGTGGCTTATAGCCAGTGCGGCTTGTAATCATGAAATTACTGTACTTGTGGCATTACTGCTGTTCCTGCCTTTGGGGCACAGATGAGCGTTGCACTGACTCCTGGGGCAGTTGGGACTTTCAACTCATGGGAGTACTGAAAGACCACCGCAGAATTTCAGTTAAATTAATCCTCTCCTCATCAGAGCATGACAAAGTCAAAAACTCTTCCATGGTGTTACTCTCAACCAGCTTGTCTGATCATTTCCCCTATTATTTGCTGGTAGATTTATTTTATGTTTTTTGCCTGTATGCAACAAAGGCAAGAGTAGCTTTCAGTCTCTTTCGGAATTTGTCCTCTTTGACAGTCTGAAGCTAGGAAACTTACTTGGATTTGCTCTACATTTAATTATATTGTCTATAGATCTGGCCTAAATGTGTATGTTTCCATTACTGATCAAAATTAGAACTTCACTACAGTTCATCTGATCTGTTGACTTTTTTGTCTTTGAGACTAACTAAATTAATTAATAATTACAGTAATTTCACGATTATAAGCCGCACTGAGTATAAGCCGCACTTCTGGGTGTCAGCAACTTTTTGTTCTTTGTCCATACATAAGCCGCACCTGATTATAAGCCGCACATTACAATACAGAGTGTAATAAAAGGTATCTATTCTATCACCATCTGTTGAGGGTGGGGGCAGTGATCCTTATCTCAATGGTAGATATTCTGCTAATGGCCCATCCATTGAAACCAGGCGGGGCATTGTTCTTTATCTTTTCACAACCCATCCTTCCTCCAGCAAGTCATTTTCTGCTAATGGCCCATTGAGTCCCACTGTGTGACTGATAAAATTACTTCATCCCATTGGAAGATGCTCCAGCCAGGGGGAAGAGCCCAACATTTCTTACCAAGATAAAAATAGAGGTTTTGGGACACTAAGGTAGCCCCTTTCTCCACTGGACTCCAGAGGAAAACCGGATTTCTGCACATCACCACTGGACATTTAGAGGGAAACTGCACCTTGTACAGGAGCACTGCTTCAACTGAATCACATCTGTCACTGTAGGAGGATGCAGCCACCATTTAATGGGACTGCTACCAACACCCTGCCTGACAGGGTGTCAGGTTGTACTCTGACTTTGTCAGGGTTTGAAGTTTGTTTCTTTGTAGTACTGTATTTCTATTTTAATTTCCCTAGAAAAGAACTGTTGTTCCTAATTCCCATATTTTTGCCTGAAAGCCCCTTGATTTCAAAAGTATAACAATTTGGAGGGAGGGGGTTTACATTTTCCATTTCAAAGAGAAGCTCCTGCCTTTCTTAGCAGACACCTGTCATCCAAACTAAAACAGCAACTTTTTGTTCTTTGTCCATATATAAGCCGCACCTGATTATAAACCGCACTTCCGGGTTCGGGCCAAAATTTTAGTCAAAATGGTGTGGCTTATAATCGTGAAATTACTTTTGTAATTTTGAAATTAATTTTGTTCATAGATCTTCTGTGAGCAGGAAGAACTGAAAAATTCAATACACTGGTGCAAAGTCAAATTGAATTTCCAGTTTACTTTTCTTTTTTGGTAATGAGTATTGCTAATTGTGCTCACACCATTTGAAGAATAAAAATTTAAGATTTACATGTACATCATATTTTAGTTTTAATCTGTGTAAGTTTAACATAGGAAAACATAAACATTTCATTTACCTACACAGAATTCTAAGGATACTTATCAACTGATTTTACTTTAGGAACAAAATAAAGGAACTAATTAGTTGTAACAGACAGGGCATCAATTGAAAGTCGCCTGTTCTTTATTCTGCAGCAATAATTCAGTCTGTTTGTTTGGTATACAAAACATCCTTATGTATCCACATGTTAAAGTAGTTGATTTGTTAAAGGGCAATACCATTGCACTTTTGAAAAAAATGAAAAGCTTTATTTCAAGGCTTGAGCTACAGACCTTTGTCTTTCCAGTAAATATTGTAAGATTCATCTAGTGTTGATTTTCACATTACAGAGAAGGTCACCTTCAGGGAAAAAAAATAAACCAATAGCCTTTCTGTGATTTCAGTCAGACTCCTTTGAATATTTTTCTTTCTTTAGACCCTAATAGATATGCTATACTCCTTTTTAAAGGAAAATTAATATATCAGGAACTCCTGTTCATACCATTCATTTGGGCCTAAAATCATCATGTCTGTTACTGGGTTGTTTTGGGAAAACACTAATAGAGTATTCTTTTCTAGTAACAGGATAAACATAAGCTTCAACTACTTGTTACATGATTCAACAGTACACCCAGGAAGCAATGGAAGTTGCATGCTGGGCTGCATCAATGCAAGTGAAGTCAGTAAACTAGGAAAGCAAATTTTTCTACAGCTTTTAAATCTGAAATATGACATTCATTGTTGTATCCTTGATGCAAGAAAGATGCTGATACAATGCAGCAAGTTCAGGGAAGAGTCACCATGGAGCACTCCCCCTCCAAGGGGAGGTGAAAGGAAATGGGCTTCTTCAGCCTGGAGAGGAGTTTCTGGGGACAGGGAGCATCCTTCAAATCCTTGTATGGAGCTTAGAGAGAAGGGTCTTCATTTAAGTGAATAGAAAGACAGACATACTTACCAAAATGATCTAGAGTGATTGTGGAATCTCCCCTTTGAGATCTATTCTTCTAGTTGATCCTGTTATGAGCAGGAGGTTGGACTGGAGCTCTCCTGAAATTTCTACAACCTGAATTATTTTATGACTCTATAATAAGTTACCCATAGAAAGTAACCAAGATCAATAACTATAACTTCCTAGTTTAATATGAAAGTCAAATGTGCATTCCTGAAAGGATTATTTCCCTGCAAATACAGACAGATTTTGAAGTTGGTTTGACGCAGATACAATTAAATAAAATTTTGTTGTCAGAGAAAAGTAAAAGCTGGAGTAAGAACCTGGAACTGAGGGTCACTAACAGGATGAGGGCCAGGCTGGAGATAAAGTACCAACATAGTGCTGAAAGTCCTTACAGAACTAAGCCCACTACATCACAGGGCCAAAGCATCTGTGCAGCACAAATCTGAAGACTGGCTGAAGGGAACTGACTGGCTGGAGCACACTAGTGGATCCAGACTGGGATGAAGTTGGACTTCTGGGTCCATGGGTAAAAATGCAGATCCTAGTTTATGCTGATCAAGTTCTGTGGCTGCCTTCAGTGCCTTGGCATTTAATCAGTCTCAGGTTATTCAAGATATTTTTACTTTGAGTCTATATGTTGTACTTTTTTTTTGGAGTTTGATAGCTGCAAGTTTGCAGATTCTGCAGTTTTACTATGTATCTTGAAATCTGTAAATAAGCAGACATGCCCTGCTAATCTTTACTACATTATTGATTCTTTATATTTCTGAATTGACAAGTCAGAAATACCATCATGTCAAGTTCCAGAGGACAATAATTTTTACATTTGTAACCAGGTCACTTCTACCTTCAAAATAGCTCAGAAGGGATGATGAAAGTGTTTAAAATGCTAAATTAAGTTTATCTCAGAAAAAATTTTTTGGACTTTAAATCATCCTTTGAAAAAAGGGGTTTTTTCCCATTGATTTTAAATCATCCTTTGAAAAAAGGGTTTTTTTCCCATTGATTTTCTGGAAAGCATTGTCTCTTAATTCTGAGAACCAAAATAGGAACCTGACACCATAAAGATCTTGATAGTAAGAAGGCTCCACAGAGGGATCTGGGCAGGCTGGATTGATGGACTGACACCACTTATATGGGGGTCTAAACTGGGTTCCTGCCTTTGGCTCACAACAACCCCCTGCACCACTACAGGTTTGGGGCAAAATGCCCAAAAAAGCTACTGGATGGAAAAGGACTTGGGAGTGCTGGTCAACAACCAGCTCAGCATGAGCCAGCACTTGCCCAGGTGGCCCAAGAGTCCAGTGACTTCCTGGCTTGTGTCAGGACTATCACGGACAGCAGGATGGGGCAGTGAATGTCTGATACTAAGCACAAACAAAACTACCATTGATATTGATAGTGACTTTATTTTCAAAACATACCACTTGGTTATCTGGTGAAATGCACTTAAGTGAATTATATTTTGGATATTTTAAAAGTGCCATAATTTACATGTTGTATTTGAAAGTTGTGTAAAACACATTTCCTACCCCTGAAAGGTTTGAAAGTTGAATGTTATAGACCATGCAATATGATACACAAGACAAGGGGCTGAGAGAGCATATTTCTACTATAAGTTTATAAACTTAGATTAAAGGTCTAAATCACATTGCCAATACAGAATATCTTTTGAATGTTCATTCCTCCTGGACCATTATTAGAAAGTAAATTAATTAAATTCCATTAATTGAAGCTGCATAAACTCAATGCAGCAAATTATTTTTGAGTGATTTTTCTGGCCAACTCCCACCTCTGAAAAAAAAATTAAATGTTGTTAAGTGGTTATTAGTATCAATAAAGACTTGTGCCTTTTTCTATTTAAGCACTATTATCTCTACCCTGTGGCACAGCAGCTCTTTAAATACACAGCTCATTCTTTTAACTTTTCTAAAAGCATTCATCCACTTCCACAAACTGTTGAGAGCTTATTAGCAGAAGTTATTTGTCTGTGACTTGTTTTGTAAACTGAAGTGATTTTAAAAGTAAAAGGAAAAAAAGCAATAGTAATATATATTATTAAATATAGTACTAAAATTAAGGATTTTTTATATTAACTTTTTTATTTTCTCTTCTTTCTTGTTTGCTTGCTTCCTTTAGTAATCGTCAAGCATTCTGTTATTTGGTAGGAGGTATGTTCTCATTGACTTATTTCAAGTCAAAACATTTCTCTAACTCATAGTACTATCATTAGAAATTCCACTATAATATTAGACAGACCTAATTTGTAAGAGCATAGCTTCACAGCCTGAACCGGAAAAGAGGTTGTCAGAAAGACTGAAATATGACAAAAGGAAACAATCAATATCTGACCTTATCAAAGAGCCTCAGCTAGGGAGACAATGGATTGTCATTGAACTGAGACTTCATGGAAAAACTGAGCAGTTTGAGAAAGATACCTGGATTATCATGAACCTGAAAGTGTGTTGAAAAGATAACAGGAATGGAAGAAGTCTACAACTTGTAGGGGAAAAAATCTCCAGTTGATTTGTTAAAATTTTAAAACAGAAAAAAAGGAATTTAAATCTTAGATGAATAACTCATCTTCCTAATAAGGCTCAATCTTACAGTAACATATTTAAAAGTCAAAATAATTTCTCATACAGTAGAACAGATGCAGTCAATGAATAGCTTTGCAATATGAAAAAGATACCTCTCAGCAAGTTGAGAATTCCTTGTATTGATTAGAAAACCTCTTTTGCTACCCTGCTTGCAAATTTAGCTAAATTTGAAACGGTCACTTATTCATGGTCTAGACTCCATAAACCTGTTAATTAACAGATAATCTGTAGTGGTTGTCTCTCAGTCTAGATGGTTGCAGCTGTTCCACTTAAAAGGACAATTAGGTATTTATTTCATCAGGGATTTCAATCTCTTTTATTCCAGGTGATTATTCAAAGCAGCTGACTTTCTTTCTCAGCAAACTTGCATAACTCAGTAAGATATTAGTTTTCATATCTTCCTATTCAGCTTTATATAAAATAAGGAAAGTTTTTTCTCATTCAAAAATTTAGTATTAATAATATTATTTTTTGCACAATTTTTTGAGTCTGTTCTTCCGAGTTTGTTGTGAAGAGCGCTAATAATTTAAAAAATATGAAGAGAGAAAAGCATTATTTCATATAATCTGAATAGTATTAAAACAGAAAAATTAAATACCTCATATATTTCAAACATTTAGATAATCTTAGTAAAAAAACCCTCTTTGTTACATGAAAACCTTTTTTGTAGTGCAGTGAAAAAACACAATTACATTGTAAAAAAATCTTCTTACCCAACTTAAATATAATTCCTTAAAACAGAAACATTTAAAATGTGGTCCTATTGAAGAGTGTATTAACAAAGGAAAATAAGAGATTATGTACAACATGCTAAATCATAGTAAGAGAGAGATGAAGATAAAATTATAAAATTAAATATTTGCATTTATAACTTAATTCTGTTGTATTATTGTCTATTGAGTATGATTCTCTCCTGTATGGTTCACATTACTGAAATACAAGTTTTATACTATTATATATTTATATTAATGTATTTTTCCTTCATTCAAAGAAGTCAAGTACCACTTTAAATACCCTGTGTTCTCTTAGCCAAGTCAAGGCAAGTTTTAAAGTTTGTGTGGAGTCCCAGGCCTCATACTCATAATGCAAAAAAAAAAAAAAGATCTGGGTTAGTAGACTTGTTCTCATTTTTGTTCTTTTGTTCTCATTTCCCATAAAGCCTTACTGATATGATTTTTGAGTAGGGGGAGGCCTGATGGTGTTTTCCAGTTTTGCAGTTACTGGTCTATTAAGGAGCAACAAAACAGTAACGAATTAGAAGGCTTTTCTCATCCCCAGAACTCTACCAGAAGCTTGCTAAAGAACTCTTCATCAATACAAATGGCTTTCTGATGGTTTTTTATTCTTTCCATAAAGGAGCTTTATATAATTTTATTGAAAAGTAAAAAAAAAAAAAAAAAAAGAAAAGGAGATGTTTAATTAGCCATCATATGATATTATTTGCAATTTGGAAGCAACATTAAACTAAACCAACCTTAGTGTCTGACCAGTCCAGGGGCTCAGAAAATGTTAGTGGAGACTGTGATTCAATACCAGCATGACGTGGGTTGGATGAGTGCTCATCACTGTTCAGGATTTAACTTTATCTTAACTTTAAACTGCTGTAGACAAGGTAACAACTGCCAAAATTTCTACCCAGTGCACTGTAACTTTCTCTCCTTTTGTTATGAACATAACGTTGTTATGATGTCTTTAGCCAGCAAACTGGGAAAAAAGTCCTAAATGATACTATATGTTATTTCAAGAATATAAGCAATATTGCATTTTAATTCTGCTATAAATGCAGTATTTAATTTTTTTTTAATCAAGAGCATAGTATTCTATTCAAGTAATTAATAGACCCATATTTGTGTATGTTTTAGTTTAAATAAAATAATTGGATTTTTTCAGATAATGTCATTGTGGTGATAGAAATTGCTCTTTCGTTGTCTTTGCAGGCATTCAATTAAGCTTTCAATGTTGAAGTAGTTTTTTATCAGCTAATGAAAGTAAACTTTATTAAAGCACCTTTTTTCAAATTAAGTTCTTACTGCATTCTATGTTTATTATATTCAATTATTGCAAAATTCAACTAACCCTTCATATGTTCTCTTAAATGTATTTATCTATTTTATTTGAATTTTCATCTCTTGGAATTTAGTGAATAAATAGGAAAAGCAAAAGTGAACAAATAGTATTTGACTGAACTGGCAAATGAAATGCTAAAAATAAGAAAATTAGATAATCACTAAAGCCCGTGTGAAAAGATCATTATTGAGGCAAAAAAACTGATATGATTAGGAAAGAAAAAGGACTAAATATCTGTACAGTCACCCTCACCCCATCCCAAGTCTGTAAAAGATCAGGAGAGATCCAGAACACCATAGGATTTCATTTTAGAAACAATGTTATTTTAAAAATAATCTCTGCAGGGTCCATAACTGCACATGTCTGTCATAGAAAATCCAGAGGATTCTAGGTCACTTTTCTGCTGTGAACTGTTGAACAAAAGCTTTGAATTAAAAATGCTTTTGGTCAGCATTTCTACTGTCTGCAACATAATAAGAGCAGCAAAATTTATAAAATACTTTCTAAATTGTGAAGGAGAAACCATTCAGGCCCTTTCAAGTTTCAAGTACCAAGAATCCCAGGCTTTCAGCTCCAGGGCAGAACATTGTATTTTTAATTCTACAATCTACTGGTGTGGATGGCAGATGATCTGTGATATCTGGGAGCATTTGCTCAAGATTGCAAACACCAAAATAAATGATCTTGTAAAAGAGACAGGAGAGCGAGCTAGGAGTAGTCTTTAAAATCTTAGTTTTACCAACTTCTTTTTTAATTACCATTTTTTCTCCAGCTTGTATTTGACACACGTACAAAAATGAAAAACCAAATACTAACATATAAAGTTAATGACAGCACTCACACCTCTTACTGGTTTGTTCTTGCCCAGCTCCTATTTCTGTGAAAAGCAGGCTTTGAGCTGTGTCTGCCCTTCCTATCGTTAACACTGGCAATCAGCTTTATATCACATGAAGGACTTGCAGCAATAAATGAGATGCATCAACTAAAGCTCTAGTACTGTAGCAAGGTAGAAATGTAACTATGGTCTGTGTACAAAGCAAACTCCTTTTCCAGATGACTGGTTTATTTTGACTATGTATAGCTGGAATAGTCTCTTTTTGAAGTGACTAGGAAGGAATTCTGCTTATACTAGTGACAAAGGTGGACACTTTGATAGGACAATATTAGTACAGTGCATCTTAGCCGAGATGAGGAAGTGATATTTGATATTCCAATAGAAAAACATGTCGGATAAAGCTGAAGGAAAAGTAGACAAAATGAAGAGTAAATAAACTGATATGCTGCTTATATTTTGTTTGCCCTGCTTCTGGATTGCAGGATTTTTTTGTTGTGTCCAGACAGCATTAAATTTTGGACTGTGGGTTCCAGCAGTTTCCCACACAGTCTACCTGAAGAGCAAAGATAAAATCTAGCATTTAATTTGGAATAAATGACTGAAAGTCAAGATTACCAAATTATACTCTTTTTTTTGGACAGAAAATTATGCCAGAATATTCAGCACTCAGTATAATTTGCTTCTATAATTCAAAATTTCAGTGCTTTCACAGAATAGCAAAAGCAAGAGAATATCCCCTAATAAAATTTGCAGTTTCACAGTGCTCCAAAGGGCCACAGGACTTCTTGCCCTTGGTTTATTTGTACAGCTCCCTAATACATTAATGTGAATTGTACGGGTGCATTAAAGGCATGGTTATAACATAATTATCCCGACATTTGCACTGTGTATGACTTCTGCTACACAGAAACCACACCAATAGAGTTAGTTAAATGTGTGTTAAAAATAATAAATGCATACATAAAGTAGAAAGAGGTATTTTGGATGTAACTCAGCTCTTTACAGGAAAGGGGATGAAAAACAAGCTAGATCACATTTCCTTATTCTTGAATTCAGCTTGAATTTTTGTTCTTTAAATGGAGAAGAAATGCAGAATACTACAAGGCAAACATTGCATTTGTGTTTCCACAGAAGTTTTCATTATTAGTTTTATTTTATTTTCATATTTTTTTCTCACAGCGAATCAATAATTTCTTATTTTGTATTTGTTTAAAATTCATTGCTTGTGCACTGAAAACAAAAGGTTTTTTTCAGCTTTATTAAGAAGCAGTTATGTCAAAGACCTGTATTTATTTTGGCCTTTGAAGTCTCTCTTCATGTCATGATTCTTCATGTGTCTTTTGGTGTTTACAAATCCATTAAATATATTCTTCCTTCAGGACATCCAGCCCTGACCTCTCTGCCAAAAATTATAACGTACAAAATGAACTTTTTATACATGGCAAATAAAATCAACTTCTAAAAGGTGTATCTGGTGAAGACAGAGACTGTATCTCTAGTTCTACAGGCCACAGTACAGATGTTTTTAATTTATTGTAGATTAAACAAAAGAAAATCCTATCTGCACTATCTGTGGTAGTTAGTAGTAGTAGACGTGGTAGTTAGTAGTAGTAGACGTAGTAGTAGTAGTAGTAGTAGTAGTAGTAGTTACAGTATATCTGTACTAGTTATTCTCACAGATGGAATAATTTTGAGTGGAGGATATTGAATCTATTCTACTGTGTGTGCAGCTAGAACAGTTTCTTTGACTTCACCTGTAAGCAATTTAAAACCTGCAATATACGCAGAAAAACTTACTGTGTAACTAAAAGTTTTGCATGTGGGAATAAAAAAGAAATAACATGGAAAATACTTTTTATATTGTAGTTTAGGTAAGTGATGTTAAGGACTGTTATTACAGAATTGCTTACCAGTTGGGTTAATCTTATTTATTCACAGTAATTAAAAATATTGATGTCTGGAGGTAAGCTAATTACAGTTCGTTTTCTTTAAGTGATAGGAAGTAAAGCATGAGCCACCCAACTTGGTATAATACCATTCATTAAGCTGATTAACTATTCTTTAAAGATGCTGCTTACAACTAATTATAAATGGAATACAGATGGAACAGTTCATAAGTAACTACACTATATATGTCTGCATTTATTATCATCATCTCTTGTCCTGGATAGTCTGTTTCTGTATCCCATTGCTGTATTTTGTTAGCTTTATTTTGTTTTCACACAAAAGCAACATTTAGGCACTTCCTATCACAAAAAAAATGCTGACTGATATATAGGACTATGGAGTAGGAGAAGCTTTTTCATTTGTTGTGCTGTGCTTGTCTGTTGAGCAGGACTACTATCAGCTTTATTAATCATGACTTGGAAACAAACTTGAATTAAAGAGAAGTCTTGTTCATGGTCACCTTTGACTATGCTAAAAGAATTATATTTACCAACCTTTCTAAAGGGTTCTTCAGGGTGAGCCATGTTCCTCAAGTGGCTTGTTTGTCTTCTCTGTAATTCCAGTCATGCTGGCACTGTCAAGGTCCAGAAGTGTAGCTGAACAAAAAAATTCACAGTGAAAGAAATAAAAATTCTGAGCAGGGATTTTGCCTAAAACTCCTTTAACATTTAAAGCAGGGAATATCTGTTTGGGTTACCATAACCATAGATAATAATTGTGAATGGTTTCAACTTCTTCTGCAAATAATATGCATGTGTTAATGTTCACTGTACTGTGGATTTTTTCCAAACCTGATGCATTCTTTAGTGTTTCTCCTCTCTGCTACTTTGTGAGACTTGAAAGGATGTGTAGTTTGGTACTTGCAGGAAAGAAATAACAATTTGTTTATTTTAAACAAGTTGGTTTTTGGTCATGGGGAATCTTATTGTTTAACAACCATGTTGTTTTTATTTCTTAGTCCAATAAAAGTGGTTCTGGAAGCATTCTGTATAGACTTAAACTTTTAAAGTTCTGAATTTCTATGTCGAGGGTACAAGATTAAAAGAAATTTTAGTTTTATACTTTTGATTGATACAACTCTTTTTTGGTAATGTCTTTTTTGTAATTTTTTATTAAATAGAGGATCTGGATATAAATGTTGATGTAATTTAGAAAATTCAAATTCAACAGAACATCTGAAATTTATATGCAGAATAAATATTTGGGAAAGAGCAATCAATGTTTTAATCCAAATTTAAAAAAAAAAAACCAAAACCAACAAAACAAGTACTAAGTAGGAAAATGTTATGTTTACTTAATCTGAGGAAGACGATGACCAACTCCATACTTTTTTTTCCATTTCAGTTGTCTGTAAAATTGTGTGGAAACTTAAATGGTCTGATTAGATTCTAATGAAACATAAATACATAAATGTCACCTAACTTGAGGCATCTATGGTGTGTACACATGACCTAGACACTGTATGCTTCTTTTTGAGTTTGAAGAAAAAGAGGTGTGCTACAAGAATGCAATTTATCTGGTGTTTGTACATTTGTCTTACATTAGGAAGGAAAGTCCTCCCCAGCATCTTTCATCAGCCCTAGCAGCAGTCTTGCTGCCACACAGATTTTATTTCCCATCCAAATGATGTCAAAACAAATAAATACAAATATGTCTTCCGTCCTTATGGAGCGCTTACCCTCCAAAATTTCCATTATTCTGGAAATTTAATTTCAAATTTTTGCTGTAGGGGCCTACCTTCTGCTTAATAATGCTATCAACAGTGATTCCCAGAGCCTCCTACATAGAGCTCTTGCTCAGGGAATGCATTTTCTTCATCCACATCACGTCTGCCACTTGCAACTGCATCAGAGTTAAAGATAAAACAATGATCCCAGCTTGAGCTTCGTAAGAATACTTCCACGGTTTTAATTAACAAGGAACCTGATTAGAGCAGATGGAAAGACATTTATGCAGCACTGACAGAATCACTGCAGTTGTAAATATGCTAGTAAACCAAATGTCTGTAGGATCAGTCTTGACCAACCCTAGTAGTTGATCATCTCTGCTATTAAATTGTAAAAAACATTAATTCCCTAGCAATTTTTCCATTTCTATAAATTAACACCCTGATACAATTCCCAGGCATGATTTAGGAGATTGCATGTGTGGATGAGGCTATCATGATTTGGGAAAATATGAGAACCATGGCTTTCCACTGGCTCTCAGGGGCTAAGAATGGTTGCTGACCTATTTCTTTACTAGCATGCATGAAGTCTCAACCTCCTACTTGACAAATGTATAAAAAGCACTTAGCTTTGCATAGTTTTGCCAGCTGCCAAATTCTGTGTATTTCCATGGTCAATTCCCATATCTAGGAACTTTGTTTCCTTGGTATTCAGTTTTTCATTGTGTAAGACATGGAACTAAGATATGGAATGCAGCTTTTTAGATTTTTTCCTTGAAAGATGGATATTTTAAATCTAGATGAAGCAACAGAGGATTTGGCAACTTTTTTATTATTAGATCATAATTGCTTTTATTCTCAAAACAATTTAAAAAATAATTGGTTGATGATTTCAAAATTACGGCAAGAAAAAGGAATAGTCACTTTTATCATGGTTTGGTTGCATTGGAATAAACAATCAGTCCAAGGCACATATTCTTAGTGATGAAATAAAGTATCATTTATTTTAAGATGAAGGGCTTTTATAAATTACTTTCATTATTTAGGAACAGTCCTTAAGCATCTAGGAAACGTGTATCTTTATGCTGGAAAAAGGGAGCAGGTACACGTCCAGCTGAGAAACAGTCATATTAAAAAAAAAAAAAAAAAAAAAAAAAAAAAAAAAAAAAGGTGTATAGTACTCTGTTATCCTGATTGATTGGTGGTTTCAGTTAATTAATATGCTTCTAGGTCATTAGGAAACTTTACTTTGTCTGTAAAGTTTCACATGCTATACGTCAAATGAGAGAATAAACAATTGCTGGTATGGTATCACAAATCAATTGAATGCTGCTTAACAATTTTCATTTCATGTAAATCACCACTACTAGTAAATGAATTGTGTTAAGATAACCATCATCGTTTAATAAATAAATGCTTTAATTTAAAATTTTGTGTTGTTATATATAAAGCTACCAGATGGCATCTTAAAATATATATAACTCTGTTGATCTGAGGTTTAAAAACCCCAAGTTTTAAGATGTTCGTGACATGTCACTTCTAACCTTAGACTCTGATTTCTCAAGTCATTCAAGAGATGACTGTTCTGGCATATAAAAAGAAACAAACTTAAAAACATAAAGAGGTAAATGAGTGAGATGAGGCAAATTGTATGCTAACTGCAGAGAAATAACTCGATATTATATTAAGTTACTAGCTTATTTTAGTCTATAAAATATATCAGGCTAAATCTGGTTTAATTTGAAATTGATATAAATGCAAAATACTTTACAAGATGGTGATGCTGTTGATACTAATTTAACTTATGCCTTGGGGCAGTTGCCCCAGTTTGAAGTCAATACATCTGCATAATTTCAAATTTATGGAAGCATTGATGAGATCTTTGCTTTGCTGTTCAACATTATGAATAATATGAATATTATGAAGCATATAGCAATCAATATCCTGAAATATATAATAATCTGCACGATCACTAATATTGCAAATCTCTGGCATTGCAGAAAATGAAAGAGAATAAAAAGAAGGAAGTTTGCACATTAGGGCACCATGGCTTCATTACCAAAGTTATATTTCATCATGACAACATCACAAAATACCAACAAATATAAGCAATTTATTATCCTTCCTCTGCTTCTTGTGGTAAAGAGGACGTTGTCACTCCTTTCATGTCTGTATTTAGAGAAACTAAACCTGACTGCCACTTTCCTGCCCATGACAGTATTTTACCAACTTTCTCTGCAATAGAACTAACTGATAGTTAAAAACAAAGAATGGTGCTAATTAGCATTAAAGAAAAAATACAGGAAGACAGATATACAGGTTATAGTGAGAAATAAATTTTCAGTTCTGCTGCTGCTATAACAGACACTCTTCTGTTTTGATTGTATTTGACGTCCAATTTACCATTCTTGGAACATGGAAGTATGTGCATTTTGTAATTGAAATAGTCCTTACATTAAGAATAAAACCATTTTGCCCCCTCAAAATCTCTTGCTGTATCCTGTAGAAGCTTCATTTCTGTGGCAGCAAGGGTAGTAAGTTGCAGTGAATAGCGTGGCCTGATGATAATGAGAGAGCTACAGCAAGCCTTTGGATGTCTCAATTTATATGCAAAATCTCTATATTCTCTAGATTGCTGCTCAAAAACCCATTTGCAATAGTTCTCCTCAGCTGTAATTTTTCCTTAGAGATAGCACTAAATTATGGGATTGCTAAATTAGTGTTATAATGAGAAAAATAGAAGTAGAATACAGATTCCAAGGGAACCTTTAAAAATGTCATGATACCTTCATGCCAATGCCAATATTAAATCCTTTATCCCTGCCAATTACAGTATGAGTAATTCATTCTGCCGAACTGTTTTGAAATCAAAGATATTTTCAAATCCAAGACACGATGCCCTGAAAATGTTCTTAATTTTGAATACAATGTTTTTTCTATGATTTCAAGATATTACCCTAAGTAAAAATATTTTGGAAACAGACAAGTGAGGAAAAAATGGGATTTATCAACTTCATAAAAATTCATTTAGGTAATTACTTAATCCAAAACAATGTATAAGTAGTGTGCCATATGCTATAATGTGTTTTCAAATGAGAAATTGAATTATATTTCAGAATTACAAGGTAGTAGGTTTTGACCAGGAAAGACTGCTGAAAGCAAGACTGTTGAAAGCCAAAATGCAATTAGGCTAAACCCCAACTAAACTCTGAATTGAGGAAAAAGTACAGTAATTTCACAAACACAAGCCACACCGTTTTGACCAAAATTTTGGTGGAAACCTGGAAGTGCGGCTAGTACTCCGGGGTGGCTAATTTATTAACAAAAATGTGATATCTGCCCTTACCTGGTACCGTGCCAGTCCTGTCCCGAGCAAAAATGGTTTGAAATCCATGGTTTCCCGTTGTTCCGACAATGAACCAGTCAGAGAACAGCTTATTGCCTGCCTGTGGATGACGGCGTTACTGAGGGGCGGGGGTTGTTATCGGGGTGAGTTACCTCGGTGAGTTACCTCGGCAGTTCGATAAAAGTGTGTGATATTTCTCTGTACTTTTTTTAGTGTTTTCAGTCTTGTGCGGCTGTGCGGCTGGCCATGCTTGTGTGGATTAGGGGAGGGGAGGGGAGGGGAGGGGAGGGGAGGGGAGGGGAGGGGAGGGAAGGGGAGGAGAGGAGAGGGGAGGGGAGGGGCTGGGCCGGGGCCGGGCTGTGCTGTGCTTGCGTGGATGAGGGAAGGGGAGGGGAGGGGAGGGGCCGGGCCGAGCCGGGCCGTGCCCGCGCGGCTGAGCTGCTGTTTAAAGGCAACGCGGATCCGTTGGGAATGCTTGCAAAATGACCACACTATTGTTCGTGTCTTTTTCGGCTTGTAAATAAAGGGTACGCTGCTGCAGCTATTGTCTGTGTCTTTTTTCACTTGGAAATAATATTTCCAAGGTCGGCAGTAAACCAGTAAGCCCCGGCGATCCATGATTCTGTTGCTAAATGACAAATTTGTGAAAGTTCGCCACGAACGAAAGTGCAGCTAATATTTGGGTGTGGCTTTTTTTATTGACAAAGACATCAATGTTACCAACACACCGGAAATGCGGCTTATACTCTGTGCGGCTTGTATTCGTGAAGTTACTGAATTCTAGGAAGACATAATATTAATACAAATACACCTTTATCAAACTAAAAACTAATTAATTTCACCAGATAAACATTATTCAAATTAAAACCATCTCAAAATAGTGTGACTTCAGTCAAAATAGTAATCTCTTTAAGAAATGGTCGAGGACACTTAAGTAATGCAATGAAAATGTTTGAGGTAATGATGAGGTTATTTAACAATACAGCTGTTATCTATATATGTTTTATGCATATGATATATTTAAATGATTAAGTGAATCTACTTGCCATAGTGTGCCATGTTTATAACACAACTTAATGGAATGCTTCTTCAGAATTGACTTTTGAAGTGAGTCTTTTAAAAATTGTGTCCATGTTATTTCTAGTATCTATATGTAACATTTAGCTTAAGAAACAGCTTTCCTTTGAAATATTGCAGAGTGGATTACTTATCATTATGTAGATATATTTAATAAAGGGTGTCACGTTTTCTGTTGCTTATAATGTTAAACTTTATGTTTAAAGTGAATTTTTCTCATTTTCCAAATTTTAATTTCTTTGAGGAAGCTTTTTCTTCCTGTCTGAAAACCTTGAAATGTTTTGTAAGTTTTCTACTTTCAAGAGGATCTTGAAGCTTTAACAAGGTAAACTTTGTATGTTTTATTACCTTGCCTAATTATGGCTATCACACAGAAAAACTGTAGAGGCCAGGTTCAGTGGGAATGTCTAGGCAACCTCTCAGAGAACGTGGTTCTGAAAAGGCAGTTACCAGAAAGGACTATGTCTTTTCAATCCTTTGGAATGAAATTTCTGTACTTTAATGATAAAGGCTTTTCACTGCTTCCTCAAGCCCAGTTAGACCAAACACTGAGAGTGAGATGAGGGATCTTCCTCTCCTCTGGTCCCACGGATTCTGTTGCTGACACCAAGGACACGTGAGACACTGCAAGGCCTGTGCCTGTTCTAAATGTTAGGAGATGTTTCTAGATTAAAGGAGGATCCAACTGAAGAAACTCCTTGTTCTCTTACTAAAACTGGAAGATGATCTCCATAATGAGAAGGAATGAAATAATAAGTTTCTTTTGACAATTTTTTTTAAAGTGTATTTTTTCCTAGGCAATCACACCCTCTTTGTGCTTCACATATAAAAATAATTTCTCTTTTCATAACTTTTTTCCTTGAAAATTATGAAATTCATGCCTAATGTCTAACATTTATAACAGAATAAAAATTGCACTTTTCTTCCAGTAATTTTGCTTTTCAGCTATAAGATCATTAGATTTTATAGCAGAGTTTCAAAAGTGAATGGTAACGTCTGTTATCTACTTATAGTACAATTAGCACTACAGATCTTAACTAGTTGCAAAGTAAGCATCGTTCTTGAGCAACTAAAATATGAAAGGTCTTATAGGAAAAAATCCACTATGTGAGCCCTCTAGACATTCTGGTAATTGTGCCACCATCTTCTACTGGTTATCTTGGAAACTGTCGACTCAGATGGTTTAAAATCTAAAATGACCTGAGGCCAGAGTGGTTTTGACACAGAAAACAGATAACCAAAAAGAATAATATGAGAAAGAGCTGAAATGAGCATATAGATATATGGATTTAGTTCATAAATTAGGGGACATTTTATTGTTTTTCTCACAGAGGTTATCTTTTCAGAAAAAAAATTCTAGATGGTTCATGTTCAAAAGGAAAGCTTGTGTTGTGAAGTATGTCTTACATATTCCACATACCTGGTACATGCTTGTTAAGGGTAGGGAGATATTTAAATGAGAACAGTACTTCTTAAACAGGAAGCAAGCAGGATCACCTAAATTAAAGAATTTTAATGTGTAGAAATTTGAAAAATATATCAATTGCACTGTCATGTGAAGATTATGTAATTATTATAGGTCATCAAAAGGATCCAGGATTAGTTAGGCCTAAAATATGTAGAATGGATCCATTATTGATCAGAAAGGGAGGGCACTTAGCACCAGAAACTCAAGTGATGTATTTTGATTTTCTGAATTCAATATATGGATTGATATGTATTTGAGGTTACCTTGACATCTGTTTCTAAACTCTTGTAAAAAAATTACCCTTTATTCCAATCTGTGGTGAAAAAGACCACTTGAGTGTTGTGTGATATTCCGGCAGGTACAAATTGAAAATAGTTGTAGTCATAAACAATGATTGACATTTCCGGACACTGCTGATACCTGGAATTTGAGTTTTGGCTATAAGCCAAAGGACTGCAATGCTGAAAACAGCACTGATTTTTGAAGAGCAAGCAAGAATATTTGATGTTGCAGTTAAACTCTTGGGGTGTTCTGGGAATTATTTTCCTTTTATACCACCATGACCAGACTGATCTCAGTAAAGACTGAAGTAGAAAGGAGTGCAGAGAGATGAATGTACTTTTCCAAGGGAAGACATTATACTAGTTTGGATTTAAATCACTCAAAGTACACTTGACCTATCTATTTTCAGGAACAAACTATGTCTGAAACCTTTTCTCTGATCTTTAATATTAAATAAGTTTCTAAATACAACCCCTGTAAACATATACATAGAAATATAGAAAATAATAAAAAAGTTTATTTCTTTATTCAACCATCATAACTTTCATCACCAAGCACAGTAAATCCTTTTTCATTTGGAACTTGACATCTAATCCCATATTTAAGCTTTTGTTGAAACACAACTAAATAACAGTTTTAATTGCTAAATAATTCCATAAATTGTAATTTTGTTGAAAAATTGCTTATATCAGCAGTGTAGCAATGCAATGAAACAGCTGCTTAAAGAAAGTTTGTAATTCCTGATTTTTTTACATCACTTTGTTTCCAAATATCTTTTATTTCACGAACGCAAATAAAAAATTTTTAACAAATAAGAATTTTTATTCTTTGCTCTCACTCTAATTTTTGATGTTACAGAATGTACCAGTTACCAGTAAAGCTTTCTCAACTTTATTTTAAAAAATGCTCCTTAAAACTGTGAAATAGGGTGGATCACAGTATAAATTTGACATGCTAATCTACAATTTATGTCCTGTTTGTAGATCTGATTAATTTAGATATTGTTAAATTTTTAAAACAAGACTGTTGGCTACAGCAGTAGTCAACTCTACCAAAACTGTAGACTTTATACTTCAATCCCCTTGTAAATATGACATAGGAAAGCAGAAATGCTCAAAGTCGCTGCAGTTGAGATTATACATTTTTGTTTATGTCTCAGCATATTCCCATATCTTTTTTGCAAAAGTAGCTGATGTAAGAGAAGGAAGAGTATTACATTAAAGAAGTGAGAGATTTTAAATGGAATAAAATACTGGGGAAAAAAATAGAGACATAAAAGTATAATCTAAAGTTTCAGCTTATATATACATACAGATCTCTTATTATGAGTTAATAACTCAAAATATGTTATAATGAAACCTTGTTTGAATTTCCTTGAAATAAGGTAGATACTCTAGAAATCATATCAACACTGTAGTCCTGTCTGTGTGGTGTCATATGTCTTTTAATAAATATTTGATTACAGTAATTTCACGATTATAAGCCGCACCATTTTGACTAAAATTTTGGTCCGAACCCAAAGTGCAGCTTATAATCAGGTGCGGCTTATATATGGACAAAGAATGAAAAGTTGCTGTTTTAGTTTGGAGGACAGGTGTCTGCTGAGAAAGGCAGGAGTTTCTCTTTGAAATGGAGAATGCAAACCCCCTCTCTCCAAATTATTATAATTTTGAAATCAAGGGGCTTTCAGGCAAAAATATGGGAATTAGGAATAACAGTTCTTTTCTAGGGAAATTAAAATAGAAATACAGTACTACAAAGAAACAAACTCCAAACCCTGACACAGTCAGAGTACAACCTGACACCCCGTCAGGCAGGGTGTTGGTAGCAGTCCCATTAAATGGTGGCTGCATCCTCCTGCAGTGACAGATGTGATTCAGTTGAAGCAGTGCTCCTGCAGAAGGTGCAGTTTCCCTCTGGAGGTCCAGTGGTGATGTGGAGAAATCCGGTTTTCCTCTGGAGTCCAGTGGAGAAAGGGGCTACCTTATTGTCCCTAAACCTCTGTTTTTATCTTGGTAAGAAATGTTGGGCTCTTCCCCCTGGCTGGAGCAACTTTCAATGGGATGCAGTAATTTTATCAGTCACGCAGTGGGACTCAATGGGCCATTAGCAGACAATGACTGGCTGGAGGAAGGATGGGGTGTGAAAAGATAAAGAACAATGCCTTGCCTGGTTTCAATGGATGGCCCATTAGCAAATTATCTGCCATTGAGATAAGGATCACTGTCCCCACCCTCAACAGATGGTGATAGAACAGATACCTTCTATCACACTCTGTATTGTAACATGCGGCTTATAATCAGGTGCGGTTTATGTATGGACAAAAACCAAAAAGTTGCTGAAACCCAGAAGTGCGGCTTATAATCAGTGCGGCTTATAATCGTGAAATTACTGTAATTTATAAAGAATAAATGTTTTCCCCCAGATAGCAAACTTATTACAGCAAAACTTATTGGAGCAGGATGTTGGACTGAGCATTCAGGGTGCTGAGACACAAATAAGAAGTCTGGACATCTGTAAACTTCTCTGCTCCTGACTTAATCTATTTTTCTTTTTAAAATTTTCCTTATAGCCTTCTGTTACATTTGGCCAATACATTAATACAGATAACATCTGATAACCAAGTCAATGTTAATTGCAAAAGTGCTTCAATTGTTACAAATGTGTGTCATGAAAATAGATTTTTATTTCCTGAATGAAAACACATCTTTCTTAACTTGCTGAGAAAAAAATTTAAAACTGATTTTTTTTTCCTCATTTTTTTTGTTCACCTTTTGTTATTTTGCAGGGGAAAAAAGAGGAAAAACCTGAAATGTTCATTAGTTTGGTAGTATGTGTCTAACAAAAATGGAAAATTAACCTGAAAATAGGGGGTATTTGTCTGTCAGTTGAAACTGGCAACTTTTTCACTCCTTATAAATGAATGTAGAGCTCTATATCACATGATTAAGCATGTCAGATGTAGACCAGAGGATAGATTTCTGCGTATTCCCTGCTATTTCACACTGTGTTAACAGCCTACTTGTATAACATATATTTCTTTGACGCTGTTTAGCTCTTCTAACGCACCAATCTGTCACTCTTTAAGAAGTTTTGCAAAGATCTCTATAAGATATATGATCTTTCAGTGAGTTAGCACCACAGCGAACACTTCATAAGCTCTGTCAAACAGTGATTTGTGCAGTACTGCATCAGGCTTTTCCTAGAACATTTTTCTTTTTCTCAATAAAAGCAGAGAGTATTGAAAGTATTTAAAAGTAGAAGCTGACAGGGCATTGTTCAAGCCATTTTTCAATACAGAAATACCAGTAAGTTCAGAGACATGATTGTCACAGTTGTTTCAATATTAACCTGCCATGTAGAGATAGCCAGAGAAATGGTGGCCTACACAGATGTTTAATGTGAAGTTAAGGCAAATCTTGAGTTATTTTACTGATAATCCTTTCTCTCCTCTCAAATTATGACCACTTCTTATCATTCCAATAACAAATTAGTCAAGAGAGTAATGATCCACAGGAGGTAATATAAAGGGAAAATAATGAAAGCAATTCTTATCCTGTCTGCCAATATGAAGGCTGTCTATGTTAATTCTACCTTATATTAGTTAAAAAAAAGGAGACTTTGAAGAAAGAAAGTTTATATGTTTACATCATGAATTACTTGGCTGTTGCTCTCCATCATTACATCTATAAAATATGATTAAATGCCTTTAGTTACATCTCAAACCAGTTATTTTAAAGCAGGAAAAGCACAGCAAGTTATTTGATCTCTGATCCTACAAGACTCAGACCAGAAACTGCAAATAGCATTTTTAGATATTAAAATGTCTGGGGGGAAAAGAAAATTATACCCATAATAGTCCATAGCCTAACATCCATAGTGTCCTGAATCATTCGTATTGATATGTTATTTACTTTTTCACTATTAAAAAGAGAAAAAAAGTGTTGATTAACCATTTTCCTTGAGATCCACAAAGGATAGCTTATATAAATCAGTGCCTACTATGCTAAGTGCTTGTGAAAGAATGTTGGTGCATCAATCAGCTCAAAAGTTCATTCTTTTTTCAGACATTTGAAATCATTTCAGCATAACAAAATTATTTTTCATCAAACAATACACTACTTTCATTCTCCCATGCTTCAGAATTCTGAAAATGTTTTTCTAAATGTGCCAGGGAACTTGGGAACTTGCCTCCAACATAAGGCAAAGCACACAAATTTTGGGACTCGAGAGATGTTCTCGAAGAACTGCACAAGCCCATGCAATGAAGGTGATAATAGAATGCTGAACACCAAGACAAGGAAGAAATTATTTTCTGTAAGGGTGGTGAGACACTGGAACAGGTTACCCAGAGAACCTATGAATGACCCAATCTTGGCAGAGCTCAGAGCCAAGATTGGATGGGATTTTGAGCAACCTGGCCTACTGGAAGGTGTCCCTCCCCATGTTAGGGGTGTTGGAACTCAGTGAACTTTAAGGTCCGGTCAAATCAGTTTCTGATTCTGTGATTCTAATGCTAATTCTTGCAATAGGAAAATGATAGTATAATGCTGAAATAAAGTAACAATTACAGTTGATTTTTTCTCAAGTGAAGGACATCTGGACATTCTTACTAAACATGAAAAGGAAATTTGGAATAGGTAGGAAAAGCAGATTTCAATTTTTCATGTTTGCCCAATAAAGTACCTTTTCACCTGTGGGAAAGGATGACTTTTGGAAGGTACAATTTTGTGGGTGCACACCTCAGCACTGATTCATAAAAAAAAATATGGAATATAAATTATTCAAAGGTTTTGTGTTTGGTCTTGATGAGTGGCCTGTGGCAGATGTTTATTCACATTACTATTCATTAATTTGATCACACTGTCTTTCTTGGTTAATGAATCCTCATGTAAGTAATTTGGACAAGATCAGTAAAGTTCTATTATTTCACCTTATGAATGGAGTCAATAAAACATAATGCATTTTAGCTCTGTGAAATTATCAGGGTAATTACCATGCAGAATAATGCAAATATCCTTGATCTAGTATTTTTAAATGCTCTCTCATCCGAACATTTGTAATGAAAAATTCATATTATACCTGAGATGAGCATTAACCAGAGAGACCTTTTCTCTTAAATAGGACTTTATTAGGTGGCCATCTGCTTCAGACCTTGTGTTGGTTCTGGGATATTTTTATCTTATATTTACGTATATACATATATATATAAATATATATAATGGGACAAGTCTGCTGGAACAGCTATCTCAAAGCCTTTATTCCATCACAGCCATCAGCCTCATTTTACAGAACCAAGAAAAGGAGATGGAAACAGTTTCACCCACTTATAAGAGCAGACAAGTTGTTCTTAGCCAATAAGATTATATTAAAAGTTGAAAAGCTTTTGCTTTAGCCAATTAGTATACTTACATGTACCTCTTGTTTCTAACAATGCTTACTTGTAATGGTTTAAAACAATGGATAAAGCTTCATTATTAAGCTTACATAATTCTATTGTCTTGCTTAACGTATTTTTTCCTAAGCCTATCTCTACATAGCACATAACTCTATTATTTCCTGACCTTGTATCTCCAACTTTCTTGCACTTCCTCACTCTGAGGTTTGCTTTCCCACGACTTCCTGAGAGTCTTGTACCTTTTCTATTTCCCACAACCTTGAATGTATGACTGTGTTTAGAAAAATGACTCAGAGAATAGCACTTTACTTTGCAAGGTTTTGGATGTATTTCTGAGTTTTATCATAAACATTTTAGAAAATGATCAAAATAAAGGTGCTTTACTGCTATTAGTTGTACACTTTTAACCATAAATTTTCTCTTGCTTAATGCACCAACACTTTTTTCAGATATATTCTGAATGCACAATCTTTGATACAGTCTGATGTAAGCAAAAGAGATTACACTTCCATCCTAATCTAGAGTGGAAATTTTATTTCAATATTTGGATAAAAATATTTTGATAAACAGTAAAACATGTATTTTAGAATGAAAAACTTTTAGCTGACATTTTTTTCTATATTACTGCAAATTTGCATTCTTCAGAGTATGAATAAATATATGGCAGATATACAATGTAATAAAACATGTCTAACTGAATAAACTTTATGACAACCACATATAGCCTGAAAGATATGCTGGGGCATGAAGCATTCACAAAAATACTTTAAATTGAAGCTTGGAGTAATGGTTTTAAATTTTATTTGATGTTCTGAGACCTCAACACGTAAAAGGATAAAAAGCTGGTGTCTTCTAAAAAGATACAGTAAATTCACTAATACAAGCTGCACTGAGTATAAGCTGCATCTCTGGGTGTTGGCAAATATTTCGGTTTTTGTCCATAGATAATCCGCACCCGAATATAAGCCACTCTGTCGTTCGCAGCGAGGACCTGTGTGCAATTAGTAACAGAACCGCGGGAGGGCGGGGTTTACTGGCTGAGCTAAGGCTGTGCAGGCTCGGCCCGCTAGGGGCCGCTGACGGGGCCAGGTGGCCCAGCCTGGTGCTGCCGCTCGGGGCCGGCCGCCGCTGCCACTGGGCTCGGTCACCCCGGGTCGGCGCTGCCCCGCGGTGGCAGGCAGGGACGGAGCTTCCCCCGCTCCTACGGCAGCGGCGGCGGGCGGCGACGGAGCTTTCCCGCGCCTGTGGCGCCGGCGGCGGGCGCGGACAAAGCACCCCGCCTCCTCCCCGAGCCACAGCAGTGGCTGCGCGGAGCTCCCGTCGGCTCCCCGAGACGCGGCAATGGCGGTGCGCGCTTCCACCCGCCTCCCCGGGCCACAGCAATGGCTGCGCGGGGCTCCCGTTGGCTCCCGGAGCTGCGGCAATGGCGGCACCCCCCCCCGTCCTCCCCGGGCTGCGGCAATGGCAGCGCAGGGCCCCCGTTGGCTCCCCGGGCCGCGGCAATGACGGCGCGCCCCCCCCACCCGTCCTCCCCTGGGCTGCGGCAGAGGAGGGAAGAAGAGAGCTCTCCTGCCTCTCTCCCCGCCCCCCGTGCTGCCTGCAGGGAGCCAGGGCAACACAGTAACACCGTAACAATCGCAGAATGCCGGCTTTTACTGGCAGGTGCTTGGCTCGGCGCCCTGGCTGGCACGTCTGGGGTTGCAAATGTCAGAAAATTATTCACATATTAGCTGCCCCCGACTATTAGCCGCACTTCTGGGTTTCCACCAAAATTTTTGTCAAATTGCTGCGGCTTGTATTCATGAAATTACTGTAATTTGTTATGAAAATAAAAACATTCAGAAAATTTATCTAATATTGGTTCTACAAAGGCACTGCCCAACCAGCATGTATCCTACCTACTGAGCAATATTCCCAACTCACCAGCTGAGATGCACTATGGCATACAAAAAAGACTTCTGAAGAGTTGGGTAATGTCCTCATGACATCCCAGAAACCTAATTACTATGCTTTGCCATGAAATACAATAAGAGTATTAATTCTATCAAGAAATGATGTGCTGCAAAAAATGACTCTGATACAGATTTTGAAGAGAACAATGATTAAATCTTCTAAAGGAAAACTCTAAACCATAAGACTTTCTAAATGAAAACTAAATTACAGGAAGGCATCTTTCTTTTCTCAAATTTTTTTATTCTTCTAAGAAACCAGAAGCATTTAGAACATAGGAACAGGAGTATTGGTCTAAATTTGTTAACATGTCTCTTGTAATCAATGTTGCTACATGTTTTTCATACCAACAGTTATAGTGGAAGCTGGACTGAAATTTCACTGTAAGAGACAAAATGGCCTTTGAGGAGCAAAGAAGCAGGTAGTCAATGAAGTGATCCAATTGCCCCAAATGTTTGGACTTCTAATAGGGTATTACAATGTCTCCTAATAGTAATTCTACACATAAGTATATCTACAACAACACATATATACAAAGTATATGGAATAGATATGAAAAATTGAAATATTCTTACCTCTGAGATATATACAGAAGGAAATATTTGTTTCTCTGCCAGGTCATAAAATAGCTCTGAATGTTTCAGGTGCCACCTAGTGCCCAGTTCTCATGTGTCAAAGTTCCCTTTAGGAGAAAACTGGTTTTCTCTGTACCTTTTTATGCCACTGTCCAACAAGATGTCTACAATATGCCCTATCCACATCTTATGCTTTAAATTCCACTTTTAAACTATGAGTGATTCACAGTAGTAGAAATAACTTTCATTTTTTTCTATCTTTTTTTAAAACAAGTTGAAAAGTTCAACATAAGATGAGTTCTGCCTTTGTGACACGCAATTCACACAGTTTGTGAAGAAGGCTTGTAGCAGGGAAACCTTGGCTAATAAGTCAGACATGAAGCATGATTGGTTAGCCATGTGGTTGTATCCTCAGACTACACACTGATCAGTTCAGATCACCTTGGACAACAGGAAAGTCGAAGAGAAGTTACATTCTTTTTAAGGCTAGCCAGTCCCTATAATTTAAAATAACTTAAAACATAAATCTTTCAAATTATCCTTTGTAATAGCAGAACAGTCAATGCATTAAATAGCAATACCTATTAGTGCTCACTGAAACATCTTCTTTTTTCTTTTAGAAGTCCCAGTACTTTTATATTAAATGTGCTATTTTATTCTGTTCTCTAATTTCAGGTATTCTATCATCTTGTAAAAACTATGCATCTCCCTAATATTTTTGTTACACCTTGGAACAAAAAATGGAACCCTAATGTCAGTAGGAAATTAGATATGCTAGTAGTACATCCAATATATAAAATTCATGAAATTTATTTGACATATGTATCTACTATTGGTTGTAAAATTTGTGTGGAGATGCTGTCTATATAATATCACACAATTTTTTGTGCTATGACATCCTCCTTCAATGACTAAACTGATTTATCTTAAATTCGTTAGCTTTTTGCATATTTGGTTACTGCAAATTCTCCAGGTAAGAACAGCCAGTGAGTAACAATGCAACATTTATATTACCTAGCATATGGTAAAATGGGATGAAGCATTGAGTCTAAGGTGGAATGAAAAGAGTAATGCAATGAAATAGCTGTTGCTGTAATATTACAGAAATTGAAAATGAAATTCTTTTAGATAACTCTAAAAGACCTAGTAAGAAATATATATTGCAGAAGGATTATCTATAAAGTATAAATTCTAGGATTATTTCTTACTTTAGATTGTCCTGGATTCTGAAATAAACTTTTCCTGGTAATTTCAACAGCCTCTTCCCAGCTGCCTTCAGAATACAGACATATTAAAAAAGTACTCAGAAAACACTGCAGTCTAAATGGAACAATCCCATTTTGACACATACATAGGCATGAATTTACAGCCTTTGCATGGCAGGCAGGGTGCATCTGTCTCGACTTCATCCACTTGAGAAGCTGAACAACCATCACATGTGGCAGATACAGCATCTCAGGCTTCAAATTAAACTGATTTGGTTGAATAATTTCATAACAGCGCGGATGCAGCATTCTCTGGGGATACTTGCAACTCTACATCCAGGCCAAAACTTCATGTTGTTTCCAATGGTCATCCTCGGTCCATGCACTATGTTCATCTACCTTCCAGCCATACTCAGGATTTAATTGGTGCCCTCAATAGCTGTGCAGGAATTTACTGCAGCTAAAGCTCTGTTGAAGTAGAATTTGGTAAAGGCAAGTAGGCGTGGCTGGTGCTGTTAACTATATAGCTTTGCTGGCTATCTGGTATTTGCCTGCCTGTCACTCCCTTCAGGTAGCACTTTCAGAAGTGTGTCTAATGAGGAAATAGCAGATTGGACCATATGTACTGAAACAGGTAGCCATCTTTCTGTTGGTTCCACTTGGTTCCAGGTTATGCTGCCCTGTGGTTAAATTAGTGGCTGCCATTTTCTTTTTGCGCAGTCCTTCAGCTCTAGTGCTTTAGTGCTGCTCTGCACCTGCAGCTGATTTAAACAGGTATCCTGAATACTGACTGTACTGCATGTGAAGGGAATGCATTCCAAATCCTGGATATTTTTCATGCTCACTGTATTAATGTGACTACAGTATTGTAATTATCCCTTGTTTCCCTCACATACCCCGGAGGTTTTTTTCTGTACTACTTCTCACTGCTCTCTTGCTTGTAGAAGAATTATGTTAATGCAGTGCTAACTTAATGCTGAAACAAGTTAGTTCTTATTAAAATAGCATATGACTTTATGCTATAAATAGAAACATTCTTGTCTTACTGGCAAGGAAGACAAATCCAGTGATTGTTTCAATGTATTTAGAAACAAAATCAAATTCAGTAAAAAAAATCTACATTGAAAGTTGCTTCAAGACAGGGTCTGCTACCATTTTTTGATGTGAAACATAATCTCAAAAGGAAAAAAAAAAAGCAAAATTATGTCATTTATTAAAAAATAGATAGGAAATTGCCATGTAATTAGCTGTATTATCTTTAGTGAACAATAGAGACCCTCAGTGAGGTTACCATTGCAGATATATTAATCAAGAAAAAGCAATTAGAACAGGAAAAGAAAAAACATTCTTTTTCTTCAGGGGAAAAAATCCCCAAACTTCTCACACTTTCGCTTACTTGACTATTTATAGTTAGACACCAGAATATGACAGTCTCTTTTGACTGATCCACAAAAATGCAGAAATTAATAGAAAATCTTCAGAAAAGTTTAGGTTGCTAGACAAACAGCTTCTGTCACTGTTGTAAACAAAAGTGAATTTCAGAATAGTGACTCTTCATTCTCCACTTGCATCTTAAGGGGACTGATTTGTTGTAATCAAGGGATAATGGTTTGTGTTGTTGAACTTCTACAAAGGAAAGACCTGGATTTTGGGGGAGAGAATTTTTAAAATTCAATAACTGTCTTAAAATATCTGTGCTATTTATGATAGATTTTTCAAAGCATTCATTTATAATGTCTTTATTCACTGAATCTTACATTTTTTGAACCATTAAATTGACATTTCGATATTTTTTCATTTTTTTCTTTCACTACACTTATATTGCTTACTCCAAATTTTTCTTGCAGTTTCCTTCACTCTGTAATCTCGAGTGAAACGTGCATGTATGTGTATATTTCAATATGTGTGTAGAAAGATGACAGTATTCCTATACTCATCGGTCAATTCTTCTAGTCCCTACTAGATTCGAATCTAGACCATGCTTACTCACGTATTCAGAGCAATGTGAATAAGGACAAAATAGATAGTAAACAAAATATAAGTTTTAGGGAAAAAAGGCAAAATATTATGAATAAGAAGATATGTATCTAAGTTACTTCTTTAGTTTATAAAACCTTTGGAAAACAATGGACAACTAAAATAAACTATTATAAGGTCATATATAGATGAATTTTGGACGATAGAATTTCAGGCTACTTCTTATTTTTACAAAGACATCCCCTGTCCTAGTATTTGGGACCTTTAGAATGTACAGCTCTCCCTAAAGCTACACACACACTACATGCAACACGTCTGAAATCAGCCTTGAGTCTTCAGTACCAAAGCTTTCTTGCTTGTATGTAAGTCAAAGCACATATGCATGGCTTCCAAGTGATCTCCATGTACAGACATGTTCTAATATATCCAGTACACCACGTCCTGTCCCAAATGACAACTCCATTGGTCCCTGGAATCGCATATTCATGTTTGCAAGGCAGAGGAATTACTGTTTGGAATCACAGTTAAAAGTGAACAGTCTAGGATAGGTACCATACAATAACAGGGGGAGATATCCAACCCAGGAATGTAGGGAGAATGAAACAAGTATTAGCCTGTATTGGGATATTACATAGGTCTTTCAATAAGTGAGTACTCATGAATATGTACATATTGACAGTATTTCTCACTTTATTTTGGGATAAATGGGATCATAATTATTTGCAATAGCTTCAGCAAAAACTATGAAAATATATGGATCAACCCTTTAAAAAAGAAAAATTATTTTTATTCCAAATTTATAATAAAATAATGTGTTAAGGACATTAGTATTCATAACTAAACTTAATGGAACACAATGCTATGACAAATGCCTTTATTACTGGAATGTGTGAAAATAATTGTTTTGTATATTTAGACATCAGATTATACATTTTACATTTAAACATTTTCGGGATGATAGTGCTACTCTTGATTTCATTAATATCATAATAGAAAAAAAAATCCCAAACATTCCTGACTTAAAATCTGAATAGAAAGCAAGTAAATTTGAAATTTCCATATCTGGTTCTGATTTGTTTCCCCCTGAGTGAATGCTGACAAAGAGAGCCTAAATTTCTGCTAGCCTTGTTTTTTGGAAAAAAAAAAAAGTCAGAAATGAATTAATGTTATTTAATTTGAATATCCTATTAATTAGTAGCTATAAGGAGCTGAATTTCTGCTAATTATAGTCTTTTAAGGACTGGGTTCACTTCTGCTAAGCAGGATTCTCCTAGATACATTTTACCCATAACTTTTAACAAAGTTTACATTGGCATTAAAAAGAATTAATTCAATAGAAACTTATTGAACAGAATTGAAGGATATTTTAAGCTTCATGATTTAACATTATGTGTTTATGTGAAATAACAAAGAGGAAAAATATGTTCATACATACCTTGTTTACAAAATTAAATCTAGGACAAAGAAAATTCCTGTTTGGAGAGAGATTGAAACAATTGGGACAGCTTGCTTTGAAAAGGAGACGAGAAATAATACACAAAAATGAAAAATATTGGGAAGGTGTAAAATCTCAATTATACTTATTTTCAGACTTCATGAGCTAGGAGAAGTTCATCCAAACTACAAGATGGAAAATTTAAAAGGAAATAGTTTACCACCCTTGATATCATTAGTGATTGTCGAACTGTCACTGAAGTCAAGAATCTGTGCAGAACTGAATAAAAATTACAAGCTAGTTTGGCAATTCCTATGTTCCCTGACAGATGACAATCTTAGGGTAACAATCCACAGCTTTAAATGTCAGGGAGTTGGTAGTACAGTGTCACATTAAGTTTGAAAAAAATACTACCTATCAAAGAAGACAAATGCAGTTACTTGGTAAATTATCTCCCTCTCATCCCCAAATAAGGCACTTACAGATGTTCAAAATGAAAATACTCACAGAATAAATTAATATACTTCAAAGAGTACAATTTATTTTTTCTCCTTTCTTATCTAGAATCAGGAACAAAATGACTTGAAGGGTTAGAAGTAGTACCACACTCCCAGACCACTTTCATAATGTTAGAAAGTTAATGAAAAATGCCAAGAATTCATTTTAGATGAGTCATATAGTATTGCAAATGGAAAATTAGTTTTATTTTAGAAGGAGGGTGATTTTTAATTAGTGCTTTAAAATATAATGTAATTTCACAAGAACAAATTGCCTTCTGTGGGTAATTCTTGGTGAGACAGCAGTAAAAGTAAAGGAAGCAATTTTAGGTAGTGACATTGCTAATCTTTATATTTTTTATTTCAAAGGACAGGGAAGCTTTCTGCAACCTTTTTACCAACGCCTAAGAGATACAGGCTTCTGAAAGACTCCTTCTGGTGGAAGCTGAAAATGAAAACACTGTGTACAGGCTGAGTTTTCAAGTTAATATAATATGATTCATATGATAACCAAAATCCACAGGATGATATTCTTACCTTCATTTTGACATGCTGTGATGGTAAATAACAAATTGAATAGCCTTGACAACTGTTAGAGGATTTAAAAGAAATTATTTTGCACAAAAATGCAGGAGTAGCTGTAGCATTGCCTTCTTTTAGAGCTTGCAAGCAGATTTGAGGACAGGGATGTCTTGTTTCAGCAGAGAACACTTGAGTAAAGCAATGGTAAAAATATCAGTTCTTTAGGTGAGTTTGAAGTGACCGAGGTGAGATAGGCTACTTTCTTACTTCTGTGTTGTGCCATAGTGCAAGGTAATAAATCCATACCCTCAGTTTATTATGTAAGAGAAAGCAGGAAAGAGCAGCAATGACATCAGCAACAAATATGCATATTTAACGTATTTGCATAAAAGCCTGATTGCTAAATAAGATCTTGCAAATTAACTCATTGTTAGTATACATTTCATATATAGTGTTTATATATGTATGGACTTATAGGGAATGTATTTATTATTTTAGTGGATTCTACCTTTTAATAACTGCTACACAGTTGTGTTTCACGGCTGGAATCAGAAATCTAGTAGTATTCTAGAAAGATTCTAGGTAGTTCTGGACATTGAAGTTTGAGAATGTAAGGAATGTTGGGAGAACATACTGATTGTTTTAATAAGTGTTTATATGTTTTTTAATTGAAACCTATAACAGCTTAGACATTTAAATACGTTGTGCGCACACTCATGAGCAAATCAGGGCTACTGAAGAATATTTTGGTCACAGGGAATTCAGGAAAATAAATTAAAACAATACATACATAACCCTCTTTTCTTCCATGATTTTCCTTTTTAGTTTAGGGGAATTTGAAACGAATCCAAATACAGGTTTACCTGATTTGCCTCTTCCCCATTAGCATTAGGCTGATGAGTATACAGTAAATTCACGAATACAAACCGCACTGATTATAAGCCGCATCTCTGGGTCTTGGCAAATATTTTGGTTTTTGTCCATAGATAAGCCGCACCCGAATATAAGCCGCTTTGTCGTTCGCAGCGAGGACCCGCATGCAATTAGTAACAGAACCGTGAGAGGGCGGGGTTTACTGGCTGAGCTAAGGCTGTGCAGGCTCGGCCCGCTAGGGGCTGCTGACGGGGCCAGGTGGCCCAGCCCGGTGCTGCCGCTCGGGGCCGGCCGCCGCTGTCACTGGGCTCGGTCACCCCGGGTCGGCGCTGCCCCGCGGTGGCAGGCAGGGACAGAGCTTCCCCTGCTCCTACGGCAGCGGCGGCGGGCGGGGACGGAGCTTTCCCGCGCCCGTGGCGGCGGCGGCGGGCAGGGACGGAGTTTCCCCGCTCCTGCCGCGGTGGCGGCGGGCGGGGACAAAGCACCCCGTCGGCTCCCCGAGCCGCGGCAATGGCTGCACGGGGCTCCTGTTGGCTCCCCGAGCCGCGGCAATGGCTGCGCGGGGCTCCTGTCGGCTCCCCGAGCCGCAGCAATGGCGGCGCGGGCTTCTCCCCCCCCGCCTTGGGCCGCAGCAATGGCAGCGCGGGGCTCCCGTCGGCTCCCCGAGCCGCAGCAATGGCGGCGTGGGCTTCTCCCCCCCTCCCCGAGCCGCAGCAATGGCGGCGCGGGCTTCCCCCCCCCTCCCCGGGCCGCAGCAATGGCGGCGCGGGCTTCCCCCCCCTCCCCGGGCCGCGGTAGGGGCGGCCCGGGTCCCCGCTCTCCTCCCCGAGCTGCGGCAATGGCGGCGCTGGGCCCCCCCCGTCTCTCCCCCGGGCTGCGGCAGAGGAGGGAAGGAGGGAGCTCTCCTGCCTCTCTCCCCGCCCCCCGTGCTGCCTGCAGGGAGCCAGGCTCCACCCGCGGTGCAACAGAGTAGCGATTTGTAACAATCGCAAAATGCCGACTTTGCAGCTGCTCGGCTCAGCACTCTGGCAGGCACTTCTGAGGTTGTATTAGCCGCTCCTGATTATTAGCCGCATTTCCGGTTTAGGAGCAAAATCTTAGTCAAATTGGTGCGGCTTGTATTCGTGAAACTACTGTACTTGGTACAGGCTTTGAAGAGCTCAGAATGAGATTATGAAACATACTTTGTTCACACTTGCACAAAATCTGTTTTAAAGTCCATTAACTAAAGGACTTAGGTAGTAAATGACTGAAAATGTTGTAATCAAGCTATTTGTGATGCTGAAACACCAGTCAAAAGGGTACATGGTTGAAGTATGAGTGCCAACTACAGAAACTGAACTTTAATTAATGTCCCGAGAGATCAGACTAAGAGTGGTCATGAGCCATTTTGGATTCTCAGTGTTGTAAAGATCTGTATTATGGAAGAAGTTACCAGACCTGTGGTATTTATATACATAATGATATATATGATTAAATTAACTAATTCTTTGCTCAGAAACCAGTTATCCACAGTATCTCATCCATTTTCCTCATTGTCTAAAATCTAAACAGCTTTCTGATCATTCTCAGGCTTATGCTTGTTAAAATTATCTCTTGCCTTGATTAATTTTTTTTTCTTCAAAATTCTGTTCAATTTGAATCTGATTGTATTACAATTGTTGCAATTACAATTATTGTATTACAATTTTGTTTATTGTTTTGCATTTGTATAACTTGAAAGTCAGAAATATATCAAGTTGCTTTGTTTCCTGTTTGTATGTAATGATTTCTTTTGTACCAATTTAATTTAAAAATTATATGAATATATCAATAACTGGAGCTTAAGGAAAAACTCATCCTTTATTTTATCTGCTTTTGAATATGTGGATACTTAAGCTTAGTAAATATACTAAATCAATAATGGATTTTCAGTGTTGAGAGTTCTATAATATCCATGAGAGTTCTATAATATACATGAAAACACACTATCTGTCCAAAGCTGCCTTAATTTGTGTTCTATATTCTTAAGCAAAATGAAACATTTATTTATAACAACATTTTAAGTATAAGAACACTTTAAGTCATAAATACTTTTCTTTTCCAGAATTACAGAGTAGTTCCTGTGGCAATCCAGGAGTTCCACCAAAGGGTGTTTTATATGGTACAAGATTTGATGTTGGTGACAAAATTCGATACAGTTGTGTAACTGGATATATTTTGGATGGACACCCACAGCTCACTTGCATAGCCAACTCTGTCAGTACAGCATCGTGGGACTTCCCTGTTCCTATCTGTAGAGGTAAGAAAAATCCTACAGTAATGTTCTTGAATATATGCATTGGTATCAACAATTTTTAATCTTTGTATTAATAATTAAGTTTTAAGCTATGATTAAAGAACCCCTCTTTTGAATATTTTGATCTCTTGCTTGCATATATGATGTATCTCAGCATATATACCTACTAATTTTTAGGTCAATAGTCTACTAAAATTATAGTTATCATTTATTTTAAAATATATATTATGTAATAAGAAATAGAAGTCTAGTAATAAGTAGAATATAAATGTCTGTGTACAACATACTTGCATCTGTGGGAATGCATATTTGGGATCTATTTGTGCTTCTTAAGAACTGACTTTTTGTCTGGTAGTAACTTGTCTGTTGAGCAAACAGATATATGAAACTACCAAAACAATTGACTTAACATGGTCTTGCCTCATTGATAGTCAGGTTTGATTATCTTAAAATTTCTATATAGAATATTCCTTGTATTCTAAAAAATATTGTAATTCAAATCCTTTTCCCTTGCTCATATTAGAGATATAGGGAACCCAGTATTACAGGCCAATCTTATTTCCTGAGAGAAATATTGTTAAAGATGAATAATGTTTGCAGAGCAGCAAACTGAGGTCATGCTGATAAAATGAAGGCACTGTCACTGCTATACAAAACCAAAGACAATATGTCAGGTAACCTTGCGACCAGTTTCTAGATTCACAGATTAATTTTACAAAATGCAACCTTTATATTTGTCTAAAAAATTGATGAAAATTGCAGAGGCTACAAAAACATTTCAGCTGAAATTACCATTCTAATAAATACAGATTGGGTAACACATGGTTAACCAGCACTGCTAAAAATTGATCATATATGAGAAAAGTATGCCATTGGAAATACCATACTTTTATTTCCTATTCCTGGATTAGAACTATTTAATATGTTTATCCACGGTCTTGAAAACAATGACAAACTTATTTTTAATAATACTATTTTCCAGTAAAAATATTTATAACTTCTGAATCTTCCACTCCTACTTCCCAGAAAAATACTAGCTAATAATGATGGAGATATAAAATCAAGGCACATATCCAGATTTTGTTTCTGGAGATGAGAATGCAAAAGATATGATGAGAATATGTCAACTTATGATTGTAACTCAATCACAGTCTAATGGGCTCCATTGCTCAAATTCTCAATCTGTCAATTTTGAAATGAATGGCATAAAAAATTGCATTCTTGAATGAGTTACACATTCATTTTTGGATACAACATTTTTCAGGAGATCTTTGGATATATTTTTTGTTTTTCTCCATGGGGACATGAAAATATACTGTGTAAATTTGAACTGGAGTCATAAACTCCCAAAGTATCCATGTGGTTAGACATTACTTGTTTGTAAAAAGACTATTATATCAGAATATGAAAACTATTTTTTAACCTTGTAATTGGAGAGGTCATTATTTGCACAGTGTCATTTCTTAAGGCAAAATAAAGTTTAAAAATAGGAAAGGATTCAGAAAAACAGGAAACAAGTTCTGTTAGGTTTCAAAATTGTCATTTTGTCTAGACAATGAAGAACTCAAACTTTTCTGTATATGTGAAAGAAGATTAAGACAACAGTTTGATTTACTGCAGAAGAAAAACTTTTTTTTTTTTTTGAGAAGACAATTCTTTAATCAATAGCAGGGAGGAATTTAAGGGGTAAAAGTTTGATGAACAAAAATAAAAAAGACAAACCCCAAGGTACATATTTTAGTAGTGGTGGTTTCGAAATTACTGAAACCTAACCTAAGAATGTCACAGATTCTTGATTTACGTTTTGACATAATGGCTTAAAGTCTTAATGCACAAATTGCTGTTAAGGTATTTTTAGGCCATGTGCAATGAAAGAAAAATAACCAATTATTTTCAAGAGTTCCTTCTGTGAGTCAATGTTTTGTACAAGAAACATCTAACTTTACATATACAATGGACCCTTGTGATTCCATTCAAATTAATCTCTCCTAATTTTGCCTTATACAATTATCCAACACAGAATTCTGCAAAAGGTTGCTAAAGATGATTATGGACTAATGAGCTTCTTATCTCTTTCTCACTGTTTGCCATGGACACTCTTTGATTCAACACTCATCCTTAAAGGTTTCCTATGATAAATGTCTTATTCCCTATCAATGGTCATTATACCTAACACAGAGGATTCTGACACAAGCAATAAAAATGCCAAGAGCAGAACAAAAGTATATTTTATTCAGTATTAATCTGAGGGTTGTTTGTTTGCTTGGTTTTTTTTTACATTTCAGAAAAAAAATTGAATTTGAGGCACACTTAGAAGTCAGCAGACTTAAGAACATAGATGTCTGTAGATCAGCTGTGCATAAATATCATTTTCATCTGCCTCTTGTAATTCAGAAAAAAAAAAGTTGAGGAGTTTTTCCTTATTATTTTAGATAATTTCTCTTATATTGCCTTCACTTTAAATGAAGAGATGAGGAAGAGGTAATGCTTGTGCATTAGTAATGTGATTATTATGAATTGATGTTTCAAAATGCAGAATTTCATTGGAAACAACAGAGTTTTATAAAGTCACAAGCATATGTATTTTGTAATGTCACAGGACACCCTACCAAATGCTTTAATTTTTAATTTGCTAAATTTTACCAATATCTGCATATTTTTTTAAAGTTATATATTTTTGGGACAGATTTTATTAATGAAGAAAAGAGTTATTCCTTAAATAGGTTCTCATTCCTTTAATTTTCTCCATAGGATTTTAATTGAAAAATCAGCAGGCGTATTCAACAATTGCTTTATTTCATACCATCTTTCTAACTGAACATTGTTTGAATGCACAAAGATTTTCACCTGCAAAGATTTTAACCATTAAAATATGGTTACCTTATTGGATTTATTAGATGTGTAAAAATATAAATTATATTATTTTTTTTTTTTGTGGTGGTGGAGTTGCTCTCTATATGAAACAGCACTTGAAACATCTGCCTTGTGGTGGATAACGAGCAAGTTGAGAGTTTATGGGCTCAGATCGGAGAAAGAGCAGATTAATAAAGGTGACACTGCTGTGGGTGCTTACTACAGGCTGCATGATCAGGGAAGGAGGAGGATGAGGATTTCTCCAGGCAGCTTGAAGCAGCCTCAAAGTCACAGGCACTCGTTCTTTTGAGGGACTTTATCTACCCTGCCATCTGCTGGAGAAGCAGCACAGCAAAGCACAAATAGTCTGCGGGGTTCCTTTGAAAACACTGATGGCAATTTCCTGTCACAGGTAGTAGAGGATCCCACAAGGAATGGTGAACTGCTCAACTTCATATTAACATCATCTCCTTTTTGGAGATGTGAAGGTTGGGAAGTAGCCTTGGCTGCAGTGACTATGAAAATTTGTAACTACAAATCAGGGAAGGAGAAAACAGGGCAGCAACTAGGACTACAACCATGAACTTCAGGAGAGCTGATGTTTGGCACTTCAAGGATGTTCTTGGAAGAATCCCATGAAAACATGCCCTGCAAGGAAGGGAGGTCCAAGAGAGCTAGTTTGATATCCAAATATGCCTTTCTCCAGAACCAATAATGGTGCATATCAATGAGCAAAAATCAGGCAAAGGGGGAGAAAAACCTGCATGGGTGAGCAAAGAGCTGTCATTACTCAAGCATTAGCAGGAAATGCACAGGAGTTAGAAGCAGCATCAAGCCGGATGGAGATTACATGGAGAGATTGTCAGAGTTAGCAGAAATGAGATCAGGAAGGCCAAAGCCCATCCACAATTAAATCTGGCCAAAGTATATCCAGGATAACAAGAAGGGCTTCTTAAAATACATCAGTAACAGAAGAAAAACAAAAGGATAACGTGTGCCCATTTGTAAATGGAGGGGGACCCTGGTAACAGGGGACACTGAGCAGGCAGAGTTATCAAATTCCTTCCTTGCATCAATCTTCACTGACTTGGTCATCCCTCAGAGTTCTCTGACACAGACCAAGGTAAAAGAATCTTGGAAGGAAGACTTTCCCTTGGTGAAGGAGGATTGGGTTAGATAACACCTAAGTAAACTTGACATCCACAAGTCCATGGGCTCCGGCAGGATGCAAACCTGAGAGAGCTTCTGGACACCGTAGCAAGGTCACTCACAATCATCTTTGCAAGGTTGTGGTCATCAGGAGAGGTGCCAGGGGACTGGAAAAAAGCAAATTTCACCCTGGTCTTCAAAAAGGGCAAGAAGGAGGACATGGGGAGCTATTGGCCAGACAGCCTCACTTGAATCCCTGGAAAGGTGATAGAGCACCTCATTCTGAAGGCCACCTGTATCCATATCGATTACAAGAAGGATTAGATTAGGAGTATTCAGCATGGATCCACTAAAGGTAAATTGTGTTTGACCAAACAGAGTGCATTCTACAATTAAACAACTACCTGGATCAATGGGGGAAAGAGCAGTGGATATTGTCTACCTTGGCTTCAGCAAGGCTTTTGATGCTGTCTCTCACAAAATCCTGATAAACAAAATAAGGAGGTGTTGACTGGATGAGTGGACAGAGGTCTATTAAAATCTGGCTGAATAGCAGGGGTGTAATCAGTGACATGGGGTCTGGTTGGAAGTTTGTCACCAGCAGTGTCCTCCAAGGCTCCATATTGGCCCCGTATTTAACTTATTCATCAATGGCTTGAACGAAAGGGCAGATGCCTCCTCAACAAATTCACTGATGACACAAAGTTGGGAGGAGCAGCCAATACCTGAGTGCTGTGAGATCTTCAGAAAGACTTTGATAGGCTGGAAAGATGGACAGGGAAGAACTGTCTGAAATTCAACAAAGGCAGTGCGGAGTCCTTCACCTGGGGAAGAATAACCCCAAGGACCAGCACAGTCTGGGGCCTGGTCTGGGAAGCAGCTTTGTGGAGAAAGACCAGGGGCTCCTGATGGATGCAATCCTGTGCTGTGTACTCTAGCTGACCCTGCTTAAGCAGCAAGTTTGGAGCAGATCACCCACTGTGTTGCCTTCAAAACTCATCGGTTCTATGATTCTTTGAATTATACTGTGCACAATCCATGACTAGTTTTTAAATGAAGCCTTCTCCCCTGAAAAATTAATTTTGATAAGGTTGTTTTTAATCATGAAATGTGACAGAAGCCTAATTATATCATCTGAGCTAATGTTGCAGCTTGCAGTTTCTCCATAATGCAGTGAACTGGAAAAAATTTACTTAGGGTAATAAATAATGCTACATTTATATATAATATTTTCATTATATAAAGGTTATAAGAATTAGACACTTTCATAATCAAGGAAGTGTTCTGACTTTTATGTTTTCTAAACATTTATTATTACATGCTAAAATGGGTGCTGAAAAAATCACCATTCTAAATTTTTTTTCTTTAGAATTCAGAAATTTCAAGTGCAGTATAGAGCTGTATTTGTATTCCTAAATGTTACTAATGAAATATGTTACTAATGAAATATTTTCCCTATTGTCCGTACATACATTTACAAAATATTTGTCAATATAAAAATTCTATCTGTATTTTCAACAAGAGACTTTGTTCTTCTACTTGTCTAAATGAACATGTATTTCTATCAGAGAAGTGCATGACCCACTGACTAGCTTCCTTTTTTTCCATTGAAAAAATGCATTTCTGCTTTTTTTACTGTTTATCTGGGTAGACATTGAGTTATTTCTTGCATATATTGTCATGACAGGCAAAAGGCTGAAGAGGTGCATACTAAATTTCAAGTCTGGGAATTCTGTAATTCCCCTGCAATATGTACATGTGTATGTACCTATAAAGATATATTTATTTTTACCTGTCTTTATAGATGTATACTTAGTTCCTTTTTCTTCTTCAATGGATTTATTCCAAATAAACTGAATTGAGATACTTATGAGCTCTTATTTTTAAAAATTACCTAACAAGTGTCAAATTGAATTAGAATATTCAACTCACTATTTAAATATTTTACCATTTCCTCTACGCAGAACCCACTGGACTGAAAAATTTGTTAATTGCAAGTCACTGGTATAATTGTGTAAGTACACAGATACATGACTATACATATTTCAACTCCATGAGGTTAGTTTTAGGTCAGATAAAACAGAGAGTAGCTTCAAATTAAATGAAAGTGTTTTGTGGACCTTCCAATACACTGTTCTTTAATGGCTGTATTTGTTTATATGTGGAATAGAATAGTATGATTTAAAAAAACAAAAAAAAAAACCCAAAAACCCACAAAAAACAACTAAAATTAGACTTCACATAATTAACAAGAAATAATCGTATAGCAGTGTAAACATTTCACAGACAGATATATTTGGTTGCAGATGGATTTATGATTTTACAAAATCATGTCAAGTAGAACCTAGTAATATAAGCAGTAAAATAAGATGACTGCCTTTGCATCTTTGTTATAAGCTGATCTTTGTAGGCTGTGTAAAGAACAAAGCAGGATATAAAGTCAAAGTACTTCACTTGATGCCATGAAATGCATTAACTACTGGAACTGACAATATACACAGAAGAAAATAGAGTGCACTAACTTAAAAGCAGGAATAAATTACATCTCCTGGGGAACGAGCAGTTTTCTGCCTGAAGCTAGCTCTTATATACAAATAGATATTCTTGCTTATTTTTTGGAAAAACCCCAGTAGAGCTATGTGAGTCTGGATAAGAAACATGTTAGATTATTTGAGAAAATTGAAAAGAAAGCAAAAAAATATATATATTTTCTGGAATGATGTATTTATGTATAAGAAATTATATATGAGCAATTTTTCAGAGCTTGTTCTGCAGATCCTTTTTGGGACATAACTAATCAGTGGCTTAGAATGGCTAACACTCTTACAGTTGGCATTTAAAAATATATTAATGCTTGACACATGCCAATGCTGCTCCGTAGAATTAGAGGCATTAACTAAGATTCCTTTGGGGGTGGAAATGATGGAAAAGATCTACTATTTTATTGAAATAGTAAAATAATGGTTGGGTGTTTTCAAGTACCATGCTTTGTGCTTTCACGCAGGGCAGAGGAAGATCTGCAAAATAATACCCAGAATGAATTTTTGAATCATGAAATATACAATACCTTTTGTTCCTTTGAATTTTTAGAATAAAAGAGCTTTGTGAGTTCTTTATTTCAGCCATCTTTAAAATGTGCAATTTTTTATACCAATAGAATCAAAATTTTCCATCTGTGAGAAGCATTGGAATTGCTCACTACTGTACCCTACCACACTTGTATTTTCTTTTATATGAGTGTTATTCTCAGGATTTTACATGATACTCACTATCAGGGACATAAATGCACATGCAAATGCTGTGTGAAAAAAAAAATACCTGAACCTGAAAAATAGTCAATGCTCAGGTGAATTTTAATATGTGACCAAAACCACAGATTTCTTATCATTGTAAATGGTGGTAAAACGTTGCTGAATTATGTGAAGCTATTTTAAGTCATTATTGATGTGTAATAAATCAGGAAATTGGTAGAGAAATATAAATGTTTACTATATTAGAATTACCATATATTCCTAACACTAGAGCTAGGATGTACTAGTTTTACTGCATTAATAATAAAAACAATATTAGCATTACTGGTATATATAGTGTCTGTTAAATGCATTCCTAACTCACTGAAACTATACCAGGAATAATAATGATCAATCACTGTGCATGCTCCTTAAGAAGGCAACACTATTCATAAGAGAGCCAATAGGGTTTTATACAATCAATTCATGTCTAGAACCTATGCTTCTTCATTTGTGATAACAGTGGTCAAATAATGAAGTTCTTAGGATGGATGGAGAACTGGTCCCATGGGAAAATTTATGGCATACATTGATGTGCTACTGTAGTAGCTATGATACTTGAAAAAATTACAAGTTTTTAGAAAGCAATCTAACTATGGAAACCTTTCCAAGTATATATATATAAAATAATTTATTTTTATTAGCTTAATTTTAAATCGAGATTTACCTTTTCAAAACTTTGGATATATAAAAATGTTGTTCTTACTTGTCCTTTCTTTAAAAATGTATATGTCCACATCAGAATATTAATCAGAATATCAGTCATACTTCCATTTAGTTTACATAGTTTGTCTTTGCACAACTTTTATGTGATTTCATTAATTCCTATCAGTAGTGGAGGGAGTTCTTCAAAGATCCATTAGGAGCTTACATTAGCAGTGGCCTAACCCTCAGGTGGTGTGATATAGTACAGAATGAAAAGTTATATGCATCAAAGTAATTTAAACTCATCGGTGCAGTAACCATGTCAATTTGGAAAACAGGCCTCTTACACTACATCTCCAAACAGTATGCAGAGGACTGGGGAAAGAAACAGAAATTAACTCTTTCTAAACTAAGTTCTGCTTAAAGAGAAAGAAAATATATGTAATTGTTCCAGGAAGAGAATGTTTGGGAAAAGTTTTAGTTCACACTGAAGCAAGGAAATGACAGACATAGCAATGTCTTATCTTGGTACTTTCCATAGAAAAAGTATCAATAAGATCAAATTTAATTACAAAAGATTGTTATAGCAATTGATAAAGGCAATGAAGAGGAAAAAAGAAAGATCAGATTTTAAATTCAAGGAATCTAACTCAATAACAAACACAATAAAATTTCTTGAATACCAAAAGCTTTTATCCCAACATTTTAAAGGTGGGAATTAGGACTTAAATAAGTGGGTGGAAGTCAGTTGGGTGGTTCATGAAAATCTTGAAACACTGCTTTTATCTCCTGTTTTCTTAAAATATTTCTTAATGAAAGACAAAGGACATAGTAGTTGTGCTAGTTGTTAATGTTAACATATGCTTTTGAAATTGTGTTGTGAAATTTTCACCGAGGACAACATAACAGTGAGAATTATACCTGAAACTGAAAGGGGTAAAGATTGTTCAGAGCAATTAAGATGAGTGAATGAGATGAAAGAACCTGGAAAAGTAAAATATTGGTTTAGCATAATGCTCATATCATTAAAGCACATTACTAGAATTGTCAGTTACAACAAAGACTCAGTCTTTCACATCTGATTTAAAACTGATTTCTTTCTTTGTTAGAAACACCTAAAGACTGTTCTAAAGAGGACAGATGTTACATGTATAACTAGCTTAATCCCAGTTTGGGCTAGTAAATTCTGCTTTTGCAGGGTAATTTTTTCCCTTTAACATCCTTCTGTTCTTCTAAGGTTCATTATCTATATGGCATTCTTGGATAAATCCTTTGTAGTTATCAATTAGCAGAAATAATATTTGTCAAATAATTTAAGATACTTTGAAGGTAATTACTGGCAAATCCCAGGTTCATTAACTCAATTTACTAAACTGCTTAATCTAAAACCTTTGGCTGCCATGGGCTTCTAAACAGACTAGTATGATTTCCTAACATTATTGAAAGTATGGCTTGATAAACCTTTCAATATCTTTCAGTTTCTGCCTAAAATGAGAATTTACCTGGATGTAAATGGAAATTGTGAAAGTACTGTTCAGTATTTTGGTATCACTTTGCAAATCATGATTTATAACTCAGTTGTAATTACATCTGGAAGTCAGAAGCCATAGAAAATTAGTTTTCTGTGGAGTATTTAAAGCCCTTCAAATATTTTCTCGAGTAACTGATTGCCAGTAGTGGTTTTTGCAGGTGAAAGATTTCATTGCTAAAATTCTAGCATGACATTTTAGCATTCGTCAAGAATACATCTGTCTAAGACTGCATCTTTCTTAGCCTAAAGATTGATTCACCTATGGAACATGAATCTTCCTCCTAAGCATTAATTAACCTTCTTGTTCACATAATTAGCAGAAGTGTTGCTGATTTATTTAAATATTAAGACATCATTTTTTGGTGTCTTGTGGGATGGTTTTCCGAATCATAGCTTTTTTTAAGTTCCAGTATTTACAATTGTACACTGATGAAGAAGTCTGAAGATGATGCAGTTGTGTTACTAAAATAAATTTGTAACTCCACAAAATTTATCCATCTTTTTATTCCGCTCTACAAATTCAGAGGCTAAAACCAATTTGCCTTAAATTATCTTGACTCTGGAAGGGCATTTAAATGTAACAAAATTGTAGCAATTTTGCTACATGTGTATGAAAGGTTCCATCAGAAAAGATTTAATTTCTCACAGAACTGTCTGTAATAAACAGTAGTACTAAACAGTCTGCTATGTTCATTCATCTTGTATGATGGCCTTCTGAGTTCATGGCGAAAAGTTCTCTTTGCGCTACATCATCAAGTTAATTCTAGGTTCTTTTGAGTCAAACTGTGAGGAGGTCAGAAACCTTAATTGTTAGAGTTTAGGATCACTAGCTGCTTAATCAGTTTAACCTTCCTAATCCAAATGCTCTTAACGTTGTCTGGAATTTTACATTTCAGAGAAAGAAGCTTAGTGGTGTGCAATTATGCATCAATTCTCTCCATGTCACAGTTCCCTCTTGTTTTTGATTTTGAAGATTTTATATAATATCAAACATTATATAATTCATATAACCACAGCATCATCAAGATTGGAAGAGACCTTCAAGATTACCTAGTCCAACAATCAACCAAGCACCACCATAGTCACCCATAAGCCATATCCCCAGGCACCACATCCAGATGCTTCTTGAACACTTCCTGAGATGGTGACTCCATCACCTCCCTGGGAAATTTGTTCAAATGCCTTACCGCTCTTTCAGCAAAGTTTTTTCTCCTAATATCTAATCTGCACCTCCTCTGGGACAACTTGATACCATTTCCTCTTGAGATATGACAGAATAGACAGACCTCCATATTTCAGTCTTTTCTGATATAATTCTAAGTATACATATTTAAAATTTTTGCATACATCTTAGAATCTGTAAGAACTGTGAGCTAACAATGAAAAAAAAATTTGATTTTAATGCCTGCTAGTTCCCAGTTTTGTCTTCTTTAGAGAACCATGATGAAAACAGGTATTTTTCAGTCAATACTTATCAATACTTACACAATCAAGTTGAAAAGAAAATAATTTTAAACTAAGATCCATAGGAAACAGGTATTTTGACCCACATTTAGGGCAGGTAGCAGTGAACATGGATCACAAACAAAGGATGCAGAATGTTGGGCACATGGATGACACCAGAAATGATAAGACAAGGTGAAAGCAAAGCTGCCTCAGGTCAGCCTGGGACACAAGCAGGAGTCACAGAAGACTGACATTGTTGGAAAAACAGAGATAGTAGGACAGCTCACATGGCTGGAGTGTAACAAAGGATGTGTGCAAACTTCTCAGAAGAGAGATGCAGAATGGGCTGGTTGAGGGATTGTGGATCAAGACCAGAGAACACTGGAACAATCAGGGAACTCATATTGTCAGTCTGTTCCACACTGGTGGATAAGGGTGGGGAAGGGTCTGAAGTGTTCTTTAAAGGGCTCAAGGAAGTCTCTAATTCACACTCTTAAGTTCTCATACACTTTAACCTTCCTGTTTCTTGTTGAAAAGGCAATAGGGTAGGATAAAAATTGTAAAGCTTTCAGAAGATCTTAAAGAATCCATAGCTGCATTCCACTGCAAGATTTATTCCCACTATGTAATTGTCCAGATAGTTTTTAAAAACCTTCCCATCTTCCAAAGGCAGTAGTTTTCTATATTTTGTATGCAAAATTATTAGAAAGAACTTTTATAATTTACTCCACATTTATTTCTCCCACTAAAATTTAAAAATTCATTTATCTTCCACCTCCACCTCCCCCCGCCCCCCTGTATATGCTTTTGCACCTATGCAAATTAGAAACTAATTATTTTCTTCCTCTTTGAAATTTCCTTTTACATATTTAGTTTTGGTTTCTTTAACTATTATAACACTAATGCTATCTTACTTCACGACTCATGAGAACACTAGTAATGTTTGCTAATTTCCTCTTGATTTTTTTCACTTTATTCATGCTTTCTTTTGAACTATTTGGCCCTGGTCAACAAAGGGTATTTAAGAATTTTTGTGCTTCATGGATCACAGCTCATAGTTACAGCGTGCTTTTTCTGGTCTCTGGATGTGTCCGTTTATTCATCCAGTTAATCTATGAGGGTTATTTTAATTCTTGTCCCAGTTTTTAAATAATGTTCTGGTTTTTAAATAACATTTTTAATGAAAAGTATTTTGATTTTAGTTTTCTTGTTGATTGGTTGGTTGGTTGATTGATTTGGCTTGTTTGGTTTTATTTTTTCAAAACATTAATTGTTGAATTCCAGGTAGATAGGCAAGGCTTTTATCCTTCAGTATTGTCCATGGGATAAAGCATTTTTGGCAGAAATTAAAGGCTTCAGTAGACAAATTTGGCCTAAGTCCCAGAATAATATGGTGTTTATTTACTACAATCTATAAATCTGTAGGCTGGCCAAAAATGTGGCATCAAATTCCAATTTTCTAACTATCTGAAGTAAAAAGCAAAGTGCATGCTTCTATAGGAAAAATGCTGTGGTTTAACTCTTCATTTACTCTTATTTCATTTAATATAAATACTGAAAAAACCAGTATTTGGAGATTTAGTCCTTCTGCATCTTTGAGCACCAAATGAAAATGCTGAGGTAGTGGTTACTTCATGTCAAAATGGAAGAATTATGAAAATTATTTCTACTTTTGTTTAACTGAAAATTATTTTAAATGCAGCTGTTTTTTAGTAACAATAACGATTGTATCTTCATGAGCAAACATCCAGGAATTTTATTCTAATTGGAGGTGAGAGCTCAAAGGGTTTCTGTCATTTATCCAAGTCATGTGGGTATTATCCATACACCAAGGATTTATAAAGTGTTCAGTTTCCACGGAACACCAAAGACCGAAGTCAAATTTTGTAATCATTAACAAACACTAGGCTTCCATCACCTGAGTAAATCAAATTAAAATGAATGAGCTAGGTTTAATCACCTATAATGGTACAGCAAATGGACTAAGAGCACTCCTTCACTCCTAAAGGGAGAAAGCAGAAGAATGGACAGCACAATAATCAATAGCTGGACCTCTGGATTCTCAAGTACAATAATGAAAGTGTTTCTCTCTTTCCCAATTTCCTGAGAGGGAAGTCAGTTCTTTCCAGATAACATGCACTTATGCGTTAGTCACAGTATAAGATTAATAACTCCAGGGTGCTGTCATCTTCCTTGTTTAATTGCAAAGCTGCATTTCAAATACAGCTAAGTCAGCAAAGTGACTTGCCAACCATTTGCGCTTTCTAAATGTTCCAGGCAGCCACAGTAGGTCCAGTTATTCTCTGTGTCTAGGTGCATGGTGACTCCATTATCCTCTTTTAAAAGTAACTGTAGCTGCTCAAGTAAGCCTGAATTGTGCAAGAAAAAGAAGTATATATACCATCTATATGTGTGCCTGTAGAAAAATCCCTACTATTTAAAGAGATCTCTTAAAAGAGATGTTGATCTCCCATTTTTAAATTTATGACTTGCTTTCTGAGTCTGTAAACTCTTGCCTTAAATTAAAGGCAGCATCATATGTCTCATACTCAGCCACAGTTTAATGGCACTTTTGGGAACTATTTTTCATGTTATTACAGGTTTAACATTTGATCACAGCCTTGGGCAGATTTTTGCTGGTTTGTCTTTTTTTTTTAAATGAATAGAAATATACCCAACTATAATCAGAAAATAAATATAGATTCAACATATGATAAACATGTTAATGGTTCCTTTCACTTATTTTTTCTTCTGGCAATCCTATATCAGTAGAACGAAGTCTTCCCTTTTTGATCCTGTTTCATCTGTAGTTGTCTTGAACAGTGGCTGGATATTCCAGTCATGTATAGTTGACACACTAAGACATGTTTCATTTCACTTTATAACAGCCTTATAATTATCAGATTAAAGATATAATAAATTAGATATTTTCATTAAATATATGGGACACAACCTGATTATGGTAATTCTGTTCATTTTACTTCTGTAGGTACCAATTAAAATGCATTTCTTTGTGCTAAGGATAATTCTCTTTAATTTAAACCAAAAAGAAGTCCCTCCCAAATTCCTTTACTGATGCAGTATACTCAGTTCATTGCCAAAATAGAGATAAACCACCAACCATCTTAATGATTTTTACATTATTTTTCTCCACTTCATTCCCAATAGTGACACATTTTTCTGTTTCTCAAAAATGCTTTGGTAAACCAGGCGTTTCGTTTATTTTCACATATGTAGTAATTTCCCACTATTATTTTAAGAACTATAGTTATTAAAGAGACCAGAGTACTCTCCGTGCTTCTTGGACTGAATTTCAAACATTTCAGGATGACAATTTTAACCATTCATTTTGTATAAGAATAAAGAAACTGCATCTAAGACAGATCTACACTCTGAAAAGCCTATTATAGTTTTCAATGGCTTTTCTGTGGTGAACCTATCCATTCAAAATTTCCTAAAAGTAAAGGTTCTTAAGACATTTGTAGACAAGTTATTTCTGTTCATCAGTAAGAATTTTTTTGCTACACCCCTAGTTACTAGTATCTGGAAATTAAACTACCATATTACATTTAAACAATGTAGTGGGCAAGCGTAGGAATTTAGGTTTCCACAAAGTTTAACTGTGCAAGTAGTTTCCTCGGACAGACATTGAGTTTAGTATCTATTCTAGTAGCATTAAACAGTTAAGAAGAAACTAAGGAAATACGTTTCATAGATCTTAGAGTCTAAGAACCATTGCAGGAATGTATTTTTTCACCAAATATTTTCTACATTTCTGTGAGGGTTTTTTTGATTTTTTTAAAGGAAGGTGATATTAAAAACCTTGAGCACTCCATGAATTTTTTTTCCTCTCATTTCTCAAACAAGATAAAATTAGTTTAGTGATGTTTAATGAATTTACATTTTTAAAATATGTTAATGGACTTTTAGATTATAACTGCTGTATTTTGGAGCATTTGTTGAAGCACATGAATTTTTTCAGGGGGTTTGGAGGTTTCCATATTAGTTAGGCTATCCACTGACTATGCTGCTTAGTAAGTTATATTTAGCTGGTCTTTCAGCGTTCTGTTACTGTTAAAACAGCATTAGCATGTTTCAAACATGATATCTGACTTTTCCTCTGAATTGTGACTTTCCTTGAAGCAATCATATAGCTATGTAATGGAACATTCCTGTTCTTGCCATGTCAAGCTTCCTGCTGATTGAATTTAGTTTTGACTGTTAATTCTTTCTGCATCATTATTTACCAAACGTATTTTAAATATACATAAGCTACCAAGACATCATGTTAAAAACCTGCAGTTACATATTTGTTAAAAACAACATAAGGTGAAGTTTCCCTGTAACACAGGTGTGCTGAGAGGGTAAAGGAGATAATTCAGAATGTCATTTTCTTTGACATTGACACAGTATTTGGAGCAGAGATTTATCCTTCTGACCTATCCTGAAAGAAACTTCTATCAGTCCCTAGGTATTATAAAACCTTGCTGTCTGGACCCCTCTACCACCTTCCTGGGAAGCTTACTCCAAAGCTTGACAACCTCTCACATGAAGAAATTTTTCCTAATAGCCAATCTAAACCTTCTCTGGTGCAACTTTACACAATTTCCCCTTGTCCTATCTCTTGTTACCTGGGAGAAGAGACTAACAACCACCCCTCCACAACTTCGTTTCAGGCAGCTGCAGAGAGTGATGTCTCTCTTGAGCCTGCTTTTCTCCAGGCTTAACATCTCCAGCTCTCTCAGCTGCTCCTCATCACACTTGTGCTCCAGTCCCTTCACAGCCCTTCTCTGGACACACTTCAACCCCTCAATGTCTTTATTGTAGTGAGAGCCCCAGAACTCAACACAGGATTCAAGGTGTGGTCTCACCAGAACTGAGTGCAGAGGTACAAGCACTGCCCTGGTCCTGCTGACCACACAGTCTCTGGCACAGGTCAGAATGTCATTGACCTTCTTGGCCACCTGAATTCACTGCTAGATCATGTCCAACCAGTGCCCAGGTCCTTTTCCACCAGGAACCTTTACAGCCATTTCACAGGTTCCAGTGAACTAAATGATGATGGTAAGAGGCAAAAAACCCCCAAAAAACAGAGGAAGTGGATAAGAAAAAGGGATTTGAAGGATTATGTTACAACAGAAATACTGTGCTACTGGGGAAGGGTGATATATATGTTATTTTGGTAAACAAAGACTTTATCTAGGAAACTCACTACCTGCCTTTCCTTTTAGTACAAATCTATATTAAATTTGTATGTTGGATCCATGGTCCCTTTTTCCATCCTACCTTTTACAGAACTCCTACGATGATTCTGGAAAAGTGTATTTAGATCCAGGATGATATGCATCTGCACACAAAATCTGTCAGGCAGAAGTCTACTTTTCAAGCATTCATTCTATCAAATTTCTGCCTCTGGACTCAGGAGGTATCCACAGGGAATGCAAAAAATTCATAAACTAATGTTGCTTTGCAAACAATATTTCTTCAACAGCAGTAATCTAGTTCTTAACCTGACATATATAATTTCTAAGTTTGGTCATTGAAGGAAATTATTTTGCAGTTTTTTCCAGGCTCTGTTTACTTGAAAAGCTACACAGTAATCTGGTTTTGCAGTCCCTTCTTCAGTTCTATGGTAGCACCTTGTTGTTTCCATACCTTGTTTTCCATTATGAATACTACCTCTGCTCACCACCTAGAACCTTAGATAAACTGCTTGACCAAAGGTTCATGTGGGCATGGAAGAGCCAGACAAATGTGTCACATATTATGAACTGCTTAGTCTGACAGTGCATGTTAATTCTGTTTGTTTTGTGCTGTTGCATATAGCCTTACAACCATTTTAATTTCAATTATCTTTGGATTACATTTGTTTGTGTCTCACACCTACCCTGCTATTTGTAAGACTACCTGCCATTTTGAACAAGGGTGTTATAATGATTTTGCTATTAGCCAAATAATTTCCTCTCAGACATGAATTTCAATTCCGCATATTATCCACCTTGTGCCAACATTCTGGAAGTGGTTTACAGACAATAGTGATTTTGTAGCCCTCTAGTCCTAGAATAAATTAATGCATAATCTGCCCAATGTCAGCACAGGAGTTGGCAGGCTTAGATTATGTTGCATTTCAGCCATTTTCTGGCTAGGGTAGTACATAGAAGGTCCAATTAAGAGATTTTCTAAATGTGTACAAACAATTACACTAACAACTCCCTTTTCCATTATCCCCAGTATTTTACTCTTCCAGTCTTTCTAAAGACCCAAATTTTATTCTTAATTTTTGTACAATCCTTTGCGTAACAGTCTGAAAGATTTATGGTACACATCAGGAAACTGCTAACAAAGAACTTTACCATCAATGTTTAGATACACTTAAAGAATAGCTTGAAATTTATAAGCAACTCTATCATGCTAAGAGAACACACTTATTTCTGGACACTGATCAGATATCTCTGTTTGGTAAAAGTTTTCAGTTTGTGGATAAATTTTACATACTTAAAAAAATATGTAAAAAAGTGAAGATATTCATATAATCATTAAGATCCTACAAACAAACTTCATGAAGTTAATGATGTCTGTCGTATAACTTGTACATTCAGGAAAGAATATGGAATTCTACGATAAAAATGCATTTGTTCCTCTCCCTGTCATCTATTTATTTAGGGAGTTCTGAAGATAAACTGTTCATGTCCAATTATAACATTTGTCATGGCTTCTTCCAAAGATTTCATGTTGTTAAATGAGCATTTCATCTTTGTATCAAAATCTAAAGCAAACCCAAATATCAAATGAAGATAAATGAATTGATTAACTCACAGACACTTCCAGTAGGTATGTAAACAGTCAACACATAATTTAAAAGTCTCATAACAGCCCCTGCCCAGTGGCTGCAAACCTTGGTGAAATTTATTTTGTAACTTGATTAGAAACTCTGAAAACAATTGACAGTATTTAATGTGAACAAATATTTGACAAGTGAAGTAGGCCTATGCAAACTGAATCCTTATGGAGAATCTGAAAATGAGGAGCCTGTAGTGACTGTTTTGCAGAACTGGCTAATGAGGACAAGTATGAAGTTCATCTAAGAGTAAGACTGATGCACAGGCTACCTCAAAGAAAGAAAGGAACCAGGAAAGCCCTGTCTCAAGTCATAGGCTTCAGTCATCTATTTGTTAGTGCATGGAGAAGTGGTGTGTGCTGTATTTCAGACTCAAATCCACTGACAGTGATTTTAGGTTCAGTGTGTTGCGTTTTCATGCAGGAAGCAAATCTAAAATTTTGTACATACATATGTGTATATGCAGATTATTTCTTCTACCAAATATTCAGACAGATGAATGGGAGTATTCTTACTGAGATTTTTAAAAAAGTTGCAGTGCTTGTATAGATTGTCTTGATACCAAATGTGTCAGATGGCTGGGTACAATTCATCTTGAATAGATTTAGAAGGTTTTTTGCAGGGTCACTTGGAACACTTTATATTCTATTGCTTCTTAAAAAGTGGGTTGTTTTCTATCTATATTACTTAATTTCTTAATATACTTAAATATATTTTTATGCATTTAAAATGTGAAACAATAGAGTTGGTGCTAGACAACCAAAAACATTATCTTCTGTGTAGGGTACTTTAATGGTTTACTGTTTTCTTTTTATGAAATTGATCCTGTGTCTTTCTTTGACAATATACGTATGGTATTAAATGAAGATATACACTTGAAAAATAAAAGAGGTTGATACTAAACAATTAGGAAGCACTATGTGATCACCAGTTCCCTAGAGAATTCTATCAAGCACACTGGCAGGGTTTCCATGGAAACAAGAACATTATTAAAGACTCCAAAAACTCCTGTCTTTCTCAGGTTTGTCCCTTTTCCTCTTTTTTTAGTAGTTTGTGTTGTGCATAAGCATCTCATTTGAAATCTTGCAATAAATGAAAGGATTTAATCCCCTCATTAAATGGAATATATTCCTTTCTATAACAAGCACTAAATTTCTGTGGATCTTGAGCTGCTGTCCTAATTTTAGGCAGTTTTACATTAAGAGGATATGACTGTTCGTTTACTGAGAGTGAATAAGAAATGTGACCTAGACTGCTACTTTTCTGTCATGCTTTTTTTTTTCTAGTAGCTTTAAGAAAAAAGAAAAAAAGAGAAAAGAAAAGAAAGAAGAATGTGGTATGGGCATGTGAGTTACATCAGCCTACTAACTTTCTTCCTCCATGTCTGAATTTCCATAGTTCTTAAAGAATAGCAAAACTTAGAGTGTGGGGTTTCTTTCTTGGACTGAAATGTTTGCAGTTAAACATTGCCTCTGGGCCCTGAACTGTGCATGCAATTGAGATGCTTGTTGAAAACTGCAGAGAAATCGTACTTGTAGAAATGCAATGTTTAACTGAGAAAACATTTTTATGAAAGAGTAATTCAACAGGACAGCAGTAAATACATTGTTAAATCTATCTTTGTAATGGAAATGAAATTGTGTTATCTTACTAATAGAAGTATCATGTTCTGTTCTGGGATCTTTGAAAAATAGAGCTTAAGTAAGATGGTTTGGGTTTTTTTTTCCATTTCTCCAATGTCCCTTCCTTCTCATGATAATTCATTTTCATATTATATGTCTAATTCACATTAAAGCCACATAACATTTTTAATTCATTTTATTGCAGTTATCAAAATTTTTAGTAATTAGAAATCCTGTTAGATGACCAAAGAGTTAAACTGCCTCCTGTACTATCAACTTAAGTTACGAAGCAGAGCAGTGTTTAGCTGGATTTGGAATAGACAGGATGAGAAGGATTCCTTCAAGCATCTTCAATATAGAAGTCTACATGTTCACTGCATTTCTATATTTTTAAGGCCACAACAGAGAATAAAACAGTTATGGTCCATCTTATGTTGTCTACTAAAAGAAATCATAGATTTCTGATATCATATAGGTCAGAGGGGGCCTTCTGTCCGCAGCAAGGACAAACACACTAATTTCCTTGGGCCCATATCTACTTTCAACATTTTCAAAGATGGAGATACTTTCTCTAGAGACCTTCTCTGGGCCCTTGTTCCAGTGCCTGACCTCAATCATTGAAAATTTCTTTTTCCTTACATTGAATCTGAATTTTATATGTTTCAGTTTATCTTCATTCTTTCTTGCACTTTCACTATTTACCTTTTAGAAGAAACTGGCTCCACGTTCTCAATACTTTCCCATCAGGTAGTTGAAGAGAATAGTAAAGTTCCCCATAGATCTTTTCTCGAACCTAAATATACCCATTTTCTTCAGCTTCTCCTCAGTCATATGCTCCAGTTCTCAAATCACCATGTCAGCCTTCAACTTGACTCAGTCCAGTATACTTTTTTCTTTTTTGTTGTGGTGGGCTGACCTTGGCTGGATGCCAGGTGCTCACCAAGCTGCTCTATCACTCTCCCTTCTCAGCTGGGCAGGTGAGTGGAAATCTAAGAAAAAGCTTATGTATCCAGATAAGAAAAGGGAGAGATCACTCAGGATTTCTGTCACTGGCAAAACAGACTCAGCTTGGGAAAATTAGTTTATTACAAATGAAATCTGAATAGAATAATGAGAAATAAAATTAAATATTAAACCACCCGTCTCTTCTTCCTGGACCTTACTCATTACTTTCTCTACCTCCTCCACCAAAACAGTGCAGGTATGACACAAAATGGGGATTGATGCCAGTTCATTGTCTCTGGCATTCCTTCCTCCTCATGGGCAGGACTCCTCAGATTCTTCCTCTGCTCCAGGGTGAGGTCCCTCCCATGGGAGAGAGTGCTCATAAAACTTCTCAAGACTGAATCTTTCACACATGCTGAAGTTTTTCATGAACTGCTCCATCACAGGTGTTTTCCATGGGGTGCAGTTTTCAGGAACAGACTGCTCCAGTGGGGTATATCCCATGGGGTCACGAGTCCTAACAGCAAATCTGCTTCAACATCGGTTTCTCTCTCTAAGAGGCCACAGTTTCTGCCAGGAGCCTGCTTCAGTACAGGACACCCATGGGGCCAAATTTCCTTCAGGTGCATCCACCTGCTCCAGTGTGATGTCCTCCAGGGGCTGCAGATGAATATCTGCTCTATCGTGGACCTCCATGAGGTCTAGCCTGCCTGATCATGGTCTCACCACAAATTGCAGGGGAGAGCTGCTGTGGTGTCTGAAGCACTTTCTCCCCATCCTTTTTCACTGACCTTAGTAAGTGCAGGGCCGTTTCCCTCACGGGGAATATAAATATAGTAATATATTCAAAAATATATTGAATATAAACTAGTCTGCATTTTATTTTCTCTTTTTTCTTTCCTTGTCAAGCAACATATGATCATATTTAGAAGCTACTGCTCTTCATTTATCAATAACTTCTACCAATTATCAGAACACAGTACTATATACTGCTAAAAATGGTACATTTACAGTAATTTCACGAATACAAGCCGCACCGTTTTGGCCAAAATTTTGCTCCCACACCAGAAATGCGGCTTATACTCAGGAGTGGCCAATATGTGAATAATTTTCTGACATTATCAACCCCGGGAGTGCAAACCGAGTCAGTGCAAACTGCAAAGTCGAGCACCTGCCAGTAAAACCCCGCAATTACGTGGTTGCTACAAATTGGTTACTCTGTTGCGCGGTGGGTGGAGCTGCTCCGTGCAGGAAGCACAGGGGGTGGGGAAGGCGGGGCAGCTCCCTCCTGCTGGCCCCGCAGCTCGGGGGGAGGCAGGGGCTCTGTGCTGCTGGCCCTGCGGCTCGGAGGGTTCCCGTCCCCGCGTGCCGCCGCCGCAGGAGCAGGCAGGCTCCATCCCCGCCGCCCATCGCTGCTGCAGGTGCTGGCGGGCTCTGTGCCCCCCCTGCCACTGCGGGGCAGCACCGGGCCGGGGTGATCGAGCCCAGCGGTGGCGGCAGCCGACCCTGAGTGACCCCGCCAAGCGGCAGCGCTGAGCTGGGCCACCCAGCCCTGTTGGCAGCCCCAAGCCCTCATGGCCCAAGCCGAGCTAGTAAACGCCGCCCTGCCACGATTCTGTTACTATTTGGCAACTTTGTTGCACGCAGGTCCTCCCTGCAAACGACAGAGCGGCTTATACTCAGGTGCGGCTTATTTATGGACAAAGAACGAAATGTTTGCCAACACCTGGCGATGCGGCTTATACTCAGTGCGGCTTGTATTCGTGAAATTACTGTACTTTTGCTGAACTGAGATAAAAATTTGTACTATGTCAGGAAGACAAACATGAACATTATCTTGACCACAAATTAACAGACAGAATGGCAAGTAATCTAATTGCATCAAAGACGTAAGGGAAAAATTCATTCACTATAGCATAGCATTTTCTCAAAAATAAACTAAAAAAATTTCCAAAAATATAAACTTTGTAAATCTGCAGCATTTGTAATGAATGTTATGTATTTGATAAAATATCAACAATAGTCTTATATATTTTTCATATGTGTACTTCAAATAATATTAATAAATATATTAGTTCTGAATACATTACTTATACATATCATAAAAACACATTTATTAATAAATTACATAAAAATATAAAAATATATTTAGATAAAATATTATATATATAAATATATAAATATATAAATATCTAATAATTATATAAACATTATCATGAAGTGACCTGCTATATGTATCTATGGTTCTGTGATATTATTTTTGAGGTAATTTACTTTAGTCATATTTTTGAAATTGTACACCACAGGCTGAGAACTTTACTTTTGATTTTCTACAAGTTTTAATATTTTAAAAGTGTAACTTTCTGATCTTAATTTTTAATAATTTCTGCAGAAATGTAGGGAATTTCTGCATTAGAGAGTAGAGTAGGAAGTAAATAGAACACAGCTTCAAAAATAGTAGCAATTTTTGTAGACCCTCAGTACCTAGAAGGAGAGTACTAAAAGAAAACTTGAAAGGGACTTTCCACAAGGGAGTGTAGTGGTAGGACAATAGGGGACGGCATTAAGCTGTAGGAGGATAGGCCTGGTGAGACACTGCAACAGATTGCCCAGAGAAGCTGTGGATATCCCATCCCTGGAGGTGTACAAGCCCAGGCTGGATGGGGCCCTGAGTAACCTGGTCTAGTGGAAAGTGTCCCTGCTCATGGCAAAGGAGTTGGAGCTAGATTATCTTTAAGATCGCTTCAAACCCAACCACTCTATGATTCTATGCTTGATCCTCATTTAGCTGAGGTTATTGTAGATGCAGAGAAATATAATCACTTGTAGAATATACTTCAGTCTAGAATATATGAAAGAAAATTACTTAGCTATCTTCAGATTCTTTATCTAGTCCTTCTAAAACAAGCAAAGAAAAAAAAAAACAAGGTCAAAGTACTTATTTTCTGTGGTGGTCTGCTGTAAGAAAAATATTGGCTTTCTAGTGCTTTCCCTTCTGTGAATTTTCATTGTCTAATAGTATGATTGTATTTACTCTCCAGTGTATGAATTCTGTAATGGGATTAGTAATTTGCATCTATCTAGTTGCCTAATTTCATGAAAATTTTAGCAGTACTTTTCAGAATGTGTCATTGCTGCTAAATTTGCTAAAAGCTGAGCTATGGATTCAAGAGGTGCTAGAGAAAGACAAATTCTTAGTGATTGTATAGTCAATTCAGCATCAAATTTCAACAGCACAGTTTGGGGCTTCTTTTGCATTTTGCTACACAAGTAATCATATTCTCTGTGTTCTCCTAAGCATAATGTTTAATTTATGCGACAATAATTTATGCTGTTGCTGAATTATTTAACTTTCAGGTAGTCTATGCTATAATGTAAGGATTGTGTTTTTCTTTGATTCTAACTGTTCCACTGTCATCATGATGAAAATGGCACGTTATGCATTTTATTGCTGTATTATTACATTGTGTGCTTTGAGAATTGTCACTTGATGCAAATACTTTGGCAGCCAATTAATTGTATGAGGTTCCTCAGCCAATTTGTATTTTCTTGTTGATTATCTTTGCTGTTTCTTCACTGAAAGTGCCCAGACACATAAATGGTACTTGCATTATGCCAGAATGACATTAAAAGCCAACTCATTTTAGAATTAATATTTTAAAATTATTTTGATAGAAATTTAGTCTGCTGAACTCAGGTTTTTCCATATGTCTCTAAATACCTTCCTTTACTGAGTAAAAATATTGCTTTAATAAATCCTGTGTAATGCCATCGGTCGAGATGAAATTGCAAATCTATCCATCAGTACACATACCATCGCACTATCTTCATAAACAATGTGATCTACCAAGTATTGGATGAGAAGTGTTACAATAATATATATAAATATGTCCACATGCATTTATCAGGGTGTTGGGTCTTGAAAACATATCCTTGACAGCCATTCTTATATAATGGGCAGGGCAGTAGTTAGTAGTTGATGGTGTTATCTTACCTTGCATGTTTTTTACGTGGATGTCTCCTATGAGCACCTACAAACATCCTTGTCCCTTTGGTGAATCACTCACATACTTCTCAAAGCCCCTTGTGTATTGTGTCTCTCTGTGGCAATACAACATCACAAAAATGCTTAGCTACTACTGGTTATGCTGTTATGTTGGCTACACAGTTCCAGTGTATTTATTTTGGGAGGCAAGGTAAGCAAATATTAATTGTATCTTGATTAATTCACTTTAATTTATGCATGTAATAGACTTCAGCTCAAGCTACAGGAGTCAGAGTATGAAGATTTTTATATTGAGATAAGATGTTCATGCTGATTCCCTTTTGATATTTATTTCATCTAGGCACTTTGATATCATGATTCCATTGTAATATGATATTTCATTTTCAACATGCTACCATAAATACTAATCACAAATAATATCACGATACTGATTTTAATTGCTTTTATCAGGAGAGTCTTTTGACAGCAACCATACATATTCAGCTTTTTTAATACCCTGGAAAGGTTTTAAACTTATTAAGTTGCAGTGTGCTTCTCAAGAATTTATAAAAACCATGTCTTGTATTTTGAAGGTGTCCCTGCCAGTGTTAGAGGGGTTGCAACTAGATGATGATTAAGGCCTCTACCAACTTAAACAATTACTTGGTTCTATATCCTGCTAGAGGGTTAATAGGGGAATAAAGGAGGAATATGAAAATAAAGAGAACCTTTTTCAGAATTCAGAATTCTGATTTCAGCAAGGTGGTCTACTACAAGACAAGAGGTTTGTCATCAGGGACCTCTGAGTTTTAATTGCAAGATTGTTGCCTCTCTTCAACTCAGCTCTGTTTCATTTTGGGAGGTGTCTGTAACAGCTATAGTCATACAGAGTGCTGTGACTCTTAATATCAACAAACATTGCAACATCCTTTTTTGAAAACAGCACTAGAAAGATTTGGTTTTTTAAAAAATTTATTTATGATTAGCTCAGTTCTGCTAACATTGCTTTTTTCTAAAGGTCATTATTACAAGTTTTGGCATATGTTTAAGCCATGGCAATTGAATCTTTAAAATTTTCAATAGGTGAGAGCAAGCTAATGAAAATAAAAGATGAACATTTGGACCATGATTCCAATCATTTTTTAAATTTGAAGTAATAAAATGGACACCAATTTGAGATATTGACTATTAGACATGCATTGTGATTTTCCAGGAAAAAAATCTGTAATGACTCCTGGCACACATCTTTAATGCTTTGGATTTCTATCATAAACCAGAATGGCTCTGAAGATGCCATGACTATCGTTTGACTCAATGATATGTGAAATAAGAAGGATGTATATTTTAGGCCTCAGTGGCTCTAAAGGCAAGGCTTTTGAAAAGAACCATTCTGTATAACTTTTTGACTCATGTTGAAAGGGCAAAAAGCACAGATGTAAAAAAATATGAATGTGTATGTGGATGTGGATGTGAAATTTGTCATGGGGGGAAAGGAATACCAAAAAATGTACTTGCCAGAACTCAATATTTTAAGTAGAAGATCAGAGGAAACAGATGTGTCAGGATAAAGCTTTTACCTTACTCACACTGATGTACACTGTGATCCCCACTCCAGAGTAGATGTTGGTTTCATCCACTGAAGTCAATGCTCATTCCAGCTACTCTCAGTGCTGGTGTTCATGCAGTGGCTGGGCTTCAACACACAGCAGTTCCACAGTTCCACTTTGCTTCTATGTGATTTCTTATGGCTGTATTAGAAGATCTCTACAGGCAGATCTCTACAGGCAAGGGTCTTTGTAGGAAATCAGAACAGTTCACAACAACCCACACTGTGCACCTTTCCACTGTTTTCTGGTATTGTTCTGACAGTTGTTGATCTATGGCTAGTGTCAAGACTCGTGACACTCAATTTGTGTTTAGAGTATCCTGGTTTCCATGGCTTTCCACAGTCTGCACTGTATTCAGTTCTTAACCTAGGGGAGGGCACAATATTCCCAGAATCACAGAAACAGAGAGTATCTGAGTCTGGAAGGCACCTCTGAATATAATCTAGTTCAAGTCCCTCCACCCGGAGAGCAAGGACACCTGGTGTGGGGTGATCAGACCCATGACCAGTTGAGTTTTGAGTATCTGCAGGGTAGAGACCCCCATAGCCTCCCTGAACAACCAGTTTGAATGTTCAATCAACCTTATAATAAGGAAAAATATGTCTGAACTGTATTCTATTTCCATTTGTGCCAAATTTTCTCATTATTGCTCTTGGTACCATTGAGAAGAGTCGGTCTCCATCTTCTTTACTTCTCTGTCAAGTATTTATAAGCACTGATGATTCCCCTTGAATTTTCTCTACCCCAGGCTGAACATGCACCCTTCCAGACTCCCTGGTATGTCTGCAGCTCCAGTCCCTGAATAATTTGTGACTTTCTGTTGGACTCTCTCTGTCCATGTCTCTCATACTGGGGAGCCATCACTGGACACAGTACTCCAGGTGTGAGGGAACTGGTCTCTGTCTGGACTTCGTGCTGCTTCTTGCATTTCACCACCCTTCATGCATTTCACCTCCCAGCTCTTCAGTCACTTTTCAACATACATCACAGACTCATCATCTACCCCATACTTTATCAGTTTGTCTGTGAGTGTTGCTGGCTAAAGTGAAAAAGATATTCAACTTCTACTTGAAAAACTTTGTTCGTCACTCAAGCAGAACACCGAAACTCCTATTTCTAAATTCTTCTGTGGTGTAAAAATCTTTTCCTTCTAGTTCTGATTTTAGTTTTCCAAATTTGAATGTCTCTGTGAACTTTTCAAATGCAGGCAGACTTAATTTAAGTTTGATAAATTTTGGCAAATAAGGTAACAGAGCTGCCAAAGCAGTCATAAATTGGCTGAGAAAATGTCTTCAGAAGAGGTTAAGTCCTGCTGCTCTCTTCTGGTGAAGCAGTAGTCACATTTCACATCCAGGAGTACTGAATTCTAAAGTCTCTGCATAATTAAGCAACTACAGAAATCTTGACTCTGAGATCTTGAAAACATTTTGTCATCATTTAGGCATTTTGTGCTGCAATAAGACAGAAATTCTTGTAGAAATGTAACATTACAGAAGTAAAGAGATCAAAAATATGCCACAGAAATTGTGCTGCTTCTTTTTCACAATGCTTGGTAAGAATACACCCTGTTGTTTAGAGGTTTTACAAAAATAAGCATATGGAATTGCACATTTTAGGAAGAAATTTTGATGAACATTGCATTTTTCTTCAGTTCATAAAAGTAAATTATTTTAAACTGCATGGTCCTTTTAATCCAGTTTTCACTAGGACAGAAGGTTTAAAGTACTAGACAATGAAAGTTATGATACCCTCTTACGCCTCTAAAGTCCTATACTGAATGTAATATAGAAAATTAATATGAGATTTTGCTTGATGGTTTAGACACTGAAGTGGTCTCATTCGAACAGTTTGAAAGCTAAGATAAAAATAACTGAAGATGTACGCATTGAAATCCATTCTTCATTGAATGGTTCAAAACTTAAAATAGTGCAACTGTTCTGAGAAAAAAAAACAATCAAAACTTTTATTAGGTAAAGAGAGTTGAAATTGAAATCCATTCTTCATTGAATGGTTCAAAACTTAAAATAGTGCAACTGTTCTGAGAAAAAAAAATGAACAATCAAAACTTTTAATAGGTCAAGAGAGTTGAAAATAAACCAAAGGAAGTATTCTTTTTTCCCCTGATCTTGCTCTGCGTGTTCTACTAGATCATGTGCAGGAAAATAAAAAAAAAAAATAGTAAGTGAATTCAAACAATATGAGTTCTTCACTGTTTTTGTTTTTCAATTTGCTTGGATGTTATTTTTCTTTTCCATCTCTAAGCTATCATAGGGGAACTATATTGAATGATAGGATAACTTATTTGGGGACCACAAGAGTCTATCAAATCCAACACACCTCTCAGTCTTACTTTAAAGATAGTTATATTTTCTCTGGGTCTTATGCAGCTCAGTTTTTGAAAATTTCCAGGGGTGTAAGTTCCACAGCCTCTCCAGGCAAACATAAGCTCCCAGGACATAACCTGCATCACCATGCTCTTCTTCACCAGCTACAGGAGAACTTTTACACCTGTAGCCTATAATACCATCTTCTTCACTGGACTTGGTGCCTTCAGGTTTGCAGGTCTCATTTTTCTTACACCTCCCTCTCTCTCCCTCCCCCCCTCTTTCTGCTGTTGCACAGCATTTTTCCCTCTTCTTAAATATGTTACCACAGAGGCACCACCAATATTGCTAATTACCTCAGCTTTAGTCACTGGTAAAGCTCCATCTTGGAGTATCCTGTAGCTAGCTCCATGGGGCAGCCCCTGACATCTACAGAGGCCACTCTTGCAGCCCCCAATACCAAAACCTTGCCACACTAATCCAGTACAATCTTCATTTGTGTAAGCCTTTTTCTTGGTGGCTTTCACATCCTTCCTGCTACACTCTTCTCCTGAGAAGGTCCTTCAAACTAAGAGGTGTAAATTGATCCCAAAATAAGTGCTGACTCCTCCTCTCTGCAGATGACACTGGGTGTTCTGGTTAGGATTCAGCCTTCTTCCTGACTCTACCACCAAGTGATTTACACAGAACAGAAACAAACTTCTTTTATACAGTAAAATAACAACAGATTAAAAAAACAAGTGCCACTTTGAATACTTAGTTACTTGTTCGGAATGAGAGGATGTGTGGTGTTTTGTTGCCAACTGTGTTAGAACAAAAAATTTTCATTATTTTATAAATTTTCATAAATACTCGTTATTAATAGAACAGGGTCTCCCTTACAGTTTATTAATTATAATTTCTTTGTGGTTCGGAGGCAAAACAGTAAAACAAGTGTAAAAATCAGCCACTGCCAAGTTCATACTTTGATGTAATTTCTCTCTTGAAAAGTAAAAAAATCCAACAAAATCTATGAGATCTCTAGTAATTTCTAAAATCTCAAGTATTATGTTATTTATCATCTTTCACATTTTTCATGCTTGGTTTAAAGACAAGACAAATTTTAAAGACAAAATTGCATTTATAAATCACAGTAAAAACCATTCTTCCTTGTAGGTATTAAAAATAATGAGATAAAAAAAATAGTTGAATTTCAAGTTGATTAATTGATATATTTACTTCTAGGGGTTCTTTCCCCCTTTTTTTGTTGAAGGAATCAATTTAAGTAGTTTTTGCTTTCCCCTGTATTCCTTTTGTAATGAATTTACTCATGCCTTCTGCCCCTCAGCAAGTCAAACAGTATATATCAGGGTTGAGAACCATGAAATCTAAATGAGTATCTTAACATTGCAGAACTTCTAAGCTTTATTGTTTCACAAAGTAATAGGAAACAGTTTGATCATCAAGAAATCTTTATATATTATTCTGTTGTAACTATATTCATACAAGGCCCATCTAAATATTTTAATTTATATTATCTCAGTTTGTAGCAATAAAAGCAACAATCCTTTCCTAAAGTTCATTTTTCTGTGAGAAAAAGATGCAATTTTTTTTTTTTTTTTTGGAAGACAGCAGTAAAGGCATTGTTGACTGATATATAGAATGGTTGTGAGTTAATGCATCAATTTATCAATTTCAAGTCCTGGTCTACTAAAACAGAAAATTAAAAAATAAATAAACAAACAAACAAACAAATCTATGTACATTTTTAACTAAACATATAGGTAAGAATTCAGGACACTGCACCCTTTTTTTTTTCTTCTTCTTCTTTTTAATTTTTTTGGTAAAAAAGAAGTATTGGCTTCATGTGCCAAGATTTTAGTAGTGTTTAAATGTTACCTTCCTTCTTTATGGAATAAAGAACAATAAATGAGACCTCTGTGCACCATTTACTAGAAAACAGTTACTTTTCTTATCAGTACAGGAGAGTCTAACTCTCCTAAATCACATCCACAACATGACATTTCCTTGGAGAAAAAAGGGGATATCTGAGGATATCAGTGAATTTTAATTTATTGCCAGGTAATATAAACGTTTAGTTACTGATTCAGGATTTGCAGAAAAAAAAGAAGACAAAATCTTAAAACACTTAGCAAACTGAGATTTCGACCTGGGCTCCATCTCCCCTTTCCCCTCGCTCCTACCGCACTTCACCTTCAGCCGGACATCGACTGGCGGTGAGGGGACATTGCCCACAACTACCCTTTGTCCCTCATCTTTGGCTGTGCCCTCACCTATTCATGTCCTCCCCCACTGCCCTTCAGGACCATCCAGCCCCTCTGAACCTTCCCTGCTGCCCTTTGTGCCCGTCCAGCCCCACTGAGCCTCTCCCACTGCTCTTGGTGCCCGTCCTGCCCCACTGAGCCTCTCCCACTGCTCTTGGTGCCTGTCCTGCCCCACTGAGCCTCTCCCACTGCTCTTGGGGCCTGTCCTGCCCCACTGAGCCTCCTCCACTGCACTTGGTGCCCATCCTGCCCCTCTGAGCCTCAGCTCTGTCCGGGCTGTGCCAGACACGGGCAGTGCAGGGCCGCTGCCTTCCTCACGGGTCACCCCGTGCTACCCAAAATAGGTCTCCAGGCAGGCGCAGGCTGAAGGTATTGTAGTGTTTTCCCCTGGCATAGGTAGTTTTTGTGGTTCTATCTCAAAGGCAGTGGGTGGGAAGGCAATATATTCAGTTTAACTTACGTTCAAGCATCATTTAATCTCCTCACCTCTTCAGCTACAGAGGCATTACTTGATTTTTAAACTTTTTGCTGGCTGTGAAATCTGTATAAATTTAACTGATGCACAGTACAAAAGTGCAAAGTGAGAGATTTGAGGATGTGGATCATGTCAATTTATAGTCATCACTGGGTTTATTTGGATTTTAAAATCTCTGAGTTTTACAAATCAATACAGAAAATAAGACTTCAATTTGTCCTCAAAAACAGTTTTATGTCCCTCTGCTCAAAAGCTGGATGAACTTTATGTAAGTCAAAGAAGAAAAATCTTCTGCAAAACTATCAGTTGATAGGTGTTTGGCAATCTTTATATTTCAATTTCTGAAATCTGTAAGGTTATTCTTATGCATAAATTGTGAGGAAAGGTTGACATTTTTTCATTGGTATAGATTTGTAAAAACATATGAATGTTTTTCAGATATTATATATTTCTATATCTATCTTGCATTATATTTAGAGTTTTTAGAATGTATCAGAATATAATACAAAATATAATATGCATTATGCTACAGACCCTGTTCTCTATACTGTACAAACCCATCCTTTTATTCTCTGACTCTAAACAGTGTATTATCGAGACTAAATCAAAGAGCTAGTTTTTATTTATCAGAGCAAGATCTTGCAAACCTAATGAGAAGGTCTTTGACCCAGGCCCACTGGGTTTTTGTGGTTGGTTACCAAAGCTTGAAGGTTTATTGAGGAACAGAAAATCAGGCTGAGTACACACAGAATAAATTGATAAGGGATTTTCTTGCACTCTTTGATGAAGTGGGGTGACCAGAAACATCTCTCAAGTGTCAATATGCAAGCAAATGGGGCATGGGAAGCCCAAGAATTGCAGCTTCACATGTGATCTGAGATCAATGACATTATTAAAATCACAGAGCCATAGCAAAACAGTTGGGCCTGCTCGAGTTCTGTGATAGACATGTACAGACTGCAAGAAAAGTGGTCAGGAAACAAAAGGAGTGTCTTGGTTTTAAAGACAGATGTCTGCTAGGGAAGGCAGGAGCCTCCCTTGGATTGGTAAGCCCCCTCCCTCCAAATTATTATAATATTGAAATTATGGGGCTCTCAAGCAAAAATATGAGGATAGGAATAACAGTTCTTTGCTAGTATGTATAACAAGGCAAACTAAAACAACAACAACAATAGAAGTAATAACAAACAGATCCAGGGACCCTGTGACAGCCTTCTTGGCTGAGATGGGAAAGGAGGGAGCAGAAGCTTTTCTTCACGAAGCCCTGGGGCAGTTAATCACGGTGCCCCTGCAGGACTCTGAAAAGCACTGAGCTGGAAGGGCAGGAATGAGCAAACGATCGCAGGCTGGTGGGCAAGATGTATCAGAGAACTCCGTGGCAGTAGCTGGAACTGCTGGATGTCCCGACAGGACAGGGTGTGGGGGGCTACAGCGCAGAGAAACCCAGAGCAGCACCGAAGGAGCGGCAGGGGTCAGGCAGCAATGGGTGGAAGAAGAAGAAGAAAGAAGAAAAGAAGAAGAAAATAAGGAGGAAGAAAAGAGAAAGAGAAAGAGAAAGAGAAAGAGAAAGAGAAAGAGAAAGAGAAAGAGAAAGAGAAAGAGAAAGAGAAAGAGAAAGAGAAAGAGAAAGAGGAAGAGGAAGAGGAAGAGGAAGAGGAAGAGGAAGAGGAAGAGAAAGAGAAAGAGAAAGAGAAAGAGAAAGAGAAAGAGAAAGAGAAAGAGAAAGAGAAAGAGAAAGAGAAAGAGAAAGAGAAAGAGAAAGAGAAAGAGAGAGAGGAAAAAAAAATGGGGAAAAAAAAAAAAAAAGAAGGAAAAAAAAAGAAGCTCCGGGCTGGGTTATGGTGAATTCTTTTCCCAAGCAGCAGCAGTGCTGAGGGTCCTTCCCTGAAGCCACAGATCGAGCAAGGTAGCAGCTGCTCCAGCCATCCTTTTACCTGGCCCCAGCCAACCCTTGGTTTTGTCAAGAACCCGTAAGTATCAGCAGTCAGCGTTTCCCAGCAACTCATGGGAAAAATTCTGTGGGTAAGAAGGAACAAAAAAAATGAACTCAACTCCCAACAAGTAGTAAATGTTGTTTGTGCAAAGGAGGAAGCAGAGGGAACTGGCATTGCCTTTGGAGCTTCCTAAAGATATTTTTGTGCCTATGTAATCTACTACTGTGCTCATTACCAAGTTTCATAATCAGACTGTAATACTACAGACTGAGTTTAATTTTTTGAGGTGCTTTTCACTTCACCTGTGTAGTTTCTATTCTGCTGATCGTTGCACAGCCAATGAGAAAACAGAATAAGAGACTAAATTGAAACTGGGTTTGTTTTGTTTTTTTTTTTTTGTGAAGGCAGTATAGGATATGCAGAAAATGTAATTGTTTAGTTCTATAAATATCTGGATAGTTCTATAAATATCTAGATAGATAAGATAAAAAGATACATTGTGGACCAGATTAAAGCTTGATCTACCATGCAATCTCATTGAATTCTCAACAAAATCCACAAATTTGCATGTCCTATAAATCACTGATGACATTGCCTGTCTTTGATCACCGATTTTATTGAAATTTATGGTTCAATATTTATGTAACATCTTTGTGAATATCACTTAAAAATACAAGAATAAGCAGAAAATTAAATAAGACATAACTAGAGAAATATATTTTCAAAATTTATTATGAAAAATTAGCAGTGAACAACAAACCAGGAAGAAAAAAAAAAAAAGATACAATTTTATGAAATCAGATTTCACTGGAGATTATTTGAACATGTACACATTTCACTTTTTTTTTTAATGTTCATTTACTTATAAGATTGTAAATGGAAAAGAGAGAAAAACTGCAGGTATCTATGAACATAAATAGAAACAACCTGTGCCCACAAAAAGAAAAAAAAACCAAACCCCCAAAACATTGCTTTCATAATCATCACTCCTCATAATATCAGTGATACTCCCTCTGCACAAGAGCTGCTTTGCATATTCAATCAGAGATCTTAACTTGAATTCATAATACCTTGAAAAGCTTTTTAATGCCAAGTCTCCTCTTGCATATCACTTTGAAAAATCTTCCCCTTTCAGCATATGGTTAAGATCAGAAAAATATGTTAAGAAAAATGACATCTTGGGAGTAAGTGTATTTTTTGCATTTATGCCTTCATACCACATTTGCAAGATTGTTATTGGATAAAATTTCCCAGTACATGACAAAATCAATTTAATTTGAATGGAGTATGAATCTTAAAAGTAGTTTTTAAAATATGTCAGTATTAGCTATGTATTTGTAATTGAACAATGTCAGATTCTATCAAGTCTTAACTGAAGTGTTGTCTTCTTACAATTTCTTTGAATGTTTTTCTTCATATTTGATAACTGGAAATTGAGAGGATAGAGATACACACAATTCTTTCAAGGAATCTAGGTGCTTAACCTCTATTTAGCTACTACATTTTGATTGCAGTGATTACAGTGTGTACTGTGTGTGGGAACATGCAGCACACACACATACAACATAAACTACATCCTTAAACCCCCTTGATAACCAACAAACAGATAAATACAGTTCTCATTAACTGCTATTCTCTATCCTTTCACAGACAGATATTTTCCCATTCCATGGACTTCATCCACCCCTCCAGATGTTCAAAAATAGACTGCGATTTGGGATCCATTCATTAGAATGGGTGCCTATGGCAGGAGAAGAAGCACATTTGATGATTGGGCACCCACAGCAACCAGACCCCAGTCACTGCCACACTGTCCTTGCTCCTCACAAAATTCACTCTTCATTGGTTCATGTTATTCCTGCTGTTTTGCTCCCTGCAACATAAAACTTGCAGTATAGTTTATTTTTTCCCCAAGATTAAATGTCCTTGAGGTACACACTGGGTTTCCCATCCTGCTGCTTTAGCCCCCAAGTTATACTGTGGTCCTTAAGCAAAGACAATCCTATGAATGGGCTTGTCTTTTCCCATGGGAAAAGAGTGTTAAACGCTTAAATGTCTTTGAGGACTCCTACCTTGGTAGTTTGTTAAAATAAATTCAGAAAGTTCCAGAACAGCAGGGAAAGAGATAATCATGGATCTGTACCAAAATCACAGAAAATCTATTTTTCCTCTCTTCCTTGTTCGCATCTCCTTACTGAGCTTGTTGCACATTGATGAAGATCAGCCACTGTTACTGTTCCTGCACCAGTTATTCTTTTATTTCCAACATTTCATAGCTGACATCTAAGAAATTATGCTGCTTCAATTGTGACAGAAATAGGGGTGCTAAGAGCTGGTTGCGAAAGAGACAATTACTACATTTTCTTTTATTTGTCAGGGTCTTGTGCACTATGAAGTTATTGGTGAAACTCTGTCAACAATGTTTGTCAATTTACTTGAAGATTAAATCTTTTTTTACACTGTCTTCACAATGTAACACACCAAACATTTGCATAGGCATAATGCTTTACAGTCTTCTCACAGATGGGAGGTTTTACCTATGGGGATCTGATTGCAAAACTTGAACCAAGCAAATGATATTGTAGGTGGAGGAAAATAAGATCAGAGTACAGTAATTCTGTTATTTATTGTTCTAATGCTTACAGTACACTTAGATGATATCCAGTGTGCTTTTGGTGATATATGCAACACTCAAATGCAGATAATATTGATTGTAACAAATTCACTACATGAATCAGAATAAAAACCGTGATAATTTTTTGGGCCATTTCACTGATGGTAGCAAAATCACACTTTGAAAAAGTCTCTAATCAACTGTGGCTCAGAATAAAGGGCACATTTAGTAACACTGTTTATATTTTTAGACAGTGCCACACTAATTTTTAAAGTTTTTGTATATTATAACAGCATTGTTAGTAAACAGTTTGTTATATTTCTAGGAACTAACATACATTTCTCTGCAATTCATTTGTGAGGAGCAAAGCATGAGTTCTGCAATACAGTAGGAAAGTTTACTACTTTAAAATTATTTTTCTGAATGTCTGTAATGCATGAAAACAATATATTCATATTATATTTACTTATCTATTTATTATTCCTTTCATATTATGGGGCCAGAACTGTGATGTGAAAAGGCATCTTAGTTTTATTATATTTAGTGGATTCAAAGTGCTCTGACTAATTAATAAGAATAAATTTAAGATACACTTTTACTTTGGGGTGGGCTTTTTGTTTGTTTGAGTGTTTTTAATCTGGCCATGGCATAATTTAGTAGAATTTTTAAGAGACAAAACCTGGTATTTTAAACTCCTAAACCACTGTAATAAAGATTCATGAATTTTTTCTTTCTGTTAGAAGTGAGCAATTATGTGTGTCAGAATTCTTTAAACTTTTTGTTCGGTGATCCTATTCTCCTTAAAGCTGCTTTTTTTCTACCCTTATCATTAATTTTTCATCAGTATTGACTGGGTTTTCAGACTCTGGGGCAAGTTTTATTCATGCTAGCACTCTAATTGAGCAGAAACAAAAATTGCTTTTCAAATATGCTTCAAACATTTGGGTAATAAACTGAATAAGTAATGCATTATGTTATTTCCATTCAAACTATTTGAAAGGTATTTCCATTTTTGAAAGAAAAAGCACTAAATTTCCAAATAATTTTATGGGCTCACAGAAATAATTTTAACATAAAATCCTCAAAACAATTTTTGAGTTAGTAGACATACTATTAATAAACAGTAACAACATCAGTCATTTGAGAATTATTTCATCATAGAAAAAGGTCTTTTAGAACTGATATTGTGAATATCCTATGCTTACCTGATATATCCAGCATAAGATCACATGCTAAAAAAATAGAGTAATTTTGGTTTCAGAGTCACCATCAAAAAAGAAAAAAATCATTGTGATAATTGGTCAAATAGTTTCACAGTTATTCATATGGCATGAAAAATGTTTTCCTACGGTAAAATTGTAAATATTTGATCTATTAAAACTCATTACTCTGATGTAAACATCTTAAGTGAGAAAGCATCTTGCATGTGACATTAAGAAATCACTCATTAATGACTTTGGTTTGAAAACTGATCACCTGTTTGAAAATGGGTTCTCAAAAATAAATGTAATGACCAGATACTCACAAAAATAAAATATGACAATACAATTAGTATACAATGGGTAAGATTCTCATGCTTCTTTTCTCACTGTAATGTGGCTGCTGCACATCACATGTCAGACTGTTTGTGGTAGGGATTACAATCGATTTATTAAAAAAAAACATTAGTTAAAGCAAAAGAGGAGATAGTGACATTTTTGTATGCTATTGTAAAGTGACTGAAACAATGCTAATCCAGATTTATAATTATTTATAAATATTATATTATAAAAATACATACTGGCACAAATATAATAATCCTTAAGTAATTGTTACTTGAAACAATTACTGCTTTTAAAACCTTAATTTTGGAGCAACGTTCCAAGTCAAACATGTTAAAAAGTCTTAAGCAATTGTCCACCTAAACAGTAATGAATTTCTGTTCTCAGCAAGAAAGTATACATTTTTAAAGTGTGATTTTAATTTGGGTTTTTTTTACAGCTGAGGATGCTTGTGGAGGAACGATGAGAGGATCAAGTGGAATCATCTCGAGCCCCAACTTTCCTAATGAATATCATAATAATGCAGATTGCACATGGACAATTGTGGCAGAGCCTGGTGATACTATCTCACTCATATTTACAGATTTCCAAATGGAAGAAAAATATGATTATTTGGAAATAGAAGGTTCTGAACCACCTACAATAGGGTAAGTCAAATATTCAATTTTAATGTGATTAAAAAGAAAAAGATGATAAAATGTGAAAATACAACATTTTGTTACCTTTCCTTTTGTGACTATGTAATCTTGCTATAGAAAGAACCCTCACAGTAATAATTGTGACCATGGCATAAATGTTGACATTCCAATTGCAACTGTAAAATGGTTTTTAGATATATTCTGAAGATGTGGTGTCAAGATGAAGGGGATTGTAGACTTATTTGCTTCATTGTCTATGTGTCTGTTTGTTTGTTTGTTAACTTAGCAGTAGTAACAATATTTTTGCTAGTCTGACTTCTGCAATTCTTAATCTCAGTGTAGATGTGTTATGTAGATGTTGCAACACAAACATAAGAAATAAATTAGTAAATAACCTCTTTCTTTGATCTTTCAAGATCAAATTCAGTTAAATAGGAAAAATAAATTACACATTCTGTGGCTTCTCATCTGGTAGTTTTATGGTAATGCAGCATCACACTACTCAAGAAATATGTCAATGTGACAAATCCTTGTGTTTGTTTTATTGGTTCAAATATGCAATTGATTCACAGAAAAGAAGATGTATACAAACCCATAAATCTCAATTATGGTCTCCAGTAAAATCTCAGTCTCTTAACTCTCTCATAAAGCTTTATGGAGGTTCTGTATGACAGACAGGGGCATGTGAACAACATGTGATAGAAATGGTTGGCTAGAATCATTAAGGTCAGAAGAGTCTTGTTTTCTTCACACCAGTATAAACCCTCTTCAAATGCAACATAGACCAAATAAAAATACTTTGATTTTATAATAAGTTCTAAAATTAAATAATTATATTGTTTTAAAAGCATCAGATTAGGTCGCTATAAGTGTTGCTTGTAAGTAATACATTTTTACTGCTTCAGGGTGTAATAAAAATCTATACTCTAAGTCTAAGCTTTAGCAAACAGTGTTTTATAATTTGAGTTAATTTATACTGCCACCTACATAGTTAATTACCTGTATAAGAATATTACTTAATTGCCATTGAGTTTTTCAGGATCTTAAATTGAAATCTTTTGAACTAGCTGTCAGCTAAAATAAATTTTAAATAATAATTTATAATAATTAGTGGGGTAACACCAAAGATATACAGATGTTATGAATCACTTGAATAACTAAATGTACATTTGATTTTTCTTGAATGGGTTTCATTTATGAGCTTCAAACAATGATTTCATTTTTTGTTCTACAAATACAAGGCTGTATTCAAATGATATAATAAGATTAATTTATATATGGAAATTCCCATTATCTGTTTATAAAACATAAAAATTTACAATGCTGATTTAATAATTGCTCATGTAGAGAAACAGACTGAGAGCATATTCTTTTTTAGCTTGTCATTTATATTCCCTAAATTGGACTGATGTGTTCAATTATAGAAAAGTATCCCCCATATATTGGGAAAAACAGATTTGCAAAGCTTAATTAACAACAATTTGTTGATTAGATTTAGAGTAGTAATGCTATATATGTCCTTAGACTATAGCAAATTTAAACCTAAAGCCAGGTTTTTTATCTTTCATTTAGGAAAAAAAAAAACTTACCTAATTTTCACAATTGCTGGTAGATCTGGATAATAAGTATTATTATAAAATTATTTCTTAGAAAATTTGGTGCTTTGTATGACTATTACACCTATTGATTTAAAAAAAAAACCTAAAATTTTTCTTCTGTGCATCTACTGAATGTAAATAAGATCTAGTGAAATGTTCCTTTTTGTCTACCAAAAAACAGGCCATGCCAAACCAATACACAAGTTGACAGCTGTTCTTCCTTCATATTTGGAGAGCTTGGTTGTTATTTAGCATTTCCTGGCTCTTAATTCTATTTTACTAGTGCTATAAAAGAACCAAATGATAGACAGAACCTATAAGAAGTATTAGTGAAGAATATATTAACTAGCGGTAATTAAAGTGAGGGTGAGCAGGCAGATAATATGTATTATGGAAAAGGATATTATCTGGGGTTGGGGTCTTTTTTGTGAGGAAAATGCAGTTATCCATGTTAGATATGTACATGGTCACTTTTATTGCCAGTTCAGTTACAATAAAAATTAGCCTTTAGGAGGCATTTAAAAATTAAGCATACTGTTATGACAATTAACCTTCAGACACATGCATTAATAAAACAGATTCTCAATCAGTCTTTTTAACAAAGTGGTTACTTTATTTATCCAGTGCCTGAACAGGTTAGATTTATTTTCAGTCAATGCACTTGATTAAATTACAGTAATTTCACGATTATAAGCCACACCATTTTGACTAAAATTTTGGTCCAAACCCGAAGTGCGGCTTATAATCAGGTGCGGCTTATATATGGACAAAGAATGAAAAGTTGCTGTTTTTGTTTGGAGGACAGGTGTCTGCTGAGAAAGGCAGGAACTTCTCTTTGAAATGGAAAATGTAAACCCCCTCCCTCCGAATTATTATAATTTTGAAATCAAGGGACTTTCAGGCAAAAATATGGGAATTAGGAATAACAGTTCTTTTCTAGGGAAATTAAAATAGAAATACAGTACTACAAAGAAACAAACTCCAAACCCTGACAGAGTACAACCTGACACCCCATCAGGCAGGGTGTTGGTAGCAGTTTGATTAAATGGTGGTTGCATCCTCCTGCAGTGACAGATGTGGCTCAGTTGGAGCAGTGCTCCTGTAGAAGGTGCAGTTTCCCTCTAAATGTCCAGTGGTGATGTGGAGAAATCCGGTTTTCCTCTGGAGTCCAGTGGAGAAAGGGGCTCCCTTAGTGTTTCAAAACCTCTGTTTTTATCTTGGTAAGAAATGTTGGGCTCTTCCCCCTGGTTGGAGCAACTTCCAATGGGATGGAGTAATTTTATCAGTCACACAGTGGGACTCAATGGGCCATTAGCAGAAAATGACTCTCTGGAGGAAGGATGGGGTGTGAAAAGATAAAGAACAATGCCCTGCCTGGTTTCAGTGGATGGCCCATTAGCAGAATATCTCCCACGGAGATAAGGATCACTGCCCCCACCCTCAACAGATGGTGATAGAATAGATACCTTTTATCACACTCTGTATTGTAACGTGTGGCTTATAATCAGGTGCGGCTTATAATCAGGTGCGGCTTATATATGGACAAAGAACGAAAAGTTGCTGGCACTCAGAGATGTGGCTTATACTCAGTGCGGCTTATAATCATGACATTAATGTACACTCATATCAAAGGATGCAGAGTAAAACCTCTGCCTGATGTCAATTGGCAGCACAGGGATAGAAAATCACACCTCAATAGTACAAGTACTAATGAAAGTAATAATATGTCTAAAGAAAAAAACCAAAGCAGACAAAACAAGAAACTGAGGTTCTCATAAAAAGAGATTAAAATAGGAGGAATAAATTCCTACCTCAGGGCCAGCATTTATTTTCTTGAAAAATCACTTCAAACTAGAAATTGACAAGTGTAATAGTCTCTTTTTCAGTAATGAAGACTATTGAAACTGCTTTAGATAATTATTACCATTTTCTCACAGTTTTTAAATCTGAGTTTAATGCTCAGAGGAAGGACTCAGAAAGGTAAGGTTTATGAGCAACATGATTTTAATAATTATGCTAAGAGCCCCAGTTGAGAAAGTTTGTAATGTGATAACAGTTGAATTTAAATTTAAATAATAGTAGCAAAATTGATACTGCTTATCATAGGAAAAATATTTTCAGAGGAATGTTGTGGTTGTAGCCAAATAGCTAGAAAATTTTATTCAATTAATAGACCAAACATAGTGCAGTCACAAAAACCTCCTGCAATTATACAGTATTTGTTTACTGATAGTGGACAGAATTAATTTTTGTTGGATTTAATTGCCAAAAATGTCAAACAAAGCAAAACAAACAAAAAAATCAAACCAAAAGAAAACCAAAACAAGACAAAAACAACAACAAAAACCCCAAACCAATGAACAAAAAGGAAGTCACTGCAAACAGCCACCAAGTTTTGGAGTGCCTAAATCCTTTTCTTCTAAAACAGGGAGCAGAAGGTAACAGAGATAATGCTTAACTGTGGAACAGGGAGAAGAGAAAATCAGGAATAGGACAAATACCAATGCTAAAAATATGATTTGAGCCTTTGATAATCCATTCATTGTGTGTTATCATTTTTATCTTTTTCTGAAGAACTGAGAACAAAAATGAAGTTCTTTGCTTTCCTGGAAACAAAAGCTTTCCATAGAAAGGTATTTCTGTCTTTTAGTGTTTACTTCTGTGATTTAATTTTTTGCTTGGTGATTCAGCATTTCACCTGTGTCATTTCTATGAGGTCGTTTGGAACCCTGCAAGAAGAACAGTACATTCTGTAATGAGTAGGGCTCAGGAACAACGATAGTGTTTAGGAAGTGAATTTGTTACAGCGACTGTGGAGGTTAATGACATGTTTTCCATTGTTCTATTGTGTGATTCTATCTGGCAATCATCATCTGAAAAGGACTTTGAAACTGGCTTTACATCTGGTACTCTCAAAATTCTTACTGAAATATGAGAAAGATCTGAATCTGAGAGGAATAAGATATCAAAACATATGTTTAACAGTAGAGGCAGAGGCTTCTCTTATGTTATCTTACACTATTTGTTCTGATATGTTTCTGAAGAAATAGATGGCCTTTCCCTAGTGAGAACCCTATTTTGATGAGGTTTTCTGCATTCGTTTCACAGGTTGTACTTCAAAGTGCAATCACAAACTTTACAGGCAGAATAGACACATATAAACATGAGTTACATGATGAAAATCTGTCACTTAGGGGTAGAGACCTTGAAGTGCTTCTTATAAGAGTTACTTTGTGACATTTGGACTCAGTGCTTAGTAAAAGGAGAATGTGACCTCAAGAAATTGTCATATCCATGGCAATACAAGTCAGCCACAGCTGTAAAGCCAGAATTTAATCCTGGAATTCAAGTTGTTATGTATGTGTCCACATAGCCAGGTTGTAAGGAAACAAGACAGAATGACAAAATGTTTAAAGCAGGATAGTTCAGCATGGAAGAGAACTTGGGAGCTGAAAAGCAGAAAAGCTGCTGAAAGCAGACTCAGCTGTCAGGTGAGGCAAGGTTGCTCAGGCGTTTATCCAAACATGGAGTCTAAACAACCTGTGTGGACAACCTTTATGTCTTGACTGTCCTCATGGGAGGAAAGGCTTTTCCATTTTTTCCTAATTTAGAACTCATTGTTCTCAGTCAGAATGAACACACAAGACTTTATTATTACCAATTATCTGTTGGAGGTCCAAACATTCCCTGTGTTCCCTTTCTTCCTTCTGGGTAGGCAGTGGTATCACCTTTCTCCAGAGCAGGTTGACTCATGAGTTGAAGATACACCTACCTTAGGCTCAAGCTGTCCCATTCATCCTACTGGGATATGTCCATGACCAGCGACATGATTTGTCCTGTCTTCCTCTAGAATACTAAATGCTGAAGCTTATCTGGCACATGTGATTCATAACTATATAATGGAGTCAAGGCTCAATGAGATAACTATCTGATAAATTCCAGCATGTACTTGCATCAGACAGGGAGTCAGATGCAGGCACAGAATCCTCTTGGCTCATTGTAGTACAAATGAAGACTTTACATTGCCACTGTTATGCTGCTTTTAAAAAAACAAACATGTTCCCAGTTCTATTTCTGACTCATCCGCTACCTTGTGTTGGCTCAAGCATTTACCCAGTCACAAAAGAGCTGCACCAGCAAGTGATACAAGCAAAAACCAAGCTTTTTTTTTCTTCCAGTGTTAGAGAGCAGAAAACACAAGAGTTGAAGAGCACAGTGAGACAGATAGGGAGGGGAATATTGTTTCTTCAAGGCATAGAACAACTTTATTGTCAAAATAAAGCCTGATCTGTTGTCTTCTCAGGTACTTGTATGCTGAATAACAGTACCTATGTAAAGAGCTATTTTTTTCCCTTTTACAGTAGGCAAACTGAAAGGCAGAAACTTCACAGTTATTTGATCTCCTTTATATTTTTTATACTGCATCCTTAATTTAATGCATTCTCGTGATGGTATGAGTTATTTTAATTTTATTAATGTACACAATGTCAGGAACACAGTATTTGGTTGTTGTTGTTGCAAAAGGTGGTTAAAAGCACTTCTTTTGAGGAAACTTTTCTGAAGGTACTCCTTATTTCTTGCCTTTCCTGTGTTTAGGAGTATACTGCAAAAGGAAACATTTGTAAGCCTTTTTCTGATAGTACTTTTTAATATACATGAAGTTATTCCCATCTGGAGTCAGATATTCACCAGCAGTTATCAAATGAGCATTACATTGGATGACCTTTTTATGTATATTTTTCTCAACGGAGATAGGATTATATTATTTCACAAAGTCTTATCAACATTCAGAAACAAACTGAAAAACAGTTCTCTTGAATCTTGATATGCAAAACTCTGGTTTTCCCACATCCCTCTTAGACAAAGATTTACTGACTGCTGCTTTTGTGCTTCCATGGGTCACTTGAATCCTCCTTTTATGAAACAGCTCAGAGAGCTTCCAGTGTGGCTTATTTGTAACTCTGCTTTGTATAAACTTTAACTAAACTTTGTAGAAAATTTAGGTAAATAATAGTCTAAACCTGGGGGATTTTTGTTAATGAATACTTAAACAGTGTACCAAAAAGAAATAGAAGTAGCAAAGAAAATCGGAAGTCTCTTACAGCAGATTTGGGGAATCAAATAGAGGTAGGAAGATGGCTTGATGACTTAACAGGGAGCACTTTCAGTGTGCTTACTCCAGCAGAATACTGCACTTGTTTTGATGTGGTCATTCAATATAGTCTCAGGGTGGCAATTGTTGAAATAGTAAGGGAGACATTGCTTTTGACTGAAACACCAGTGACTGAACTTGTAAGTTTTATGCTGTGTGAGCTGTATGGTGGGGGAAAGTGTATCAGGATATCATAAATCTCAAAACAAGGCAGGGAAGAAACATCAGAACCAACCCAAACCCCAAAGAATAACTAAACTGCAAAACATAATTTTTCATTTGTCATTCCAGAGTAATTAAAACTTCACATTTTCTTCTCATATGTTCTGAGTCCTTGCTGTGTTTACTTTATTCAGCAAAGTAAGTGGTATGTTTTGGGAGAACACTGATCCCTAAAGAGATAATCCTGAATCACTCTCATTTCTAGATGCTGAATTAAAATTCTGAATTAAATTTTAGTATATTTTGTACATTGTCTAAACTACATGCATTCATAATTCCATCTTTTATGTTTCAGGCTACAACAGCTAAAAGTGTAATATTTCAAACACATTAATGAAGTCCTTTGCATTCATTAATAAATTCTGACAAGATAAAACATTATTTATATGGGACTTGCAGACTAATCATAACTTCACAAACAGGTGCTTCTTTTTGTGACTTTCCATCTGCTTTATGTGTGGATATCCTATCTGGATATTTAGAGTATAAATTCCCTTGTTAAATGAACCAGTGACTAAAACAAAATAATTAATCATCCTTTTAATCTGTTAATGCAATTCTATTATATTATCAACACAATATCCAACTAGTGCCAGAACAATTTTTTATAAGTACATGCCATCCAATATGGAGGTGACTTGTGACAATCCACAACTTTCTGGCCATGACCTAACAGTCAGTAAAAAATGAAACTAAACCACTCAGGTACATTTACTGTATGTTTATTTCTTCTGCATACAGTAGGTCATGAAAAATTGCACTGCTAGGGTGATCATGCATTGAAAAGGTTGTCCTGGGAGGTGGTGGAGTCCCCATACCAGCTGGTGTTTAAGAAATATCTGATCTGGCTCTGGGTGATATAATTTAGTGGTTTAGGGGTTGGAGTGGTAGTGCTGGGTAGATGGTTGAACTTGATGCCCTTAAAGGTTTCCCAACCTTGATCATTCTCTGATTAAGTGATTTCACCTGACATTATCTATGTTTAATCATAATGAATGATAAGATGCAAACCATACTTTCAATTGCAGCTTTATTTAGTTGTTTTATTAAGCTTTTTTGTAGTCAACTACTTTTCTGTCCTCTATAGAAAGCTTATTAATGAAGATATATCTTAATTAAGTGAACTCCATTCTTCTTTCTTTGCTAAGTGGACTTTTTGGTTATTTCTGTGAGTCCATAAGTAAGTTTTTGGCAGCTTCACATTTCTCCATCAGCCTTTTCAGTATCCAGACTAGTGTCTTTGAATCTGCAGAAAAATTACCTACTGCCATAGTACATACTCTTTCTTCATGAAGCATATAACACAGGTTTTGACATCTTTCATGTGGGTATATTGCACTGCTATAAAAATTCTTTTCCCCATTTTCTTTTTATGTCAGAGAAAAAACTTAAACCATCATCTCTATTTTCTGAGCAAGAATGTGCCGTCCTGAATGTCCTTAGGGAAGTTAAGGGTAAGGTGAAGGACTGTTTGAATAAGGTTCATTTTCTGTTTAGTAACTGACACCATGCCTTTCAAGTAAAAGCATCAAAACAATTCTGAACTGAAGCTTCCAACCTTTTAACTAAAATTTCCAATCCTGTATAATTTATGTAATCTGAGATCCAATCCCAATATGCATGCATCCTTGCCTGTCTGTGTATTGGTTATTTTTTGGTATGTTTCCAGAGAGTTAATTATAAAAGGGGAATTCTGTAATGAGGTGGAATTAAGGAAGTGCTACAGTGTTGAATGCAATTTAAAGCAGAGTTCAGCACCTATGGGAGAGCAATGAGAGATGATTATGACAGAAGCAAAGGCTAACAGTCCTTAGAGTGTTATTTTTTCATTTAGCTTTGAATTACAATTAATCTACAAGCCAGACCTTCCACCAACTGTTAATAGATTTAAACTAGGTAGCTGAAAGTTAAGTTTATACTGAAAATTTCACTACCTAAGAAGCTCTGCTAGATGTGCTGGAAATTATTTTTATTACTGTACTTTGTGCATCAGACATATACAGACATAAATTGGAGTGTTACAGAACTGTTGCCATTCCATCTGGTTTTGGTGATTTTGAACACAGGTTCCCCAGAACTGTGAAGTAGAGCAGCACATTTTATTATTCTGTTCTGTAAAGATTCCTTGAAATTAAGCTTAAATTGTTAAACTTGTGATTTCAAATATGTGTTGCTGTTTAAAAGTGATGCAACTTGATTTAAATAAAAGTCTGATCTATTTAATATGTTTTTTTCCTCTTAGTTTGTGCAAAGCTTGCTATTGATGCAGGAAAAAGGTAAAAAATGAACCTGGTGGTTTCAATAGCCTAGTTCACTTTGCACAGTGAAGTCCAGATTACTTAGTAACATATCCTGTATTACTGATCTCTGATTTTCCTTTGGGTTCACCTGGAAACATGGGACATAGATTTAAGCTTTAGTGTCTCAGAATTCATGGTAGGAGTATCTATTGTGATGCTCAGATTGAAAATCATTTGATGCAGCTAACTGGGTCATTCAAGAGAATATATGTTTTCCAATGAAAAAAAATCTAGGAGAAACACTGCGAACTGAAGTTTACAACTAAACCTGAGAGAAATCAGAGTTCAGATTAAGATGCCATTGGGGGGAACAGTATTCAGCCAGCTAAATAATTGGTATTTTCTTTGGGTACTAAATCAAATAAACAAAATGGAAAGTACTGTATAAAATATCAGGTATATATATTTGTTTTCATTGAGCTAAGCAAAACTAAAAATTATCTAATTATATTTTAATATAATATCTGAATTTAGAAAGAAAAAAGAAAGAAAAAAAAACTAGTGCTGCCAACATTGAATGTTGAAGTAGAAGAGCAAGGCATTCTTTAGATTCTGAAAAAACTGGAAAATAGATACATGTGAAAGATGATTTGGTGAAAAGGAGGATTTGATTTATGTGGAAATTGGTCAAAAGAGCAGAATGGCATTAAAAGGCACAGTAAGATGTTTCTTTTTTATGCAAAAAAAAAAAAAAAAAGTATTTGTCTAAAAAGATGAAAGATTAAGGCAGTTTGACTGGAATTTTATTACTGTTTATGGATAAATGGATATCAATAATAAGGAAAAGGACATCAGGCATTAAAAAACATACCAAAACAACTTTAAAGAAGAAGGGGCTAATATAATCTGCAGGAGATCTGGCAGTAAGTGGAAGTGAATATATCAAGTACATAATAGCAGGCTATTCTATTTCAAAAGAAAGATATAGATCATAGTATGAGACCTTTAAAGCTCCCGGTGCAGTCATAAAGATATACAGAGCAGAAAGAAATTTTGCAAAAGGTGAGAAAAGAACCACATGACTAATGAATAAAAGCATAAAATACTAAGAAGCTTTTAGAATACAGTAAGAAAGGCTATGACAGTTGCTGAATTACAATTACCAAAGGTTATAAAAGACAATGATGGAGAGAGGTTGTAACTACATTAAAGGGAAAGAGAAAACAAGAAAAACTGCTTCCTCAGTGGAAAAAAATAACAGAGGGCAAAAAAAAGGGACCACTTGGGAAGTTGTAATAGAGGCAGTTAGCTCTGAACCATGCATAAATAATGGAGTAAGTGATGAAAAATTATTGAATGAAAAAATTTAATTCTTTTTACTAACCAATTTTTTTAAATTACAAACTAACAGAAAAATGACTCAATGTTGTCTGTAATTATGTAGTATACTTAATTGAAAAAAGGCACACAAAGTATAGTTACTTGTTAGTCTTTGTATGTCATGTTGTGTTGCATCATAAATGGATGAGATCTAGACGCTGTAATGTTAAATACTTTCGCAATATCTCTGAGAGTGGAAGAAGAATTATACATAAATATAATAATGACAATTTGAAGGCTTTTCAAAGGACAGCAATAGGCTTCAAAATAATGCTGATAAAGTGAACTTGAAATTGTGAAATTTACATCAGAGAAGTACAAAATACTGTAGGTTAAATAAAGAAGGCATAGGAGAAAATATCAACTAAGTAATAAAGACCCAGTTAGAGGACTGATTAAATACATCAAGGAAACACAAAACAAATAAATATTCATAAAAAAAAAAATTGAACAGTGTGTCCTTGTGTGCACATGCTTCTATGTGTGCAAAACTAAATTGTTTTTATGGTATATGTCCTGCATTCATAAAGTCACACAACTTTCAAAAGTTGAAGATAGGATTAATAAAGATGCTGAAAAGGGTTGAATTCTTATTTAGCTGAAAAAAAAATTTGCACTGACATTCATTTACAAATATAAATGATATTTGTCATTTATATAGCCCTTAAAACTGCATTAGCAGTTAACACAAATCTTTCCATGTTTCCTAATGAGGTATTTCCTAGTATATCTTGATAAAATAAATTTAAACAATATTAAATCATCATGTGGTGTTGTACCTCAGTAGGCCCAACGTTTGTTTGGTGTGTCATGCTAGGATGAGTACTAAGGGCTGGGACTGAAGAATACTGGCAGACTTGTGAAGCCTAAGTTTGCTTTCACCTGCCCATGCCTGGTTAACTTTCTAATAATTAAATTCTTATAAGCCAATCTTTGAAGGTCAGTTTTAATTTATAGCATGTGAATTAGTGACCTACTATCTTTTATTGGATATTAGATCTGAGGTTTTTGCAAACTTTTGAACTCATGTTTTTCAGGAGAGTTGCTCAGGGTGCTCAGATAACATTATCTCATTATCACTAATATCAATAAATGCATCATATAAGAATTTAATAGATTATAGACTCTGATACAAGATATTTTAAAACTGATATTGTCTTTTTACTGCATAATTTAGAATATATCACTTTCCAGTCAAATGTCATCAAAAGAGTTTTATTATGATAACTTCAATTTTTGCAGTAATACTTTATTTATGTGGTAAAGTAAATAAAAATCATTATTGTAAGGCACACTTACGTAAAATCTGCTCCAGTCTGCAAAATCTGCATAACAAGCTGGCTGTTCAACTAGGATACCAGAATTTCCTAGAGTAGTAAGATATTTCATTCTAAAACCACAGAATATTGGTAAATTTTATAAACATTGTTTATCATTGTTTTTTATCTCTACCAAAGATTTCATGTGTATTAGTCAATATATTAAGCAATTCAATTAATTTATATTGTATATTAATTGATATTGACTAATAGTGAAATAAAATAATTTAAATATTACAATAAATATTTTTTGTTCCATGTAAAAGCCAACATTATCAGGCTGGTCTACTTGGTTCATTTTTTGAGGCAGAGGGAGAGGCAAAGACGTGAGGATTAAGAAGTTATATTTGTTCATAGAATAATGAAAATATTACTTTTATTTTCTAGGGAAGAAACATTTATTTAAAATGTCTTTTATGTCTCCTTCAGCTGTAAATGGAAGACTTTTGAATCCAAGGAGTTTTTCAAGTAGTGCAGATTGATATAGCAAAATCAATTTGAAGTATTTCCAATTATCAATCCCCTTTTGTTTTTTAATAATATTAATTACCCTCAATTAAAAAGTAGATTATGGGATTCCATAGTCTACTTTTTAATTGAGAGTAATTAATATTAGAAGGTGGAAGCTAAGGTGAATGATTCTGTGAGTAATCTGCATGTATTCCTTGACTACTATTATATTTAAATTATGCAGTAAAATTAGCCTTTCCTGGCAGATTTTGGTAAATACCTTGATACATTTTCAAAAGGGAAGAAACAGGAGGAAGTGAGGTCTCAGAAAAAGATCACCTGTACTTTGAATTGAAATGTGTAATGTTTATCCTCTTACTTTGTATTGATGAGTTATTCTTTAAAGGCATTTGAGGACTGTCTTATTATTACCCTTAAAAGATGAAATACCACAACTGACTCAGAGTTAAAATGATAACATTTAAAATTTTTATTCTGTTCTTAAGGAACAAATCTTTTAAGATATATTTGCATTTCAATGTAATATCGAAATATGAGCAACTAGAGTGGCAAATACTCAGGAAAACTCAGAGTCTAGAAGCACAATAATTTCACTAATATAAGCCGCACCCTTTTGACTAAAACTTTCGTCCAAACCTGATAGTGCGGCTTACACTCAGGAGCGACCCATATATTGACGAAGTTATGAATTTTGTCAGCCCGGAAGTGCAAGCCTGCCCACCCCCGGCAGTGGGGCAGTGGCAGTGCTCCCTGGCCCTGCAGGGCCCCTCCGAGCGGCTCCGCCGGGCTCCCAGCCCTCAACACCGGCAGGCCCGGGCTCCACACTCCCACCTACTGCTGCGCAGCGCCCGGGGCAGGGCACCGGCCCAGCCGGCAAGTAGCGGGGCCCACCCAGTGCCGGGGCCACCCGGCACCGGTGTGGGTCAACACGGCACTCAGGTGGGCACGCTGCTCGCTAGAAACTTTCCCGCCTGCGGTCCCTGCCACCTCCAACAGCCTGGGGTGGCAGGTCCCCAGCCTGCCTGGTCCCGCTGCCCTCAACCCCTCGGCTGCACTCTCCCCTCACCTGGGCGAGAGCGGGGCCAGCAGGTTTAATAAAAGCGAGTGATTTTTCTGTGTATTTTTTTAGTTTTTTGGTTGCGTTTGAAGGCTACCCTGATCCATGAAAAAAATGTTTGCAAATTGAGCACCTGCCAGTAAACCCTGTGATCGTGCAACTGTTACTAATTCATTACTTTGTTGCACTCAGATCCTCGCTGCAAATGAAAGTGCAGTTTATAATCCAGTGCGGTTTATATATGGCCAAAGAACCCAGAAGTGTGGCTTATAATCGTGAAATTACTGTACTTTCTCTTGTAAGACCTATGAGGTTGTTAATTTTACTGCAAAGTGGGAGTAATTTCACTTATATTTTAAACTTTGTCTCCATACAGAGCTTCACGCTAATTTCCCTTCATGCACTACAGAAAATACAATTAGAGTCTTCTACCAGTTTGACCACTGCAAACATATCTGAGGTTTTCATTTTAACTACTTTAGTTACATGAAATACTAAGGATTGTGGGAACAAGTTAAATGAGAATTGGCTTCATGGATAAATGAACTCTTTGCTTCCTATTTCTAGTTCCTCCAAATTTCTTTAGTGTGCATCTGGCTATATTGATAGCAACTGATAAGTCAGTAAATACAACTTTGCCTTATTACTGGGAAGTGGCCACAGGTTTTGTATGGCCATTGATCTGACAGCTGGATTCTCTTAGAAGTCTTCTGAAATGTCGTAACCTGAGCTTTTTTTATCTTTTCTTTGTCTACTGGTCAAGTGACTATATGACTATCATGTATATCAAAGGTTTGAGAACTCTAAGCAGTTGCTGTGCAACACATGTTGGACCTCTATGACAACTCGGTCTTGAGAAGGCTGGGAACTAATGAGGAAGAACAAAGATTCTGCTTAGGAAGCATCAGATAGGATGACTCAAGACTGAGGAAGGAGAATTGTATCATGATGATCTCAGGATACTGGTCATACAATCATAGTGGTGTGGGTTGGAAGGACCCTAAAGATGATCTAGTTCCAGCCTCTCTGCTGTGGGCAGGGACATCATCCACTAGACAAGGTTACTTGCATCCCCATCCAGCCTGACCATGAGCACTCCCAGGGATGAGGTGCTCACAGCTTCTGGTAACATGGTGTGGTGCTTCACCATCCTTACAGTAAAAAAATTCTTTCTAATATCTTATCTAAACCCACTCTCCTTTACTAATACCATTTTCCTTGTCCTATCACTACATGAGCTTGTCAAAATTCCTTTCAAGCTTTCTTGTAGGCTCCCCTCATATGCTGAAATACAGCAGTTAAATCTTCCTGGAGTTTTTCCTCCTCTAGGCTGAGGAATACCAATTCTCTCAGCCATTCTTCATCCCTCTAATCATTTTCATGGACCCCCTCTGTACTTCAGTTTATGTCCTTCTTGTGCTGGGCAATCCAGAGCTGTATGCAATATTTCAGGTGGGGCACCACCAGAGCAGATGAAGAAAGGCAGAATGATTCACAATAAAAATTTGAGAAAGAATGAAATGCTGATCTCAGGATGCAGGGGGACACTGAAAATTTGAACAAAACACATGAGAAAAGAGATAGATACTAGAATTTTTTTTTTAATATATAAAGAAGTTATTGTTAGTAATAATGAGACTTTTCAATATTTAGACTGTTAGTCTGTTAAAGCCTTGATTGGACATGGGGCTGGCTGTTCTTTTCCATCCCAACAAGATTTTGTGTGTAACAAATACTGTTGCAGAACATCGAAGGGCAAGTGTAATATTTTTGAGTTTTTAGTTTGGTTCATTTATTGACACTTAACAGAAAGAATCAAGGACAAGCCTTCTTCCCCGTTCAGGCAATACTTGCAAGAATAAGAATCTGTTCTACAGAATTGAAAAGACAACAGCAAGTTCAGACATTTTAAGAGAGGTAAATTATATAAACCTCTCACAGATAATGGTTCCAGTTATTCAGTTTGACTCTTACCCAAAGAAGTATTGGTCACATACAGATTATATTCAATTTAGTTTTATTTAGATTAGCTGTGAAATTAGGTGGAAGAAATGTGCAAGACTCCATGGAAAACACTCAGTCACATTTATCTTTATACCTGTCCAGGGTCCTCCACTGTCCAGCCAAGGCCCTCAGATTTGGGATTCTTGAGAGACATTTTGATTTAGCATGAGCAGGAAAAAAAAAGATCCAGTGACAGTTCTTGGTGTTCACCTTATCATAGCTTCTGGGCCAACAGGATCAGTGCCTTTGTGGGAGGCCTAAGCTGGACAGCCTGCACCAGGTGCAGGTGTATCGTGTCAGTGGTGCATCCAGACTCATCTGCCTCTGCTCTTTGTTGGCTGCCCTGAGTTTGGTCTCACCAATTAGCACACCAAGGAGCTGCTTGTGCAACTCATCACAGCTTGTGTGGTAGAAAGATCCATGCATTAACCACGTGCAGCCCAAGTGAAGTTAATGTGTATTTATGTCGTGTCTATGATCTGCTCAGGGAAATTGAGTTGTAAGTGCAAGGTCACTTTGTGTATAAGGTATTTGCATCACATTTATGAAAAATGACTCCTTCTAAGACCCTGACATCTATATGAAAATCAGCAGCTTATACTAGGCCTATAGGCAGTCAGGACACACCGCTGACCTTAAGTGTTATTTACTTATGTCACAAATACAAGATTATATGTATCATGAGCTAACATTTGTGTATTTAGAAAACTCCTTTCCTCATACTTTATTATTCTGCCAAGAGATTAATTGGAAAACTTTGGCATAGGAACATATGGCTATATAGGAAGCAATCAACTTCTGAATTTACTAACTCTTTCTTAATCTTGGCACTTTTCAACATTTCATATCCACAGTACTATAAATTTTCATCAATCATCACTTGGACCTTTATTAATGTCCTTAATGATCATATGCAGGCTTCTCATGGAGTTGCTTTATATTACAGTAACTCTAGTCTAAAATTCAACTTTTGTCCAGCATTTCAAAGGCAAGCTTCCATATATTTCAACACTGACGTTTTTAAAACAAAGTCCTTTTTTCTTTGGTCTTTCAGACATCATAATATACTTGACAAAAAGAGTCAAAGGGTGAATTATTTTTATCTATCTAGATTAATAACTCTAAAATTAATCAATAGATTATTAAAATACTTTACAGAACACGTATTTTTTTCTCAAGGTTAAATAATGTAGAACTTTTCTTCATCTCTTCCCAAACACTTACTTATCTGTTTATCTGTTTCGGTTTTTTGGGTTTTTTTTTTGTTTTTTTTTTAATAAATCAGAAATAAGTGATTGCAGTGAAGTTTCAATCTAAACTCTTAGTTTATTTCTAAATAGCTCATGAGTCTAAATTTGAAGTGTGGTGATTTACCGATCTAAAAATAAAAACCTGCTTTTTTTCATTAATTCATTAATTTGTCTGCAGTTCTGAGATATGGAAACAGAAATTAATATAATATCAAACTTGTGAGTGTCCTCATTCTCAGATACACAAAATGCTCCGTCCTGCTATAAATATTTCAGGGACTCACCATAAGAATTAGGTCTTTTAATAGCTTCACAACCACTTAAAAATTGGGTTATATATGACCCTCACAATTCTAATAGAGTGTTAGCATTTTTCCTTTACTTTTCTAATGAATATTTACTGTTGAGAAGGAGCTTGCTTTAGGAAGAGACTTCTTTCCTCTTTAAAGATTGAATTATGACCATTTAATTTCTCATTGGAATGATATGTTCTGTCATTCCTTGTGACTGGACATTGTATTATGGCAATGCAGAAGAATAACTCAATCCTCGTCTTCTTCTCTTTATTTATACGCTTTTTTTATTTCCAAATCAATCTTTTGCTTCCTGTGTTATTTTTGTTTTCATCATTTAAAGTCTCATCTGGGAAACTGCTTATTTTGATATTGTAATTACCTTTCAAATTACTCTCTTTTCTGAAGCCGGTCCATTTCACAAGATGGACAATTCCTTAATCATACAGGGAATTAATGACTTGGGTGTACTGACTTGGGTGTACACAAGAGCAACTCCAATGCAACCCACCAGCAGTTTGAGTTTCACACATACAATTAAATGAAAAACTGAGATGTCATATTTAGTCTTTTTCTGAAATGCAGACATACAAATATTATAAATGTTAGTACTGCATAAATTTAAACTACTATTAAAATTCTAGGGAAATCACGGCTCTTAAAATACTTGTTTTATGTTGGAAATACTTCAAGAAGCAAAATTTACAGGCAATTATCCTTTTTGTTGACCTTTGTTGTTATCCAAAGATAACTGAAAATGCCTATTAACATTTAATATTTATGTGATATCTTAAAAAAAAATTAAATCCTGAGTTATCAGTTCCAGACAGCAATAGATTTTGTAAGAACTGTAAGAAGTTGGTGAAGCTTTTTTTGATATTTGACAATATAGGTCAGAGCAGTGTCCTTGCTCTGAAATGATTTAATATAATTTCGATAGAACATTTCCAGGAAAAAAAAAAAAGCCAGTAACAAAATCTGTCATGCAACAGCCACTCACATCTATAATGAATGCCATTAAGACCCATTAAACTCATCAGTGAAATTGGAAACATAAAAAAATATTGATATGCCTAGTCCTACAAAATACTTACTCTTTAGTGCTTGACCAAAGAAGTAAGTTAGGTTAGTGTCTGAACTTCAGTGTAAAAATCATACAATCTGAGTTGATGGAACAGGAGGGATATGTTAACTTAATAATGAAGTCCTTCAGGATCTTTCAAATCAAGTAAAATATTAAGTATTGAGTTGGCATCAGCTTTGCTCCTCTAGTGTACAACCGGATGTTTCTATACAGATCTGGATTTATTAAATGAGAGATCTGAGTTTTAATCTTTTTGCCTTTAAATCTGCATTATGGGGGAGATCCTTTGCAAAAGATATTTATTATGAAGCTTACTACCTGAGGTGTTACTTTATGGGATCAAGGCAGTCCTGAACAAAGGAAAGGATCCCGGAAATCTTTGCTAGTGAGCATATGTTGTATGCAAATACAGGAGACGTAATTGGCTGTAAGTGGTTGCTGCTTCAAGTTTATGTTTAATACAAGTACTGCCTAATTTAAGCATAATTCAACCAAACCAGATAGGTCATTGATCAGGTTCTGTTGGGTATGTCTTTCCTGTCCTTTCAAGGTACAGGTGGTTGCTCTCTTTTTTAGGGTATTATGCTGCGTAAGTATTAAGCCCCAGTAGCTCATATATGAACATGCATAGGCCTTATTAAAATGTGTGATAATTTGCCCTTTTTAAATCAAAACTTTTAATACAGTAGTTTTATTTCAACATATAAATAAAACTAATGAGAAAGAATCCAAACAGCTGCAGTTTGCATCAGAACAAGCACTTAGGATTTTGTAGTTCATATATATATATGAAATTTATCTATGCCCTTAGCCATGCTTAGATGCTTAATTAAGAAGTTTTGGGGAAACTTTGCTGTATATTTTTTTAAAAGCAAAACTTTTTTCTCTTTGGAATATTTTGGACATATTGACTGCCTAAATAAAGGGCTGCATTGCATCATAACAATCAGTGCATTGACAGTTGTTTGTCAATGTTTGTAAGAACTGTAGTTTTAGATGACTTTTAGAAATTAAAACTAGTCTGGTACATGAACAAGACAGGAATGTTTAAATTATTTGTCAAGATTATAGCTATCTGAGAGTGTGCATTTCAAATGTTAAAGTAAATGTATATTGTTCCTTTTCTGGAATTAAAAAGCATGTGCACTGTGCTCTTAAAAAAAGAAGACATACCAACCCTGAATTCTACTTAGCAACATAAGGTGGGAATTATGTGTTAGAATTTTGAGGGCAAATAAAATACCGGTTGACTTCACTGGATCAGAATTAGCTTAAAGCAGGTGATTTTTTTTTTTTTAATTACTACTGAAATAGTGTGTATAAGAAGGGAATGGAGGCATGTTGTGATGAAGTGCAAGAAGAATGAAATTTTGATTCTCAAAAATGTTAGTCCCTTATTTCTTTTGTAAACTGTGGTTTACACACAAATTAAGTGCATTGATGGAACTTCACTGACATATCTTCATGCACAGTTTTACACTACTACTAATCCCTTAGCAACAAAGGTGCACTGTTTCAATAAGCACTTCTTTTTTCAAATACATTTTGCAGTAGATAACAGCCAATGCTGTTGACTACACGTAGTAGTAAGGTACTTTAAATCTCTGGTTCACAGCCAAGATTCTCCATGAACATTTCTAAGAGTTGATGAAAGACAGCTGCAGAAGGGAAGCCTACTCTCTGTTGACTGAAATTTACTATGTGGAATTCTGTGCAGCTTGAGAGGGAGCTACATCTTTTGAATTATAAAAGAACATGAGACAGCTGTGTTTCCTTTATGGAAGACATGGTGTTTTACTTTGAATTTTAGGAAAATATTGTAGATGATGCAGCATAGCTATGTTTGGAATAGTAGCTGACACAGAAGTAGGTTGGGCTGCCAATGTATTATTGTATTGGTGAACAGCTTTATAATTTGCTGTGAAAATAAATTCACATGAGAAAAGGGACAGTTATATCAACAGAATACATTTTGTCAGTTTGCAAATCTACTTTCTGGGAAGACTCCCATAGAACCTATGAACTGTAAAAGTCAGATTGTAGGAGCTGTGGATTCAATTAGAAGTCAGCATAGATGTAAGGATAGATGTATAAAGTACACCTATATTAATAAATACCTGATTTGATAGGTAAACTCGATTTTTAACTATTTTACAAACAAAATTAGTCTTTCACTGTGAACATATTTAAAGTTCTAGGGCAATATTTTATCATCCCTTGGACAATAAATTTGGAATTTATTTTTCACAAGGTTTTGCGATTATTGAAGAGAAACCCTCTCATAGGCAGAATACATATGAGTCAAAATGTGTGTTAGGAAATGTGTTTTACAGCCTTATTTTATTTCAATTTTTTAGAAAGACGTTCTCCAATAATAGGCTTATTCTAAAATATGCAAGCAGTGAAAGGTTGTTTCCTCAATTTCTATACTGCCTAATAATTATTTATAGAGTGAGAATTTCAATAAAAATAACTATTTCCTCTTGCATCGTTGGGTAATATCATTATAGAGAGAAATAACTGTACCAAAAAGGATAACTAACCTCCACCTTCCAAAATATAAGTCTCAAAGTGTACTTCTTACATCTGTAGCAAGAAATTTGTAGCAACTAAAACCACTTTATGGCTGTTAGAAAGTGTGTTTCATTATAAAAGTCACAATGAAAATGCAGAAATATTTGGTGTTTTCTAATTGAAAGGTGTGGGATTCTACCTCTTACACTTTATACATATTCTAGTACAGTTCTGACTCTAATTGGTACAGATTAATGTGCATTCACCACATCCTGTTGCAATCTAATAGCACTATATTTTTCTTTGTTCAGTTGGGTTTTTGGTTAACTTCATCATCTGAATTTCTTCGAATCTAGAATTTGAAGTAAATTTTATAGGCTTAAAAACTTAGATTCTCTGTGTTGTTCAACTGAAATGAATTGTGGGAGCTGGTGTGTTTCCACAGTATAAAAACATTCTTTTGCAAGTATGTGAAAGAGTTTTAATAGCCTGTGGTGTTAGTCAAGCATTTTGTCATTTATGAGTCCCAGAGGGAACAAGGGTGCTGGTAAAGTTTTAGTAATTTGGAAAGTTATCTTAAACCTGTTTTGTTTAGAGGTGGAGTGGGTGGGAAAAGATGAAAAAATGCTACCTCTAAACTGTTATTATTTCAAAAGTCTTCCTTATAAAATAGTACTTATACAACTTATTAGTTATTTATTTAAGTAAGGTTTGGGATTTTATTTCACTTAAAAAATTGGTCCGAATAGGAATCCTTGATGTCTGAACATAAAATGGCATACTTGTTGCCTAGTATTTTATTTTAACTACAGGAAGAATTCTGTTTATAAATGGAAGGGCATTGGTTAATATTGTGATATTCTGAAGAAGTGACTTATTTTTCTGTTTTTTGGTAAGAAATATGTATTGAATTACTGGCTTGATGGAAGAATTTTCTATCTAAACTTTATTCTCCTTCTTTATAACATGACATCTCATTTGAAAATAAAAATAACAAAAGAAAAACCCCACAAAAACCCCCAAACAAAAAAGAGCTTAAATTCAGACTTTCCTAATGAACCAGGCAAGATGAAAGACTACTATAATTGGAGCAATGTCATTATGCTAAAAAACAAACAGAAAACAAAACAATAAAAAATCCAGGTAATTTTGTGTGCTGGGTCAAATGGCTCATAGTTAATTTTTTTTCCTTGAAGCCCATAAGTTATTGTAGTTTGGATTTGTGACTAAACCACAGTTGATAGCATAACAATGTACTGGCTACTTCTGAGGTGTACCTGCACAACATCATGACTTTCTTTCCCCCCTCCTCAGTCCCCATAGTGCGTAGACCTGGCATAGGCAGGATACTGGGAAGGTAAAAACAACCAAAACAACAGAACCAAATTGAATAAAAGAATATTTCATAACATATAACTTCATGGTCAGCAATAAAAAAAAGTAGAGTGACAGCTGCTAATCATTGGAGACTATTTTGATTGATCTGCTTGTAGAATGTGGTAAATGATTGCTTTTCTATCACTACTTTTTTTTTCAACTCTTCACTTACTAAACTATCTTTTAAAGAGTCCTTCTTGCTTTTGCTCTTCCAGTTCTCTCCCCTTACCATTGTTTGGGACAGGGAAGGGAGAGAGTGAGCAGCTATGTGGTGCTTGACTGCTAGCTGGGATCAATTCACTAGAATTCCCTACTTTTCTTGTACATCTAATAGCTAATTTTCAAATCCACACAAGTAATGGAATATTTCTTTTATCTTTATACCCTAAATAGGGTAAATTACTTACTTTTGAAAAGTAGATGTCTGTTTTATCATTTTCAATAGTGATTTGCATAACTTAAGTTCTCTTCTTCCATCCCTTGAATGTAAAAATCACAAGGTATGAACCTTTCCCTGGTGCCCAGAGCAATGCTCTGTCTAGCCCATTATCTGACCTGTGTAGACACAAGTTCTTTCTAGTCTGAGTGTCATGTACTTCCATCTTTACAGTGCTGTGCCTGACCAATAACATGGTTGTGTAGTGTCTGGCTTAGCACTGATTTGTATCCCATCACTTGGCTGGGTATAGTGTACAATTTTGTTTGTTCATGCTTGTTAAAATGGTACTAACCAATAAATAAAAAGTTCCACAGAGGGCATGTCAATGAATACTAGTTTGACTAGAAAAGTTTTCCTGATAATTTTGAAATATTTTATTAATATTTTTTATTTATTTGTTTTAATCCAGGCTCTCTGGAATGAATATACCTCCTCCAGTTATAAGCAACAAAAACTGGCTCAGACTACATTTTGTAACAGACAGCAATCACCGATATCGTGGATTTAGTGCCCACTACCAAGGTACATTTAAAGAAATAAATTTTAATTGTGGCTATATTTATTAGAAAAAAAAGTGCCTGAAGTTGTAAGAAATGGGAAGGGCCACTTAAAAAAACCAAAAATACCTCATAAGAGTATAGTTTGTTTTTATTTTTCTGCCTACTATATCAAATTACAGTCTGTTACAATATGGGCAGTATTATCTAGTATATCTAAATTCAGTTACCAAAAAAAATTACAGGAGATACCTGCTTCACTCCAACCTGTGCAAGTACTTAACTTTTAAAATGGTCCTAATGTTCTGAAAAATACTGTGAAACAGTAGCAGAGAGAATGTCTTTATCATTAAAGTATGGAATTTACTCCATAGTTGTATAAGTCATATTTGTAAAGCAGTGAGTAAGTTTGTATTTACTAAAGTAGCATTTAATCACTATTACTTTTTGTTATGTTTTGGAATGTTTTGCATTATTAGGGGTTTAATTAACCAGAAAGATTCTTACTCACTGTTTTTATGAACAAGCATTTATTTTGAGTAAGAGTGAAAGTGTCTGAAGCATAATTTTGAGAATGTCACTGTTTGAAACAAGGTCATTCTAATGATGAAGTGCTAATGAAAGCTAAATGTCAGTAGTGTATGGTAATACTGCAAATAATCGTTTTTAATATCCACAGTGGATCAATGGATCTTCAGGGAACAGTAACCCCTTTTTTGTGTTTTTGTTCTTTTTCCATTTATCTGATGAAAAAAAAATCATGGCATTCCTATTAAAATCTAGTTCAGGAATTTCTTTTACGGTTTCTTCTAGAAAATCTAACATAGGAAGAGAATAGTTAGATAAAGTTTTGCAGAATCTGATCAAATAAGTCAAGTAATGCAAAAACTGCAATTAGCAAAAGCCTATGACCAATGTTTTAATTTGAACTTTGAACATATCAAATTTTACGACTCTATGTGATTGCCTCAGATAGTATATTCTATACAAGAACAGAAAAAAACTGATTACTATTTTCAGCAGGTATTGTATATCCTTATTTGGACTTCCTGAGTTCATAGATGTTCTGGAATGTGTATTCTGAATGAATTTATATGAAAGAAGCTTTCTTAATTAGCTTCAGGGCTGCTATAATGGTTTATGAAAAACGCTGACTCTTTTTTTGCATGGTATCTTTCATACCACATATGATAAACCACACTCTTGATGGAGAAGTTACTAACTTATGGGACTGTAAAAAGATAGAAAGTTAGCATTGTCTCTAATAAATCTACCCCGCAACAGAGAAACCATGTGATAAGTATTTTGGTGATTTAGGTGAAGTGTTTTGGATTGCTGTTTCTTCTGAACTAGTGAGAAAAAAAGAACAAACCATGTCTCAAGGTTAACATACATACATTCCTGCCAAAAATGTGAGGTAGTAGCTAATGAAAGAGAACAGGCTTATGTTTATTTTTAAAAATGTGTTTTATCCAAGACCCATAAAACATATGAGTTGGTAGGTGTGGGAGATTTGAATATGTTGTGTGTCTTCTATTTCTCTTTACTGTCTAAGAATGTAGTGATTAAATAATGGTGTTTTTACTATTTTGGTTTGTTCATTTAATTTTTAATGTTGTATTGCTGAAAGTTTGTTAAAGTGGACTAAATGCTAAGTTGTCAGATGCTGCAGCATCCCACCGTCCTTAAAAAGAAGAAAATATCTTTTGTAACTCTAAAATAAAATGTAGGCAGTAAAAAAATAATTCAGTATATAAAGGACTTAAATGTGCATACTCAAGCCTATATGATCAATAAATATAACCTTGATAGTAGAAAATAGAAAAACGCATGATCAGATAATAGAGGATGTGTAGTTTCTGAAGTGTAAGGAAATCAGATAACTATAATGGAATCATAGAATGGTTTAGGTTGGATGGGACCTTAAAGATCATCTAGTTGCAACCCCTGTGTCATGTACAGGGAAAGTTTCACTAGACCAGTTTGCTCAAACTCTGCCATGAACACTTCTAGAGATGGGATATATTAAGAAAAACCTTCCTACATTTAGAAAATGCACATTAAATGCATAGCACAAAATATTTCAGTTTTTTGAGAACCGTAACTTTAAATTTTTCCGTTAGAGATAAATGTAAGCCTTTTTGTAATGAAAATTTTCAAACTTTAACCTCAGTTATTTTCTGACTTGAGTGATCCAAAAACCAGAAAACTAATAAATTTTTTTGATGTATTGCAAAGCACCATGTAGTACAAGTGTTGGGCTTTTTTTATTTTATTTTTTTTTATATTCAAGATTTTATTTTTACATTACTTTGGAGAGGCAATCTGTTAATTCTTTAAATAGCTTGTTTTGTCAGAGTACTACACAGTAGTAACTGACAAAATGTCAGTCCTTCCCCTGCTTAATTGACTTCTTTCTGAGTTCCCTTCCTGAAACGTGGTATTTACTACATAGTACCACTATAACCAGAACTACTAATTTCTTAGTACTTCCTCTGGTTTAATTTTCTTTAGCCAATTACATATCTTAAAGGACCTGGACTTCATTCAAATTCTGAACTTCAGAACATTGCATAATTTTAGACTGTCACTGCGTGGCACTGCAGTACCCTTTTCAGCTAATCACTCCCTTGGTTTACTGCTTTTGTTTGAACTAGTGCACATTTTGTTAGTGCATTTGGGTTGTGGTTTAACCCTAAGTAGCAATGAAGCCCTCTCACCACCACTCACTCACTCCATCCTCAGCGTACAATAGGGCAGAAAATAGGAAGAACAAGAGTCAAAAGTTTCATGGTTGACATGAAGATGTGGAAAATCACTCATTAACTACTGTACTGGACAAAATAACCTTATTACAAAACCTTTCATAATTATGTTGAAAAACAAAGACAAGTAGTAAAGAAATTATGAAGACCCTTATTCTCCTTCTTGAAAGCTTAACTTCATTCCAAACACTCCCCTTTCCTCCGTTCCACCACAGATTGCTCTTTTTCTCTTTGGTGATGTGATACCCAGTGCAGGCAGTTCAGGTCAAAGTGTAGGAATTGATTTCTGCTATTCCTCATTTCTCATTCCTTTCTTCTGCCATTTCTTCCCTCTTGCTCATTAATTCTGCCTTGATGTGCGTTGACCATGGGCCATAGTCTCTTAGGGGAAGAATCTGCTCCAGTGTGGGTTATCCATGGGCTGCAATCCCTTTAAGGGTATTACTAGCTCTGGAATGGAGCATGCATTCTCTGACCTTGTTCCTTTTCCTCAGTGTTTATTGTCTTATCTTAAATACATCTTCATAAAAATGTCACAAATTGTACTGATGGACTCAGTTGTGTCCTATGGTTGGTCTTTTGTGGAGCCAGATGTGACCAGTTGTGACCAGCATGGGACAGCTCTGCCTGCTGAAAAGAGAGGTGATATGTTCACCCTATAGCCCTCTTCTACCAAATCCCTGGCATTTATACTAATTGCAGTCTATTCTCTTCTGTTCTCTTATGTTTATGAAAACTGTTTTTTTAAGATTCTCTTTTATAAGGCAGCCTCACATGGCTGAGCTTCAGTGTAATATCTAAAGCTATTGTGGCCTAGACATTTGGAAAGAAGACCAAAAGTGATGCACTGCAAAGTCAAAATAGAGTTGCCTATGGGAATAAAACAATCCCACAGCAACAAAAAAAAAAAAAAAAGAAAAAAAAAAAAGAAAAAAAAAGAGAAAGAAAACCTAGGGTATTACATAATTTTTTGTAAAGACACTTTTAATGTAATTAAATGTATTTTCCTAATTTTCTGTTTAAGATCTTGTAAATAAGTATGGGCCTTTAAGGTCTTTAAATTTTTTTTTAAACTGACTTATACAGAAAAAATGAAATCTGATGAGTTACATGAAACTGTGGGAAGATCTCAGCTACACTGAAGTACAGTTGCAAATTATGTGTATTATGTTCTTTTGATAGGCAATTTTACTCATGAAAGATATTAATTTATACAATACTTAAAAGACATTGTAAACAACAACCAATGTGATTAGAAGAGAAATATCGATTAAAGGAGAATCAAAATGTTTCCCTACCTAGATTGTGTGTCATAACCCACTTACTCTTGCTTCTCTGGTCATCTGTGTTTCAGCACTTCTTTCTATTCACTGAGAGTTCCTTTCCTTGATGCTTTCTCTTCTTGTTGCTTTGTTAAAAGTCCCTTTGAGTCAGAAACTGTTGGCTGAAGTAGAACAAAAGCTGCTTTGGATCTTCTTGAAACAGCTGCTTCACTGTTTCTTGGCACCGATAATCCTCTTTTGCTGTTTCTAAAATTAGTTGCGCTTTTTTACTCCTTCCATTTGCAGTTCCTTTTGGTTGCTGCTTTCTTTTGGTTACTTTTTGCACTCTATTATTTATGTATGAATCCATAATATTATCTAAGTGGACAGAAGGGATTAAGTTAGCTTCATGGCATCTGGTCTTACTGGCTGATATACACAAACTTCAATCTTCTTTATATCAAGTATACTCAGATTCAGAAAAGGCTTTCAGAAAAAAAAAATAAAAATCATTTTTTCATAGTTAGACATTACTTTAAGCATCTATAACTTTGCTATCCTTTTAGATCCAGCATCCTTTTCCTCTCACTCTCTACCTTTGTCCTCTCTTAAAACTCTGGAAGGATTCAGCAGCAGCCCTACAATTGTTAATAATTTCACTTGTGAAATCCATTTTTTAACTGATTTTGTTTACTTCTCTTGTTTGTTTATCTCTGTTTAAGCTGTGTGCAAACTCAGGCTTCCAATTTGAGCAAAATAGTATCAAATATGTAAATTGAGTGCACAAACACATTTGCCATCCATTAAAAATCTTTGCTTAGAGGAAAATACAAAGGAAGCTATGAAATATATATATAGCATTTCAGAATAGAATAAAATGTAGTTGTCCTGCTCATATTTAGAAGCATGTAAATGGTTACTCCCCTTCATACTTGACAGCCAACTATGTGGAGCTGAGGTTGGAAAAATGTGAGCACCTTGAATATGGGATTAAATATGGATAAAAAGATGTTGAAAAAGATATCTTCTTGCTCTGCTTGATTTTCTATTGTTACTTTCTTTTTCTGTCATTTTGTTTATGAATAGAAATGTATCTTCATTCATAAATTATTTATGGAGTTAGCTTTTTTAAATTTTTTTTCTTGGTTTTGCTTTCAGAAAGAATATAAAGCAATTGCCAATCAGGTAAAGAACAATAGTACTAAGCTGCCTTACAACATCATGGCTAGAGTTGCCAGAAGGGGAAAACTGTCTTTATCACTTTTTAACCAACATTAGGCAATTTAGTCAGATTTTGTCATTCCTTTCTTATCTCAAAAGCTATTGCAACAAACAGTACACTGTACTACTGCTGAAAGACTAGCAGCTGTAGCAGAGACATAGGTAAGATTTTTGCTTAGACACCTATAGGTATCTGCATACCCATTAAAGTTGGAGAGCTGTGAAGGACTGTACCTGTATACATATGTGCACTGATGCATCACCTAAATCACCCAAGATACCCAATGTATTTATGTGACAGAAGTGCAGAAGTTCTTTGGGCAGACAAATCAAGGTGTATGTTAATGTAGTTACAAAATTTCTCCAATTCAAATTACGTGTGGGTAACTGAGCTTTCCCCATACCTTGTAATCCTGCCAGTGTGGGCTGCAGAGTGATTCAGCTGACCTCAAGGTACATACTGGGTAGAGGTGCTCTAGAGTAGAACAGACATTTGCATGGTTCTGCAAAGTTAGAACTTACAGGAGATCACATGGTGTGCTTAGCATGTCAGACACCTAAACACTAAGCAGACTTTGCTCCCAGTAAAACAGTGGAGAGTCAGAAAAAAGGTAAAATCCATGGATTGAGATAAAGCCAATTTAACACCACGGAAAAGGATGGGAAAGTAGTAATAATGATAAAAGAATATACAAAACTAGTGATGCACAAAGCAACTCACCACCTGCCAACCAATTTCCTTCCAGTCCCTGAGCAGCAGTTGCTACCTCCCAGAGAAGTTGCCCCATCCCCTGCTCAGCATGATACTGTATTGTATGGAATATTCCTTTGGTCAGTTGGGGTCAGCTCTCCCAGCTATGTTCCTTTTCAGCTCCTTGTGCACCCTCAGCCTCCTTGCTGGTAGAGCAGCATGAGAAGCTGAAAACTCCTTCACTCATGGTTAACGCTGCTCAGCAAGAACTAAAACATCAGTGTGCTATTCTCATCCTAAATCCAAAACATGGCACTGTAACAGCAACTAGGATGAAAATTCATTTTATCCTAGCGAGAACCAGGACACTATGCCATTCTGGCATAGAAAATAGGAAATGGGAAGGAAGAAACAGCACCTGTTACATCCTATCTTAGATGTGTGCTTTAAAACTAAAACACTACATTCCTCTGACTACAATGACTAGATTTCCATTTAGTCTAGTAGTCTGTATGCCTAGTGCAACTACAGACACACTGATGTAGGTTTTTGAGTTTGCATTTATAAATCACTTATGAAAATATTTATTTTTTAATATCAGAACATTCAAGACTTTGAGATTTCCTAGGAGAAAGAAAGGTACTGCATCACCTTTTTCTTTTTTTTAAGACACATACTTAGTTATCAGAATTGTGAAACTGTGACTTTTAAGACCTTGAACTTCTTTTGTCAAAGCATCACATTGGCTACCTGATTTTGCAATGGATGGAGGAGAAAGGGATCCTTTCTTCATAGCGTGAAATTACCAGAGCTTCTCAAATTGCATACATTGTCATATAAGTAAATGTTTTCAGTGGATTTTCATACTCCCAGGTCTTTCAGCTCCAATTCATCTCATACTGACATAAATTTTCAAAACAGAGTATTTTTCACCTTTGCACACTTGAGATGTCTTTTATTCACAGTTATACACCCACACAATTACAGTGCATGAAATGACATTGACTTCATTGAAGATAAGTTGTAGGAGAGAAAAAATGCTGCATTTTGTTGACTGTCTCCAAATTTAAAGAACTTACTTTTAGAATTTCCCCAGTGGTAGGTTTTAATATCACCACTATTAGCAGTTAATTCTGATACTTTGTATGGATCCAGAGAGATTTAATTTTAACATTTCAAGTCAATTTTTTTACTTCAAGATTGCATTTCATTTTTAAAAAATCAATAGAACTAACATTAAATATTAAGTCATGGTAATCTGTGCTAATATTTAATTTTATAGATTGTAATTTACTTCTGGAATAAGCATTAAATGATGCAGTAAAGAGCTGTCCTTTCCATTTTTAATGATTAATGGATGCATCTTCTTAATTTTGTACTTACCATACAGAAAATATGATATTTTAGGAGCATTCTAAAATTTTAATATCTTTCTGTTTCATTTACTATTTCAAACAAATAGAAAAACCTAGGAAAATGTCTTATTGAAACTATAAAATCGAGTGTATAGGACCTTCTAAATACTTCATTTTGATTAGGTCAAAACATTAATATTTTTGGCCTATACATCTGTATGCTTCTTAGCCAGGAAACAGTGTAATATATTGCACTGATAATCTGTTAATGTCAGGATGCTAAAACTAGTGAAAGAAAAACCTGGAATAAAACACTTGTTTACATTCAGAATATTTAATGGTGAGATTAAATGTGGGAAAATTTTATTTCCTCTTAGAAAATTTTTGACATGCAAATGTTCTCATAATATGCTTGGTTTTTTTACTAAATCATTTATATTTTTCAGCTGTGAAAATTATTTCTTATTAATTAGTGTAATTAATTAGTAGTAATTGAATGCAATAAACCATTCAAGTTAGTTTATAAATGGTTTTGACTACCATAAGGGTTACTGTACATTAAAGAAAACAAACCTGATATTTTCTAACTTTAGAAAGTAGATTTTAAATGCTAAAATTAATAGTGTTACTGACTTCAGACGCATTGGATTTATTTCTACTGGAAGATTTACTCCCATTTCTTTCTCTTTCTCTTCCCTCACTCATCTTTTTCAACATTTTTTGTTTTTTTTGTTCTCGGAGGTAATTTTACATTTCGGAGGAGTGGTTTTTTAATATTAAGGGATATGTACACAAGAAAAGAAATAATTTTTATAAGAAAACAACAGGCAGATGAAAAGAACTAGATAAGGAAGTAACTGAATTCTGGCTGGTGGTGTCTCTGTTGAATCTGAGCCAACCACCTGTGTATGTTTTAGAGTCTCTGTGTCTCAGCCCGAGCACCGGAGAAAGAGTCAGGGACGTCTTCTGTTGTTTCCAGAGGTGGTTTATTTTATCTAATCTGAAAGTTCCTTCCCGGACTACCCGCAGTCCTTCCACCTAGTTCAGCCCAGGCACACTGCATGCCCCTGGGATGGCACTATTTTTATACTAAAAACTACATAAATATTATTTACAATTATCTTCCAATGCCTATCACTTATATTGTACAGTCTAGTTCTACTCTAAACCTATGTAAAAGTGCCACCATCACCTAAAAGATGGATACTAGGAAGAAGGAGGAAGAAGGACAGAACACGCCCAGATTCCTCCATCTTGACCGCAGACTCTTATAATAAACAATCTTAAAAACCTACTTTTTCACTCTATAATAATCTAACTTACACTCTACTTATTTTTTGTGACTTGTAATTCTTCATGTAAGGGTAGTAATTTTTCCCAGGGAGAGAACTCCAAGGCACAGGGGTTTTGGGCACTGTGCCAAGGCTTTGAGCCCCCTGCCAGGGTCTCAAACCATCCAGGGCACCCAGAGGGATGTCCTGGATTCCCACACTGAATGTGATTTTTTTTTGTCTACCCTCACACTCAAATTTTCCCATGTACTTTCTAATTAAATGGCATGAATAATTATGCAGAAATATCTTTTCTTTCTGTTTCTCTTTCTTCTCTTTAACCTAAACTGGGTATTGTTTGTTATATAGTTACTGACAGTACTTGCATTTGTAAGTGAAAGTATATCATCATGTCCTTGAGGTTTTAAAGATGAAGCAGTTATGTAGTTTTAATTTTAATTTTAAAGTAAAGAATTGCATAGATTTATGATGAGGCATAAAATACGTGAAATATAGCTATTTTGCTGTTTAAATGTTTCCCCCTGGTCTATTATTTGTAAAAACTAATCACACCATGTTCATGAAGACTAAATAGTATGCTGGATTGGATAACCTCCTGCCTAAAGATAGGAAAGTTATTCTTTTCCAATAAAAAAAAAATAAATCCAAAATTCTGCTTTGGAATATGAATATGGAAGTGATCTGTGCAAGATGTTATACCAGAAGTTATTTCATAGTGTAAAATGAAGTGCTACATTTTTTACTCATTCCCAGCGTAGATAAGCTTGAGGACCTTATTCATATTACTCTTCAGAATTAAATCTAAGACTATCTAATTTCAGGAGTAAAAGTACCTTTTTCAAATATCCCCCAGTAAATAAGGAGTCAAGTCTATTTAATGAAAAGTTAATCTTTTAATGAATGCTATTTCAAGTAAGCAATGAAATTTTCTGAACTACCTTTTTAATTCCCAGTTACACTTTCTCCACTTTAGTTCTAGTCAATGGATCTCTTTATACTTTAAAACATTGACTGCTTTATTTGTGTACTGTATCAGTAGCAGTATGAGAAAGCTGAAAGAATTTCATTTCTTTTTCCCCATTCACAAGCACCTGGAAATTATTAAACATACATCTCTGTTCAACAAAGTGTTTTCACTTAAATGCAGCTGAGGCAATAAACCTTGCATGCTAGTGAATATTATTCTATGGAATTTGTTAATGTGCGAAATTGCTAACTACTACCAAAGAGATTCTCAGTTATTAATTTCTTAGATTTTCATTATGTGAAATTTCAGTACCATTCATATTAAAAAAAAAAAAAACAAACAGTAAAAGTCCCCTGACAACCATGGTGATCAAACCTTCTAAGTCTATCAGAACAAACATCGTGAATACTAAAGTGTTTCTAGCATTGATGTTTGTTGTATTGTGTGTTTCCTTCTAATGTTCTTACTTGCTTTGTGTCATAGATACCAATATGTATACTATTTTTGGTCTGGATCCTGGGTCAGTATAGACATTTTTAATACCTTTTCAGAAAATGAAATTTTCTGAAAACATAAAAGAAAGACAGAGAGCCGTGTAAAGTGGTTAGAGAGGAGAGTGAGGGATTATGAAAGAAAGATTTAGGTGACAAGATGGGTAGTAATAAGGAGATTGAACTTGAAGGGATTCTGTTGAATAGTTATGACTTTTTGTATGAGATATATCCTGGTTGGAATATAGTCTGTGCTAGCTGGATTGAACAGTCAGCCAGGACAAATCTCTTTTCCATGCTGAACCAGCTGAATTCTCTCAGCTTTTGTTTCATAGGAGGGGTGCTCCATCTATCTAATCGTCTTCATGGGCTCTCCTCTGGACTTTCTGTAACAGGTCTATGTTCTTCCTGTGCTGGGCCCCCCAGATCTGGATGCAGCACTCCTTATGGGATCTCACAAGGGCAGAGCAGAGGGACAAAATCCCTTCCCTAGCCCTACTGACTACATTACTTTGGATATAGCCCTGGAAACAACTGGCCTTCAGGGCTGCAAGTGCACATTGCTGGGTCATGTCCAGCCTCTCATCCAGCAGCATGTTCAGGTCCTTGGCAGGTCTGCTCTTGATCCATTCATCTTCCAGGCTCTATTGATCCCAGGGGTTGCCCTGAGCCAGGTACAGCACCTTGCACTTGGCCTTGTTCAATTTAATGAGGTTCTTATAGGCCATTTCTCAGGTTTTTCCAGGTCTCTATGAATGACATCCCATCTCTCTGGAGTGTCAATACAGCACTTGGCTTCTTGTAGTCTTCAAAGTGGCTGAACATGCACTCAATGCCTCAGTTTATACTGTTGATAAAAACACTAAATAATACTGCTCCCAATATGGACACCCCAGGGAAACCACTTTTCCATCATGTCTGTCAGAACACTGAACTGTCCAGAACATTACCCTCTGGACACAAATGTCCAATTCATCATCTATGGAACTGTTCACCCATAGAATCCATTTTTGTTCACTTTAGACAGAAGGATGTTGTGGGGGACCATACCCAAGGCTTTGCTGAAGTCCAAAGAGATGACCCTTTGTTGATTGATGTATCTATTCCATCGTAGCAGGGCACTAGTTTGATTAGAGGACTTGCCCATGGTGAAGCTACGCTGCCTCCCTGTCCTCCATGTGCCTCAAAACAGCTTCTAGGAGGATTCTGTTCCATTGTTTTCCCAGGCACAGAGGTGACACTGACAACTTATTTGTTCCAAAGATCCTCCTTTCTACCCTTTTTAAACATAGGTAAAATGTTTCCCCTTTTCCAGTCACCTGGGACTTTGCCAGGATGCCATGACTTTTCAACTATCATGGACAGTGGCTTGGCAACAATATCAGCAAATTCCCTCAGGACCCTGGGGTGCAGCTCAGCAGGTCCCATAAATTTATATATGTGTTCAGGTGGTCATGAGCCTGAATTTCTCTGACAGTGTAAAGGACTTTGGTCTTGAAGCCCATCCACTTTGAGAGGTTTGGGAAGAGGATTTGCCAGTGAAGACTGAGGCAAAAAAGTTTGGAAATAAAATTGTGAGATCTGTTGATCATTATTTTTGTCAGTAATATCAGCAAGCTCCTATGCTCTAATTTAGTCAGTATACTAAGAACACTTCATAGCCCCCAGCTCCTTACTTAGAATGCTTAAAAAAACACACCTTAGTGCTCATAAATACTAGAGAATGAGTAGAGGACAGAACAGAAAACATGCTACTGTGTAAATCAACCTTCACCTTGACTTCAGTTGTTTCTCTGGTCTCTGCATTCCCAAAGAATATAACAAAGTTGAAGAAAGTTCAGAGAAAACAAAGGTATCAAACATATAGGTAAGTTTCTGATTGAAAAGTAATTCATCTACGTAGGACCCTGCAGCTTGGAAAATGAATATATCTGTGGGAGAAGGGGAGAGACACAGATCATAAAGCTATGAATCACAGGGATATTGGAAGTATTTATTAGATCTCTTTTGGATGTCAGAATTGAGGCGCATATTCCATAGTGATTTATACAAAATCACCAGAAGTTACCAGTGGAATAGGGCACCAAGTCTTTTGAGCCCTAATCCAGGGCAGCTGGAAGCTAGGTAGCACCATTCCATTTTTCACAAAGCTGGCAGAATTGCTTAGATAATGCTGGTTTAGTTATACTACTGTCTTGGTAGACTCTGATATATAAAAATATTTGTGAAGAGAATCCTTGACTTGAAGGACACATGTTCAAATTAAATCAGGCTGATTCAAATTTGAAAGGGAAGAGGTCTATTGACTTTGTGAAACTAAAATGAACTACTGATTTTTCTATTTTTCTTCACCTGAGGAAACTTTTCGTTCTCTTCTCAGTTAATAGCAAATTTGGGATTAAAACTTTAATTTTTAATTCCTAATATATATGTCTAGTGTATTAGTGTAACAGGCAGATAGTGTACACAGTTTTTTAAATTGGAGATATAAAAAGAAAGGATTTTTAATTTGGATACAGTATCATGTTGGGTAGTTTGGCTTTTCATGAAAGATAAGCAAAACTTACATGTTTAAATTATATTTTTCCCTAGAAAGACCTCAAACCCACGATTTAAACAAATTAGTGATTAAAATATTATAGTTTTAACATAAATTTCAATTAGAATAAATTGACCTACTGTTTGTTGAAGACATTTGAGCACATTCCTTTGACAGAGCATACCAGTCAGTAGTGCTTAAATGAAGAATCATTCAAATTCCCAATGACTGTAGTGGGAAATTATGAATATTAATGAACCTTAAAGAAACTGACAGAACCATAGAATGGATATCATAGAATCATGGAATCATAGAATGTTTTGGGTTTGAAGGGACCTTAATGCTCCTATTTTTCCAAACCCCTGACGTGGGCAAGGACACATTTCACCTGACCAGGTTGCTCAGAGCCGCATCCAGGTTGGCCTTGTAATATTTGAAGGGACCCCAGTGGAGTCATCTGGCCCAACTCCCTGCACAAACATGATCATCCTAGAGCATAATGCAGAGATCTGTGCCCAGATAGATCTTGGGTATTATGTATTTATCCTTATACTGTTTTTGGAGGCTATCACAGTGATTTTTAAATGAATACAGTAATTTCACGAATACAAGCCGCAGCAATTTGACAAAAATTTTGGTGGAAACCCGGAAGTGCGGCTAATAGTCGGGTGCGGCTAATATATTAATAATTTTCTGACATTTACAACCCCAGACGTGCCAGCCAGAGTGCCGAGCCAAGCACCGGCCAGTAAAAGCCGGCATTTCGCAATTGTTACAGTGTTACCGTGTTGCCCTGGCTCCCTGCAGGCAGCACGGGGGGCGGGGAGAGAGGCGGGAGAGCTCTCTTTCCTCCTCTGCTGCAGCCCAGGCGAGGAGGAGGGGGGGGGGCGCCGCTATTGCCACGGCCCGGGGAGCCGACGGGGGGGGGCACCGCCATTGCCGCGGCTTGGGGGGGCCACGCCGCCATTTCCGTGCCCCGGGGAGCCGACGGGGGGGGGGCGCCGCCATTGCCGCGGCTCCGGGAGCCGACGGGAGCCCTGCGCAGCCATTGCCGCGGCCCGGGGAGGGGGGGGGAAGTGCGCGCCGCCATTGCCGCGTCTCGGGGAGCCGGCGGGAGCCCCGCGCCGCCATTGCCGCGGCCCGGGGGGGGGCGGGAAGTGCGCGCCGCCATTGCCGCGGCTCGGGGAGGAGGCGGGGTGCTTTGTCCGCGCCCGCCACCGGCGCCACGGGCGCAGGAAAGCTCCGTCCCCACCCGCCGCCGCTGCCGTAGGAGCGGGGGAAGCTCCGTCCCTGCCTGCCACCGCGGGGCAGCGACGACCCGGGGTGACCGAGCCCAGGGGCAGCGGCGGCCGGCCCCGAGCGGCAGCACCGGGCTGGGCCACCTGGCCCCGTCAGCGGCCCCTAGCGGGCCGAGCCTGCACAGCCTTAGCTCAGCCAGTAAACCCCGCCCTCCCGCGGTTCTGTTACTAATTGTACGCGGGTCCTCGCTGCGAACGACAGAGCGGCTTATATTCGTGTGCGGCTTATCTATGGACAAAAACCGAAATATTTGCCAAGACCCAGAGATGCGGCTTATACTCAGTGCGGCTTGTATTCGTGAATTTACTGTAATTAATATTTGAGTATCCCATGGTCTTTGCACAGAGGCAAAATACCTCTTTTTTATACTCAATTTGTCTAGAATTAATGTGAACTTTGGGGTTCTTTGGGGGGTTTTTTGGGGGAGGTTATTTTGGTGGGTTTTTTTGGCGGGGTTGGTTTTTTTTTTTTTCTGGTTTGTTTTATGGTTGGTTGGTTGGTTTGGTTTGGTTTGAAGGTTTTTTTGGGGTTTTTTTGGGGTTTCTTCTCTATGTTTGGTTGAGTTTTTTGTTTTGTTATTTGGTGTGTGGGGTTTTTTTTAATTTTTTTTGTTTAGTTGTCATTGCGGTTTTTAATTTATTATTTCCTGGGGAAAAAAGTTACTGGTAGAAGCTCTCATTCACTGTTGTCCAGCAACTTTTTCTTACATGCGAAAAAAGTTGCTTTAGAACTGTGTGGAATCTCTCAGGAACTCTTGCCTATGTAGAGTTGGTCATACCATTTAGTTTAGGTAAAGTAAATATTGAGGAATGACTGTAAAACTGTTAACAGTTCTGAAAGTGTCAGACTTCGGAGATGCCTTTCAAGTTCAATCATTCTGATGAATTCTGAAATGTTCAGAAACAGTGGGCAACCAGCCATCTCAAAATTTGACATTTCTACCAGTTCTACCAGTCAAGAAGTGTAAGAAGTATCTAAAAATTGCGGCCATTTCTGAAATAAACACAGAATCACAGAATTGTTAGGGTTGGAAGGAACCTCTGGAGATCATCCAGTCCAACTCTTCTGCCAAAGCAGAATCACTTAGAGCAGGTTACACAGGCGGACGTCCAGGTGGGTTTTGTGTGTCTCCAGAGAGGGAGACTCTACAACTCCTTGGGCAGCACATCCCAGTGGTCTTCCACCCTCAACATAAAGTTCTTCCTCATATTGATGTGAAATTTCTTGTGTTTAAGTTTGAGGCCATTGGCCCTTGTGCCATCACTGGGCATCACCAAAAATAGTCTGGTATCTTCCTCTTGACACCCACCTTTGAGATGTTCATACATACTGGTGATATTCCCTCTCAGTCTTCTCTAAACTAAGCAGTTCCAGCTCCTGAAGTGTCTCCTCATAAGAGAAACGCTCCAGATCCCTCATCATCCTTTTTGCCCTCCACTGCACCCTCTTCAGTAACTCCTTGTCGTTCTTGTTCTGAGGAGCCCAGAACTGGGCACTCCAGGTGTAGCTGCACTAGGGCAAAGTAGAGAGGGGGAGGATCACTTCTCTGGATCTGCTGATCACACTCTTCCTGTTGAATGACAGCACAGCCTTCAGGTGTATCAGTCACTCCCCCCAGTTTCACATCATCAGCAAACTTGCTGAGGGTACATACAATCCCTTCATCTAGGTCATTGAAAAAAAAGTTGACTAAGATTGGACCCCGTATTGATCCCTGGGAATCATCACTGAGTACAGGCCTACAACTGGATTCTACTCAGCTGATCACAACCCTGAGCTCTGCCATTCAGCCTGCTCTTGATCCATCTCACTATCCATTCACCTAACACACAAATGTGTGTTACCTGAGTTTAGTGTTGTTATGTAAGATAGTGTCAAATTACCATGGTTTTAGACGTGCCAATATCCTTTTTCCTTTAGAAGTCGTCATTGTGAGCATTTCTATGTGCAACATAAAAGTGAGGGAAGATACTTGCCATAACCAAGCTTTTATGGATATTAGAAACAATTTTGGCCATTGGACAAGAACACTATCATTTTTATCATTGTATTGCGGTGCAAAATTGCCTGAAATACTCACTAAGGTAATGCATATGTAATTCTTCTTAAAATGATTTTGAAATTTTAGTGTGTAAGCATTTACCTTAGGACATCTTGAAATTGTTGTCTAATGGATCACTGGGGTCCTCTCACAGGGAAGATTTTCCTCAGGCAAAGCTCTTGTTTTGCACTGAATGGCACTTCATAGCTTAAAAGTTCACCTACTGGCCACTTGATGCTGACAGCACAAAATGTTCTGCAGGAATAGCTTTATCTCTGTAAACTCTAAGTGGATTTTGAATCAGTTTTTATACTGAAGAAACCTTTTCCCTTGCCAGAGAATTGTTTTCATCTCACTTAGGACCTGACCTTTCTTTAAAAGTATTATTTTTTAGTCTGTCCTGACCTTTTAGACAAAACCAAAACATAAAAGATGGTACAGTTTCATTTATAAATCATTCAATTTTGCGTTGTTTTATAATTAAGATTTATTCTATTTAGATATTAACTTTATTTGGAGTGAGAAATAAGGGAAAAATAAAATTTCTTTTAAATTTAATGTATTGCTTTGTTCATAGATATTGTATTTTGTTGCAGACAGATAAAAGATGTTATAAAACAAAGGTCTTATAAAATAAGGCCTTGCTCTGCTGAATTAGCAAGTTAGCCTGTCACTTCTAAGTGCAACTTTAAGCTCCCATGTGAAACAATCCTAGGTATAACAACAACCTATAATACAACAGCCTATTCTTGGGGAGAAAAACAAGTGCACCTGTGTAAACAATAGATATATCCCATGAGAATACACAAAGGAAAAATGTAAACACCTGAATCTTAGCACGTACACACAAATCACCTGATCAATAGATGAAGTTGTAAGAAAAGTACTTGTCAATTGGTGTTGCACACAAGGTCTGTGAAAACTGTATTAAATGAGCTATGTGAATAAAGAATATGCTTTTCCTACATGAAGAAAATAGAGTCTCAACTGATTTATTACAACAGAATTTTTCACAGTGAATAAGAGACAAGCCCAGGCCAACAGCTCCCTGATGGCTGGCCAGCTCAGGGATCAGGGATGTGGCTAGGTAGAGCAGGAATAGGGGAAGAGAGGGACAAGCACTTCGGCGGCATTACTGGGACAGGAACTCATGGCTTCAGCCCTGGGGATCTGGGCCCATAGACATGGGTGGGGAGAAGCCCCAGGAAGGCTGGCCAGTCCTGTTTAGGCCCATTAGAGCCCTCAGTGTGCTGACAGTCATTGGAAGGTGTTTCAGAAAAATAACACATGTTTGTATACAAAACTTCAGATCAAAAGTTAGTTGGACTGTAATGCACTGATGTAATATTATGCTAGCCAGAAAATCTTGTTATAGCCAAAGCAAACACAGTTTATCATTATTCTAATTAATATTTTAATGATCTGATAGTCTGAATTATCAAATATATAAAAGCATCAATGATAATAATACACTTATAAAAGTTCAGAACTGCCTTTCTACTCTCCTCTGAGTTTCTTTTGCCTTTTTACCCTTTTCTCTGTGCCCCTGGGTGGGGATTACAATGAATTGAACACATCCAAGGATCTGTTAGGAGAAGTTTGACACTACTGGAGATGAAGAAGTGAGTTTTCAGTTTTGGAGTTCAATTATTCATTTTTTGTATATTTTCTTAACATAGTCTGCTTCTTTTTCATTGTTCTTTACTAAAATCTGAAAGTTGCACATTAGCCTCCCTCAGCCTAAGTACGTTGCTTGCTATGCAAGACCTGTGTAACTTTATCAGATCATTATTGTACGCAGTATTATCAGAGCTCAACATTCCTGAAATGCTGCCAGTTCAAGAAACATTAACTTGACACCTATGAATTATCAAAAAATGTTGAAAATAAACTCAGACCTAGGCAAGCTTACATCATGTCAACATAAATTATGTGGCCTTGAATTTCTAATGGCAAAATTGTACTTTCTAGGTTGCAGTATCTGTTAATTTTGTGTGACATAGGTAAGGTAAACAATGAAAAAGATATGCTTAAGTACCAAGATTGACATACAAGATACCTTTTCTGCAACCTTGCCTTTATCATTTGCAAAATAAATAAACTTACTTTTTAAGAACTTTACATCATTTCTAACAAATATGAATCTATTTAAAAACATATAGTAATTTAAAAATGTATTAAATATATTAACTATTAAAATAATCTTCGCTGTAGTGAAGATCACTATATCAGATAATTTATTATCTTAAATTAGTTTAGCAACCTTTAGTAATAAGTTTAAGTCAAATAACTTCTTGATGCCTAATATTGGATTTAGAATAGAAAATTTGGGCATTTAGCCTGCTTAGGGCAAATATTAGGCACTCAAGAGCAAAGGTACAAAGACTTTTGCTATTAAGGATAAGGGAAAGAGATTATTACTGGGTTTAAGATTTATTATTTTCCCACATATCTGAACTTCATGGAAAATATTTTAAAAAAAGGAATGTCAAAGTCACATTGATACATAGTTCAAGCTTTAAGAAGTATTGTTCTATCTGAAACTATATATTTGATTATACATGGCGCTTTGCTTGCTTATAACACTGAATAGTTATTAGGCAACTAATATTAATATTAAAACGAAAGTGAGAATTTAATTTTGTTGTAAGGAAATGAAAGTACAGCAATTTCTCGAATACAAGCCGCACTATTTTGATCAAAATTTTGGTGGAAACCCGGAAGTGCGGCTAGTACTCCAGGGCGGCTAATATATTAAGAATATTCTAAAAGCTGCCAACACGGAAGTGAGAGCCCGCGGAAGCCCCAAGCCAAGCTGGAGCCTGGCCAGCCCTGGCAGAGGTGGGAAAGCCTGGCAGAGGCGGGGTCAGCGGTGCGGGGGGCAGGCGGCAGAGCCAGAGCCAGCAGCGCGGGGAAGCCCAGCAGAACTGGGGCTAGCAGTGCGGGGGAGCTCAGCAGAACCGGGGCCAGCAGCGTGGGGGAACCTGGCGGCGCGGGGGCCTGCTGTGCCGGCCAGGATGAGCAAACGCGGCAGCGGCGGTGCAGACAGGAGGAGGGAACGAGCGAGCCTGGCGGCGGCAGCGGCAGCACCGCCCGGCCGGCCCCGAGCGGCCCAGCTGAGCGTGGCGCCGAGCTAGGTCACCCGGCCCCGTCGGCAACCATGAGCAGGCCGAGCCTGCCTGGCCCCGCCCCAAGCCAGTAAACCCTGCTATGCTGCGATTCTGTTACTAATTGGCAAATTTGTGAAAGTTGCACACGGATCCTCACTACGAACAAAAGTGCGGCTAATATTCGGGTGCGGCTTTTTTATTGGCAAAGACATCAACATTGTTGACACACCGGGAGTGCGGCTTATACTCTGTGCGGCTTGTTTTCGTGAAATTACTGTACTACAATATGATGGCATATCCATGATGATGCAAAAAACAGAATTAGAAGTCAGAACCTTTACATTTAAAATTTATCTTTTTGTTAAATGGTTGCTAGATACATTTTAATGCACATAGTCTGCATAGCAATTATTCATTCAGATTTGCTTATTTGATGTTATCCTATCCATAAAAAAGGGAAATAACTTTCTTGCACTATGATTCACAAAATCAAATTAGAAAGATGATAAATATGTAAGACAATATTCTCAAGGCTTTTTACTTGACAAATACAATAAAGCTACTCTTTTTAAGGTCAATAGATGTGAATACTTTTCATTCCCAGCATTATATTGTTGTTTTCTTAGATTCCTATGATAATATTGAGTCTTGAAGAATTTTTAAGTTTGTTTGTATTTAAGTTTGTATTGTTTGGGGAATTTTTTGTATGATTATGTTTGATTTTACAGATATGATACATTGATGCAGATCTCTTTTGAAAAGAAAGCAAAGTATGACTCTATGAAAGTAATTATTTTGTATTTCAAATCACTGGTTTCTCATTTACTAACATTCATTTGTGTTGAGATTTGGTTTTGTTTTTTCTTTTTTTTAAAAGTAACAGGCTTTCAAAAAGTACTTTCTCACTTAACCAACTGATAGAACATTGTCCATATGTAGGCCTATGTTGGTCATTTTCATATTTTTTTATATTAATCAAATATATATTGCTGCAATAAAATATATTATTTGGAGCGATATATATGCTTAAAAAATAGTAACTGTCTATGTCCTGACTTTAGTAGAAAGGAAATAAATCATGTTAGAGCTGTTTGGCATTTTGTCTGAATTTTCAAATTTCCAAATGTAATCAGTTTCATAAAATTAAGATGCATAAATTTACTATACTTACAGTATCTACTTAAAAAATGTAAAGTGATCTTAAATTCACTGAGACAGGCATATGGAAAATCACTGAGACATACATTTGTGTCTACTGAGGTATGATATATCTCCTGCACCTCTGAAAATTTCTGATTGATGCTTAATTGCCACTTTCAGACTGCTTTGGTATATGTCTTACTGCAGCAATTGATTAAATGTACAACTTTGCATAAAAAATAGAGAAAAAGAGAAGAAAGAGATAACAACAAGGAGATTGAATGAAGAGAGAAGAAAAAAGACAAGCTTAAAAACATTGTAAGAGAATGCAGTAATGCAAAAAGGTAAATTCTGGTACCAAAAGGAAATAAAAATTAAATTCTGAGTCAAGTCTCACAAATGTGGACAACATGAAAAGGAAAGAAACTTTTTGAAACTTCTGACTAGACAGCTTTTGTAGTTTTTTGGTATAAGTCCAGGGATCATTGCCTGTTTGAATTGAAGTATAGACATTTGTTTTGAATCCTATCTTTTTCAGTCTTGTATTTTTTTACAACCACAATTTTATTGTATTTCCTTAAAGTCAAGGTTTTATTTCTTTTTCTAAATAGCTGGAAGCAGAAAATAGTTTTTGTCAGAAGAATATTTTATAGTAGCCATTAATACTAGCCACTAATACTGATTCTATGCTCTAAAATCTATGTTTATGCATGTTTCCTTTATTTTCTATTGCAATTTGATCGTAAGAATAGGTAAAGAGACTAGAAATTTATGAAGAATAAAATAAGTGATTTTAAAAATTAATATGTCTGGAATAACACATTAAAAGAGTCAAATAAGCTGGTCTACACAAACTTAAAATTCCTTTAACAGATTCAGAATATATTCTTCTAACTAGGTTTCTAATTTTATTGGAAATTTTTTGCAAGCATCAGATATTTAATGACAGAGAACATCAAAGAGAACAGTTAATTAAGATAGAGGGGGAAAAAAGCATCTTCTTAATAGAATGCATGGGTCACTCCAAAATTAGTTATGTATAGAAAGGTTTTAAGTAAGGAAGCTAAATAATCCTTGACTAAAAGTCCTTGAACAATTGAAAGAAGAATGAAGATGGAATATAGTTATTACTCTTTCTAAAAATTCTATTTATAACTGTAACTCACTCTTTTTTTTCTTTAATGAAGTATTAATTTTTTTTTTTTGCTTAAAAATGTTTACACTTCCTTCTCAATTACCCATTGCGAAATTTTAGACAGGCCTCTTGCTAATAAGATACACAGGAAAAGTCCCAGGCTGACCTCATGTAAATCTCCTCATTAACACCTTCCTGTAATCTGAGTCCCATTTAGGGTCATCTGCATTAATGACCTTTAGCCTTATTTGGGAAGTCTGTGGCTGGATCAGATGTGTCACAAGAACTAATAAAGTCCTGTACCTTTATTCATCCTGAATAAATAAGATAGTGAATATTCTGATTTGCTTTCACATTTTGAACGCAACATGGTTTTAGCAATTAATCTGCAAAACGAATTCTAATTAATTAGAATAGCTGTTGGATGGTAGCCTTAGATCCCATTTGGTCTTATGAACAATTTGCATGTTTTTATCTGTTATTCAACCACTGAAGTTAAAAAATCAAATTTAGAAAATAGTTATAATTGGGACAGACCTTCTACCTAGAGTCCGGTAACAAGTGGACCACTACAAGTGTCTGTTCTGGTAGAAGTTCTCTTCAACATATTTATCAATGAGCTTCAATAAATGACAGAGTGCTGTCTCATTGGATTTTCAGATGACACCAAAATGTCATTCATTATAGTCAAGGACCAACAGTCAATATAGCCAAGGATGGGATTGCCATAGGGACACAGACAAGCTGGAGTCCTGTAGGTGGGTAGGAAGAACACCTGGCAGCAGGAGTGTCTGGTAGCAAACAGCTCTGCTGAACAGACCCTGTGTGTTGCTGCAGACAGCAAGCTGAGCATGGCAGCAGTGTGCCCTGGGAAGAAAGAAGGCCAACAACATCCTGAGTTATATTAATGAGTATGTGGTTAGTAGATTAAAAGGCAAAGATTTTTGTTCTTGTCTCAGCACTTCTGTGACCATAGCTGGAATAGTGCCTCAAGATTTGGGCTTCATGCCAGGGAAGATGAGTCTCTCACTGAAGCAAATTCAGTGGAGGGTCACCAAGATGCTTGGGGGCTGGAGTACTTACCCTGTGAGGGGAGGATGAGCAACCTGAGCTTTTCAACCTGGAGAAGAGGGGACAACTTACAGGAAAACTTTCCGAAGTCAGAGTCCTCTAAAAGGAAAAATAAAAAGATCATTTTCAACCGGTTTCTTCACTCTGTTAGATACCATTTTCTGCCTTATTTTTGTTTCTGGTAAATGCTTCTCAGAATGGGCAAAGGTATTTATTATTTCCCTGGATTATTCCCTCAGGAATTACTCATAAAAAGTGAGTCCATTTGATTAATTGTTAGTTGAACTTCCACTATGAGTTAAATTTCCTTTGGTACCATGTTTACAGCAGAACCCTGTGTATACTTGTAGCATATTGCATATGCAAAGTGTGTGCATCTAGCACAGATTCATAATCTATTTTTGGAGCTTTGTTTCAGGCAAATGTCAAAGGCTCTTGCCTCTTTTCTTTACTAAAAATGATCCTGGAATCAAGAACAACTTCCACTCCTATATAAATAGAAGGGCTTATGGGTCTCCCATATGTTTGCATTATCCTAAGTTTTAGCAGTTGCAACACTTTTGAGTGGTGTCTTGTTAAGACTAGTTTTCTGAACTGAATTTCTCTGTAGATCATCAGCTTGATCTTTTTTCACTTCTACATAGCTGCAAGGTTTTAAGTGTAAACCTTGAATCTTTCCTTGTTTAAGCTGGCTAATTTGATACATGAATGGTCCTCAGTTTTACTGACTTTCATTTGTTCTCCTTCCACAGAGATGTGCTTAGAGAAATGCTGGTCGAGTCTAGTAGGTCTCAGAATGTTTCAGTGTGGGTTGGTCAGATTCTCTTTCTTTGTGAACCTATGCTCTAAACAGCAATTATACTTTCTTAACCCCATGTCCTTATTGCTTCTTCATATGATTCATCCTGGCAGTTCCTCAAACTTCACATCTTCTCAGTGGCTGATTGTGAATTCAAAGTGATGCTCTGTCTCTGATTGACTACAGTTGACTGCAAAGTTTTGGTTTAAGCCTTTCCCAAAAAACAGAGATCAGTATTCTTCTCTTCCTTTTTATACCATTTATCATTAAAAGTTGGGGTTCTTTTTCTTTTTTTCCCTTTCTTTATTATTATTTTTTTAAACTACAGTATTAAAGTAAAATAATATAGGAGTATTCTTTATCACATAGAAAAACGCAATTTTTAAAATAATCTCTTTGACAGACTGAAATGTCAGATGTGATTGCAGAAGACTTAAGTATGTTAAAATGCCCATGTAACAAATTGGTTTAAGACTGTTTCCGTAAAAACAGACAGCAAAATTCATACTTTTGCAGATAACAAATCATATTTATGGAAACATTGATGGATCTATTCTGTGCAGTAGCAGATACTTAAAAGATTGTTTACACCGAACACTAATTTTCTATCAAAATCCTCCATGTATATCAAGCCATATTGTTTAACTTTACTAATCTTCTGCTTGAGTTCTTCAGTGTAAATGGATGTGGAAGCCTATTAGCTTAGTTGTTCTGCTTGAAAATTGCCTCTGTATCAAAGCAGTACTTTTCAGTGTGTAAGCTTTAAATAAGTTTAATTTTTCTTGCTTTTTTCTTTTGAGATGAAGTTTCTTTTAAGTTGTTCTCCTTTAAAGTTCTGTACCTATTTAAATAAATAGAATAGACCATACCATTTGATGGTGATTTTGAATATAGTTTTACTTTGACCTTGGTATACTGAAAGCAGGTGAATGCCTGTTCTTGTAAATTTGCATGCATTATAAAGATATGTTCACATAGATTTTTTTTTAATAGCTGTGGTTATGTAACATACATTAAGTTTTCTTTGTTTTAAACAACATTTTTCTGTTCCAAAATTTCTCTTAGTCATGCATTTGTACTTTCTGTGTTTTAAGCTTGGTACCAATCTGTCGAAATTTATTGTATACTGAATCATAAGTACGTAGTCTATAGTTTTGATATTATGCATATTGTGGCAATTTTTTATTTTATTATGAAATAAAGAATAAAACATGTCTAGATCTATTTTAGTTACTTATGCTGCTGCCATCATAGGACAGCAAATAGTTTTTGGTTTGATCCCTGACATAAACCTGGAGTCTTACATGGCGCTTCTAAGGTTTTCTAGTTTTCCAGGGGAAACCACCACTGCAATTTAGAAGTGCTGTACTGCACCGCAGATGTCAAGACATTAAATTTCAGATAGCAAAAATAACATGTACCCACATCAACTTTACTTGTTGTCTTTATAAAGCTAACATATTGTCTTAATATTTTTAATAACATGGTAAAATAAACCATTTTTAGCCTAAAATTTCTGCAGTAAACAAAAGAGATTCTATTAGCAAGACTGAGTATTTTTGATATCTTCCATTATTTTATACAGAATATTTGAGAATTCTGTCAAGGGATCTGATATACTTTGTGCCTTAAATATACTAAATAGTACTTTGTTCCTCTGGGAATCTTATTTCCATTTTCTAGTGGACAGATTTTTCTAAAAGTATGAAAATTCTTGTTGCTTTCCATCCTAACATCACCCACTACATTTAAAAGACAAGTCTCAAAGTATGAGAGGACAACTCAGAACCAAAAAGAGAAGTGTTCGAGGGCCCCTAATCATTATGATGAAATAAAAAAGCCGTGTTTTATGCTAGTAAAACATAGTACAGTTCATTAAACATAAACTTTGTTTATGCTATTTTTTATGGTGAATTTTGTTATTCATTGCCCAGTCATTTATTTGTTCCAGTCAAGATGGAGTTTCTACTGTGTTAAGATATTCTAAATGCTCAAACATTTGCAGCCAAATATGGGGAATGGGGAAGGATATAAATGCTAATAAAATATTGAAAAATTTGCTATATATTTTAAACACTAGAGAACTTAAAATTGCTAGCAATATTGTCACAACCAGGACATGGACAATTTTTTAGCTTGTCAAACATTTTGTGTGTGAGGGTTTTTAGTAAAATAATCTCGTCTATTATAGAAATCAAAGAGCAAAAAGAGAATTACATATGATGCCTTTTTACAATCTTAAGTATAACTAATAATGCTGACAAGTTTGTTTAAATGTGTACCTTTTATTATTCATCTACACTTGGCCTCATGTCAAGTCTAAATGGGCTTTTAGAGTCCTGTCAAGCTTTGATGAAAAGAATGAGCATAACTGGCAGCCTTATTAGCAGCTGGAATATGTCAGCTTTTCCTGCTACTTAGGTTGCTATATAATGCTGCCATTTCACTCCTCAACAGGATGGTAACCACATTTCTAAGTGTGGGAACCCTATTAACGGTATAGTTGTATATTTTGGTCTAGCTATGCTGATTTCAGGACTGAATGAGCAGGGGTGGAAATTATGTGTTGTCATTATGACTGATAAAAAAAAAATGTTTTGAGGACATTTTAAACTTAACATGTATTATCACTATTTTTACAAAATGTTCACTAGCATTAAACAATGTTCTGATTGCTTCAATTTTTTTAAATAAAGCCTATTGACTTTCCTCTTTTCATGTCAGTTGTCTTTATGTTAAACAGAGGGAAATTTGATTTTTTTAGATTGATCAAGAAAACACAATTCAAAAGAAAAAGTTAGCATCCAGTACTACTGTGTGTCCCACAGGTTCTTCTACTTTCATCAAAACTGCCTCCACTGGTGAGTTAGAGGAGCATATTGCAGCCACTACTGATGCCATTACTGTTGCTAGCACATCTGCTGATGTTGCTGTATCCAGTGCAGTGACCACCTGTAGACAATCTGCTGAAGAACAACGAGTACAAGCTATGAACATAAGAAAATCAGTTCTGGAATCGGCCACTAACAAGGAAACACTCTCTCTTCATCAAGCAAATTTACAAAGCACAAGAAGACGACCAAGAAATGCTGAACAGATAGAGAGAACTAAAGATCTTGCAGTTGTTACTCATAGAGGTATTGGATATTATTTTACTTGTGCCCATGTAGTGATGAAAAAATATTTTGTATAAATTAAAAATGAAAGTTCAGGTATCCATTTAGGAAATGCAATTGAACCAAATGGGAAAGGGATTAAATCTGTCTAAATTTGAGTTCTAGTAGGACAGTTAGATGAAAAAAAATGAAATTAGTGATAATATTGCCTTGGTTATTTAAATTGATTTGATTTATATAAAGACAAAATGTACATATAAGGAATTTTCTTTTGATGTGACTTTATAGTTTGCATCATTATATTACACAATAAAGCCTAGTTTAAGAGACATCTGATGAAAATTTAGAGAATTGAGATTAGAATATTAATCTATTCTGCATATGTGATTAGATATAATTAAGCATATCATTAAAATGTACTTTATAAATAGCTGCTGTTCTAAACTAGTAGGTGATGCAGTTGTATTCCTCTCCCATCGGTTTAAACCCTCAGCAAAATTTTGGTTTTTAAAACACCTGTACATATTCATTCTATCAAACATGAAATCAATGATCAAAGCAACATTTAGAACACTAGGCAATTCAGCAAGTATTAAAGTATTAAAGCTAAAGTTCTTGTATATTTCTATATCGAGATGATGTATGTTAAAAAGTAAAAGTAAATGAAAAATGGAGCTGACAAAAAGTAATGCTGGAATGAATGTCTTAATTTAACCAGCAGATATTCAGAAAAAAAATTGCATGTGGTGTGTTTTTAAACATACACAATTTCAGAAAAGTACCAGCTTAATTTTGCAGGCTAATGTTGTTTAAAACCATTTATTTGACATTTTAATTTTTATTATGTGTTTCATACTAATTAATTGGACATGAAAAATTTATGAACACAAAAGTATTGATGAGAAGCACCTTTTATAGCCCAAGGAATTTGTAGAAGTCTCACTATATGTTGATCTTTTGTAAAGAAATGTTATTAGGAATCTGTTGTTTTACCAGATAGTCACTTAGTATAAGTCGTTGTAGCTTAATTTACTAACACCTTAGGAAAAGGAGAGCTGCAATTCATCAGAATTTAAAAATATATAATCAAATAGAATAAGTGAAAAACAAACATTTTCTTTGGTTTGCACATAAAATAGAATCCTTATATAGATGTTTATGTTTCATTTGTATTAATTTCAATGGAGATCTGAAGTATTTTCTGGTTATTGACTGCTATAAATTATTCAACATTTTGGTCTGTACTAGTTGTGTGGCTATGCACTCACTCCAGAACTTCTTTGGTCAAGTTATGAGGGAGCATATGAGGATCTGTAATAATATCTTATAATTTAAAGATATAAGAATGTACTACACTGGCAGTTAAATATGGCAGAGGTTGTGATACACAAAAAGTTTTTTCCCATTTGCTGTGTGGAATCATTACAGTACAGTGTCCTCTCCACTGTTTTCTCAGTGTTCCTTTCTTCTCTGACCTATTCTTTAATACGAGATGTAGGTACGGCACATACTTCTAAATTATTTTATTACAATAAAGTGCTAAACATTGGATTATGAAAAAAAGGAGAATAATTTAGACACCAAGATAGTGCTAAAACAATGTTATGGTGCTAATTTTTCACATATTAAAATAGTACTACAGGTAGCAAAAGGTATGACAACCCACATACAAATGAAATCAGACTTGTATACACCTTAGTGGAGAAGAAGGGTCACACCTAGTTCTGTGTGCATTTTATTCCCTCATGTAATATTGAAAGTCTTGATTTTGCTAGCATTCATTATACAAAAACTTTCAAATTTTTTACTGTGTCTGATACTCATGGAACAATATATGTGTGCATGTTATGAAAGGGATAGTCTTATAATGAGTAAAAATTTACCTTTTCTGCTCAGCAAACACCAATATTTGATAACGGCCATTAAAACATCGAACAACCTTAAACAATAAACCTATAATTTTCTTCCATGTAATATTCCCTACTAAAAAGATACAGACTTATTCTGAAAGAATTTTTGTGAATGTGAGGTAGTTGCTGATTGACTTGAAGGAATTTTTACCATGGAGGGATGTTCCAGAGGAATTTCTGTAGAGTTTTCTGTAGGTTATTATTGAAGTATTTTAACCTCTCTTTGACAATATATTATGCACAGAAATTTAAAAACTCTGCATATTAAATAACTATGGAATTATATAGGACCTACTTAAGAATTTTATATTAATTTCTTTTAAAATTATTTCTCTATTTAATAACTATTAAAAATTAGGTTTTACTTCAGAAATGTTTTTTTTACTGTGCTTTAGATTGTAATTTAAGAATTGCATTCCCAAATTATGCAAATTAATTCATAATTGAGAAGACAAAATTTAATATACTGAATATAATTACTAAAACTTAATATATGTATATGTGAATATTTTAAATTGCAAAAATTTATTGTACATATAGACCTAACTATAGATTTTTTGAGAATATTACTAGTAAGACTTGAATAGTGCAGTTTTATGATACATTAGCAAAATCAACACTTCAGGAAAAGAGTGGTACTGTTGGCCTTCCATGGGATTGTTCTGTGAATAAGGTGCTTCAGAATGAGTAGGCAATAACAATACTGTTTTGTTTTGTAAACATTTTTTTGAAGTTTATGCATGAGTGAGGTATATAGATAGTACTAGAGGTTTGCATACACCTAAAATTCAACTGCTAGGTATAAATTACTGTACTGTATACACTCAACAATAATTTAAATTGTGTCAGAGGCTGACTGATTAATGTCTTCTCTTAGCGTATTAACTGAAAAAAAGGAACCTTAGGTGCATTTGGTGAAATACTTTTCTTAAATGTAGGGAAGTACAAGTACTATTTTATAAGGCGGTAGTGAGATCTCTTGAGGAACGCTATACATGATTATAGTTTCTTCATCAATAAGAATTCAGACTGAATCAGATAAATAAAGGTACTATAATGGTGTTAGATTTTTCTGATCGTTCCACCTTACCAAATAAAATGTAAGGCAGGATGAAACCTTAAATTTTGAAGTGAATGCCAGTATATAGAAAAGTAAGGACAAGTTAGTATATAATATGTAAATATTTTTGCTAGGGAGATGAGCAAGAAGAGTTCTTGCTATTGGAACGATGAAACCTTGAAGGAGGAGGGAATAGATGAAGGATGAGAAGCTTACTTCTCATCAGACTAATGAAAAATATATTTAGATAGGTTGGATAGTTGGTAGTGAAAAACAGCTCCTTTTGGGTCCTTAGCTCTAATGAAACCAAATGGTTAAATTCAGGAAAATTTATCTCCTCAATTCAGAAGAGGAGGTGAAAAAAGGAGATCCCTAACCCCTTTCATTCCAACTTAGGAACTTCAAACACTGAGATTTTAGTGGAAATTCCTTTTGATGCTACAATCACAGTTTCTCATATTATCTTTATTTTTTAACTGTGAAAACAAGAAGACAATTACACATGATCGAAACATGGTATTTCCAACTGGGTGGTTTTGGGGATTTTTCCTATTTAAATGTTCAAGAATTATTGGCTTCATCATGACTAAAGTAATAGGGTTTTCTACTGGTTTTATATCATACAATGAATTCGGAGTTTAGTAATGCTTTTAGTCATTTGAGTTCTCTGGTTTATATTAACTACATACGTCCCTTATTAAGTCTTTAGATTTTTTTATTTGTGTATATGCATACATCATGAGAGATACTTTAGAGCATTTTCTTTTGAGGGTTTATATAGCTACTTTTACTATCTGAAGATATGTTAAGAGGCATATGGCCAAATGTTAAAAGGCAGTACAGTGTGCTGAATAGTATGACTTAAATTTTGGCCACTCTTGAAGTGGTCAGGCAGTTGAGTATCCATTGTTGTTGGTCCCTTCCAACTATCCTGTTACTTCTATTCTATTCTATTCTATTCTATTCTATTCTATTCTATTCTATTCTATTCTATTCTCTTCTCTACATTCCTTTTAGTATGGAAATAAATGTACATTGTAATTAAATGCTCTGAGAAACAAATGAGTACCAGGTGCAAACAATGAAAAAGGCCTTTAGTACAGTTTGTAAGTCATAAGTTTAGAAAAAATAAACTGTCTGAAAAAGAAAGACAGTAGTTGGAGGAAAAAAATTGCTTAGCAGACTCTGGCTCAAATAATGCCAGGAGATTTAATGGGTGAGTCTAGACTTTATCTAGCAGTTCACAAGTGTCTCAATGTTTTCCTTAGGAAAATAATTTCAAGAGAATTCTGAATTCCAAAAAAAAATTAATGCTCCAATTTTCTCTTTTTAAAGAGTAGAAATGTCACTAAGCATTTCCAAATTTTGAACCATATATTCTCAGTTTGAGGAAATGTGTATGTTTTGGCAATTTTACTTAACTATTTTTTAACAAAATTTTATTAATTATATGGATATCTCAATTCTCTATATTTTTCAATGTTTTTTTACTACTTTTTTGAAAGCCTTTAAATTTTTTTTGAAAAAAGGTTATGATAAAAGTCTATGATAGATCTTTACTTTGGGATTATTCAATATAAAACTTCTAAAGATTATTTAGAAAATATGTATTCACATTTCCTATCTTTTTTGAGGTTTACTTGGAAGCAGGAAGAAAGCAGGAGCAAAGATGGGGAGTGTTTTTGAAGAGTTGTTAATTATTTTTAAGTCTAGTAGGTAATCAATGTGCACAGGTCCTCAGGGCTTTTTTGTTTCTCTGGTTTTGTTAGTGAAATCCAGAGCTACAAAGATGGGAGTCTGAAGAAAGTAAATGCATTTGGCAGTAAGCTTTCTAAAATTATTTTTCTATAAGAAGATTTGTATAAGAAGTTTTCTTAGAAAATTTTAAAAGTTTCAAGAAATAAGCATTACACAAATGTAATCTAGCATTCAAACATTTAATCAATGAATTACATTTGTTTGATATTTCATTATACTTTTGGAAATACCTATTTAATATATGCAACAAATCACATGGATATGTTCTGTTTGGTGGATGAACTCTATAATGGATGATTCGTTAGTGTCAAGATTTTTATTAGACAAAAAGTGATAATAATGTCTTAAACTTCTTGGAGTCTTCCTATGTGGAAGGAGGAAAGGAGATAATTTTTCATCCAACAGTCAAGGTTGGAGTGATTAGAAGGAAGAAAGGGAAAAAGAAAATCAATCATACTTATTTAAATAAATGAGTTGTGTTAATGTTTTAATTGAATTATTGCCTTTTATACTTCCCTTTCAATTTTCTTCTCACAAATTCTTTTTCCTATTCATATTTTTATTCAGTTCCTGCAGTTTTTAATTGTTTTTCATTATACTATCAGTTTTTACTTCTATAACTGATATTTGTCTGATGTGTTGTGTCATTACTTTCCATTGATATTTCAGGTTTTTTTTCTTTTCACCACAAATTGTTGGTATCAATCAGATGTATTTTAGTTGGAATATTAAAAAAAGTAGTGGAATTATAATTTATTATTAAAATACACATATCAAATGTACATCCTTCCTTTTAAACGATTTTTTTTTCAAATTAGAGAAATTTGGTATACATGTAATATAGAATATAGTAGAAAAACTGGAATTTTGTTAATTTTAAATTACTAATACAGTGCAATAATTCAATGTTGCATTCAGTAATGCAGTAGAATTTGAAATATAAATCTTCTATACAATTTGATTTGACCAGGGTACTGTGGAGTTTAAAGGGGAGTGGCATGTGGGGAAACGGGTGGAGGGGGTGGGTAGTGAATAAAAAACTAAGATCAGCTCATGTAGAAAGGGAAAAATTTATTAGTATGAAAAGTGGGTGTTTCACCACTTTTTAGTGTCTTCATCTTCTGTATGGCTCTTCATATTTAAGAAATTGTTAAGCTATACAGTTCATGCTGTACTACAATAACTGATGAAAATTCATGTTCTCTAATGCTGGCTTTTAAGGTGCAGGAATGTTCTAGAAGATAGTGCTACATTAGTTGGTATGTTGGGTTATAGTGAAATTTATTTAGGTTATCACTAGATTTAGAGATTTTTTTTAGTGGTGATCTCCAAGATACCTGGATATTTAACAGTTGCATTGTTAGAATTTGGGAATTCTGGATAATTAGTTTTATCACATGCTTAGTGAATATGATGTAAATGCAAATAAAATGTAGCTGACCTGTATGTAAGTAGTGAATAGTAAGTTCAGTGCATTTGGGCAGCAGATGTATTTCTAGAGGAAATACAATGAATTAGACACGTGCCAAAGATGAACTGGAAGTATCATGCATCATGTACAGTAATTTCACGAATACAAGCCCCACCAATTTGACTAAGATTTTGCTCCTAAACCGGAAATGAGGCTAATAATCAGGAGCGGCTAATACAACCTCAGAAGTGCCTGCCAGAGTGCTGAGCCGAGCAGCTGCAAAGTCGGCATTTTGCGATTGTTACAAATCGCTACTTTGTTGCACCGCGGGTGGAGCCTGGCTCCCTGTAGGCAGCACGGGGGGCGGGGAGAGAGGCGGGAGAGCTCTCTTTCCTCCTCTGCCACAGCCCAGGGGAGAGACGGGGGGGGGCCGGCGCCGCCATTGCTGCGGCCCGGGGAGGGGGGGGGAAGCCGGCGCCGCCATTGCTGCGGCCCGGGGAGGGGGGGGGAAGCGCCCGCCGCCATTGCTGCGGCCCGGGGAGCCGACGGGAGCCCCGCGCAGCCATTGCCGCGGCTCGGGGAGCCGACGGGGTGCTTTGTCCCAGCCCGCCGCCGCCCCGGCAGGAGTGGGGAAACTCCGTCCCTGCCCGCCGCCGGCGCCACGGGCGCGGGAAAGCTCCCTCCCCGCCCGCCGCCGCTGTCGTAGGAGCAGGGGAAGCTCCGTCCCTGCCTGCCACCGCGGGGCAGTGCCGACCCGGGGTGACCGAGCCCAGTGGCAGCGCCGGCCGGCCCCGAGCTGCAGCACCGGGCTGGGGCACCTGGCCCCGTCAGCGGCCCCTAGCGGGCCGAGCCTGCACAGCCTTAGCTCAGCCAGTAAACCCCGCCCTCCCGCGGTTCTGTTACTAATTGCACGCGGGTCCTCGCTGCGAACGACAGAGCGGCTTATATTCGTGTGCGGCTTATCTATGGACAAAAACCAAAATATTTGCCAACACCCAGAGATGCGGCTTATAGTCAGTGCGGCTTGTATTCGTGAATTTACTGTATTTGGCATATCTGCACACACGCAGCCCATGCTGGAATTCCAAAGTATACAATACTCTTGTTTCTGTCACTAGAAATTGCATTGTTGTGAGTAAAATCTGCGATCATCATATATTGAAGATGTGAAATAATCAGTGGATTACTGGTTCTGCGTAAGTCAAAATTACCCTGTATTCCAAACGAACGGTTTTTCTGCCTTTTCAGAAGGCAGTTGAAAATTCAATTCCTCTTTATTTTTCAGATAACTTTTGCAGATGTAATTTAAGTAGGGCTGTATATACAATCTTGAAATAATGGCTTTGATGTTATCATATTGTTGTCCATGTCTGTTAGCTGAGTAATAGTGGATATAAAGTAAGAGAAGCTCTGGAGAAGGGAACGGCTGTTTCCATTTTCCTGTATAGTTACTTGAAGTAGTGCAACCTGAGTGCCTGCTTTGCATAGAACAGAGGTGTTTTTTGTCCTCAGCATTTTAAATATTATTTATATTTGATTTGAAAATTTACAAAATATAGAAAGGACATGCTGTATGCTTCTGTTATGTAAATGCTGTTGCATAACCAAAACAAAGATGTGCATTTATGGGTTGACAGTGTTAAATAAATATCCTTCACGTGGCTATATACCCCAATGTTTCCATATTGTAGAAGCAAATTTTCCTTCTTGAATTGTTTTTCTCATTTGGCCCTCCAGACATAGGTTTTCAGTGAAACCGGAAATGTGTCAACTGAACAATCTTCATTCAAAATGATTTTTGTTTCTAGTGTTTGAGAGCTTGCTGTACTTTGGGCTATTATTCAGATCTTACATGTAAGTGGGTTTTTTAATGTCTATGCTTAAAACTTCTTTGCTTGAGGCCCTTTTTTAATGCAGTGCTTATCCTGAAGTTTAAAATGCTGGAGTTGTTGGACTAAGTCCTCTTTTACAAGTGCTTGTATGCAGCATGTCTGCATATATTGCATATATACATAATTACATGGACTTTTTCTCAAAGAAAAAAAGACAATAAAAAATCCCCAATATTTTAATCTTTATGTGTGCCTAAAGTTTTGCCTGTAAGTATTAGAATCTTCATTATCTTACATGAGAGACCATGTTGTTCAAAAACTTCAAGGAAAGAATTCTCAACACATTTCACTTTAAATTGGGTGCTTGAAAAGTATACATGTCTATTGGGTAAATATTAGCTCACACATCTGTAATGCAAAAGTTCTTACATAGACTTCCTTTATTACTGGGACTGTTCATATTCTTCCCTCCTTAATAAAGCATTCGGTTTTATTTTCCTTCTTTACAGAAAATACTGGGCCTTCTAACATTAGAAAAAATTACAGAGTAAGAGTGAGAGGGAGAGAAAGGTGGAACTTTTCAGCCTGAAACAGTGAAGGCTTTGTGGAGACTTTGGAGCACCTTCAATTACCTAAAGAGGACCTACAAGAGAGCTGTAGAGGAACTTTTTACATGGGCTTGCAGTGATAGGACAAGGGGGATGGCTTTAAGGTCAGGGTGGGTAGGTTTAGATTAGATATTAAGAAGTTCTTTATCATTAAGTTGGTGAGGTACTTGAACAGGTAGTTGGCACTAGATGATCCATATGTCCCTTCCAACCCAAACCATTCTATAATTCTATAATAATATTTGTGTATTTGTATCAAAATGACTTGAACTAGGAAAAATGCATGAATAGTGTCAAGCAGAAATCCCAAGGTGGATGCCTAAATTATTTTCAGGGTTTTGACATAATCTCTGATTTGGTTTCACAGAGTTCTGATGCTACTCTTTATGCTTCATCCAGTCATGTGTTCAAAATTTGATTCAGGATTGTCAGAGATTTATTCACAAAGGAGATGTGCACCAGTGTTCCTTCTGCTCCAAAAATAAACAGTACAAATAAACAAACCTGCTGTCTTTATCTATAATTTTAAAACCAACCAACCAACCAACCTAGAAGCCATCTGTATTTAAAGTAGTGTTAAAAGAAAATATTTAAGCCTCTCCTTGCATTATAACACTGGAAAGATGGTTATGTCATATACGTTTTTATAAATTTAGATTATTTTTACAATATACTTTTGTCTTATCACTACCTTCCTTTTATATTTGTATATGTCCGCAGGAATATCCTACTTCATTGGTGTAATCTATTTTCTTGGCTCTTGGCTGTTCAAATATATGAGAAGATACTGATCTGACAGTATTTAAGTATTTGTGCTATTGTTGCATCTGAACACTTTTTCTTGAGAGAAATGGGCATATAAACTCATCTCATGCAAAAATAACTATCTTAAAACCAGATTAACTGATCTCTTGAAGTGTTTTATTTTGTGGATGGGCTTAGATGTGCACAGCTACACAGTTATCTGCCATGAATCCATCCTCTGAAACTTCTGAAAAGTGAAATCCACTTTCAATACTTACTGACGTGTGTTTGACATGCAAAATAATCCTTATTTTGACAAGGCTAAAACAATCTAATTATTTGGTAGGATATTTTTTTTGTGGGATTATTTTTATGTATATTCATGCATTTGCAGCCCAGCACATAGTTTAGTGTTGGCATGTTTGCCATATAAATTTCTGTAATTACTCCTTCGCAGTGTATTCAGAAACTACTGTTCAGTAAATCAACACACAAACTCCAGTTAAGAGTAAAATTCTTCTCTTGTAAATTCTTTAGAGAGCTGGAATTGCTTGCTTTCCTAGTGGTATTTAATATTTTTGGCAAAGTGATGCAAAAATCTTTGGCTGATTTCACTGTGGTCACCAAGACACTCTTAACTACTTTCAGTTCCACCTTAGATCTTGTGAATTCTTCTTGTGTACATGAACCAGGGAACGTGTCATTTACATGTTTTGGATGACTTCTGAAAATAAAGGACAAGCATGTCTCTAATGAGAGCATTTAAACCCATTCCAGCACCTAAGATCATATATTCAAGACCACTCTCATCTTGTTTAGATGCTGGAAGAATAACTAAGCCTGCCTTCTGATTCATGAGGAGTTGTTTTAGACTGATCATCAATGAAAGCCAGAAGAGGGTTAGAGCTATAGTCCAACATTCCTCTTTACATAGAAATAACATTTTAGAAAGCTCAGAAAATGACAAGAGAATATCACTGTTATTCCAGTATTGCTCTGCTGTATGAAGGTAGTGTTCTTGGGTCTATTATTTCCACTGAGGATAGAATTGCTTATGGACTTAAATTAATTTGGAGAGGGGGAGGTTCTTCTCCTATTAAAAGTAAAAAACCCCAAAATCTAGTACTTTGTGGTGACATATATGTTTCACTTCTGCAAATAATGTATTTCCCAGAACCATTATCAGTGTTTATACATTACATTATAATAACATACAGATAAATTTACATGTTGTCTTTTGAGATAACAATGTTATAAGAAAATATGGTCTCTTCAATCAGAAGTGTAAAAATATTTATTAACACATCCTGTATCTATCCTATAAATTGTCTTTCTTAGTAGTATACTCTTTCTTCTGAATCTGATTCTGCTCTTGTGCTTAGTAATGATATTTTTGTCTATAAAAGAATATCAATAGTATTTTGCTACTGTGGTATTTATACCTAATGTAAAAGGTTCTTTGAATATGCATTCTTCTTCTGGAAGAAGTCATGGGTATGAAAAATTATTTGATGAGGTACAGTGTATCTACTTATGTTAAGTTCTCCTAGACATAGCTCCTTTAGTCTGTACTGTCTTCATCAGCAGTATTTGCTTGCAGCAAAGATAAAAACATCTTCTTCCGTAAGTTTTCCAAAAATATATAGTGGCTGTAGTAGCTATAAAGCCACTTAAGTATATTGTACCTAAAGTCAACTTATACTTAAAATTTAGAATTTTTTAAGCAGATCCATTTTAATGTATAATTCATTGCTCACAAGCCAAGCATATTAGAGATGAGACACTTAGTTTAATGACTGAAAAGGAAAGTGTCTTGTAGTATGTTGCTTATCTTTGCTTACATTTTTTATATATATTAAGTTTTGGGTTTATTCTCATTTTGTTAGCTGTTTTCTTTCAAAGATACATTGAGGCCACAAATTTTGCTTGTGTTAACTGTCTATATCACAAAGCCAGACCACAAGAATGACTTTTACAGAAACAGATACTCTAAGCTCTGAGCTTAATGGAGGGGGGGGGGACAGCTATCTTCCATAACACATTCTGCAAATAACATTATTAAAGTTAGAAAGAAGATCAAATGCAGAAACAAAAGCAGAACAACATACTGTATTTTATTTTCTATATTCAAATAATTTTTTCTTTTTTTTTTCTCCTCAAAACAGAAGAAACAGCTATTTTAGAGCAAATATATTTATAATTGTTTTCATTTTCCAAGTTCCATGAATGTGTGACAATGTTTTACACAATTATGTGGTGCATGGAGATAAACATTTTTGGCCTTTTTTTTTTTTTTTTCTTTTTTTATTAGTTATGCAGGAGAAAAATTAAGTTGCAAACATTGCAAATGCCATTTCTTTCCTTTGTCAGGTATACTAATTGGTCTCAATATTTATTTTTGTGAATTGTTTCACACCAAAGGTACAAAATCTGAACTTGTAAGATAGCCAGTATTCAAATTTGTGTATGCTTCCATGATAAAATTTGTCAAATGAAATATTTCAGATTGTATTGCCTGATACATGTGTTTGTTTTTGTTTTGTTTTGTTTTTTTAACTAGTGAAAAAGGCCATAGATTTTAAATCTAGAGGATTTAAATTGTTTCCAGGGAAAGACAACAGCAACAAGTTTTCTATCTGTGAGTGTACTCCTTTTTTGTTACCTTTATCTAGTGCAAGAGTGAAGTTTGTGGTGTGCTGTTTGTGTGTAATTATTTATGTATTCTGATAATAGAACTGATTTCTCCAGTCTGCATGGTGAATTTTCAAGTATGGTTCTACTCTAAAGACAGCCTTTCTATAAATCTGGCATTGTAGAAGGACATGTTATTTTGTCAGTAATTTCACAATAAATTTACAGTATTTGCAGGGAAACAAATATTCAGCCTTTTAGGCGTCAGCTGTAAATTTTGGTGTGAGTAAGAGATCAATTTTTTTTATCTGAACATTAGTAGTTGCATCAAATGCTGTGCAAAATAAAGCCTATCCTCACTTGCCCCTGCACAACCATATATGAGACCACTTTTCGAAATTTTTTAGATTCATTAAGTTTGACATTTTAACTGATTAACTAGGAGTAGATTTAAAAATTCTGGAGATGCTTGGTGTTTTCAATTTTAGTTACAGAAATTAGAAACTCAAAGTGCTTTACATGTCAGTCAACCAATTCCTTATTAAATCATGAGAAGTCAGGCAACTTTCTAGCAAAAATTAAATAGGTGTGTCTCTAAATATATTAAAAGGATATTTTTGAAAAAAAAAGTGCCATTTTTAGACAGGCCTTTTTGGAATAGAACCACATTTAAAATACTTAGAAGTAAATAAAATGGACTAAATGTTTAGCATATGTTGGATTATACTACATTTCATTATTCTTCACAGGACTGAAAGGACTTGCTTTTGAAGCTCCCTAGGTTGGACATGTTTGCACTAATTATTCGTTTAAAGTATCAGTGATGGACTCTGTTTCCAGAATTTAGCAGGACATGCTAGCATACATTTTAATTTTTGTTGCTAGATTTTAATCAAGGTATTATTTTTTTAGACAAAGTTGACTTCAAGCAGCACAACCTTTTTGCATTCAACAAGTCAGGAAAATAAAGCAAAACACACTTCTGTTCAATTTTTGTTACGTCATGTATTGCCATATTCAACTTCTGTGTAAACTGCATCACCTAAATAGTTTTGTACGACATTTCTGGTTTACTTGAAAACTTTATATCCAGATATTTAAAAAATACATTCTTTTTATACCTATTGAGTGAATGGAAAACTGACTGATTATGTAGAAGAAGTAACAGTAGGATAGTTACAGTAATGTTTATAAAGTACATCACTGAAGTCTCTAACAGAGCATATGTGATTCTCTAGTTACAAATAATAATACAATAATAACACAATAAATGATAAAAGACATTATTTTTCTCTAATCATTACATTTTCTGCTATACTAACTTTAATAGGAATTCCATATTTATAATGAAGTGCTGGATATTCATGATATCCAAAGCAGATTGCTATGAAATTAGTGATGACATTTATCAATATATTTTAGAAGGTCTTTAGGTAATTTCATATGTTAAGATATTCTATGTGAAGCTGGAAACTTCTTTATCTTTTTTATTGATTATGCAGAATAGATTACATATATGAGTCTATAATAACTGAAAGTGAAAACCTTGGTGATTTGTACCTTTAGTGATCATAATCTTGTCATAAATAGATAACTAAGGTTTTATATTGTCTAGCAATTGATTCTCCACTTGGGTAGCTGAGAATGTTGAAGAGACAGTATTTCATAAGAAACTTATTTATTTGGCTGTTAACAAGATAATTTTCTCAATATGGCTTCAGCTGGTGAGTCTCATGTCATTCATTGCATTACAATCACAAAAAGGGTCCTTTAAGAAAAACAGTGACCAGATGTTAGTGCAAATAAGGATAAGTGAATATCTATTTCACTTTATGCCCTTTATTAGCAATGCCTTAGGAAATTTTTCTCTAGCATTCTCATCTGTAAGTCCTTTCATTATTTTATGTCTTTTTTTTAATGTATCAGTTGCATAACATTCAATACTAATGAACAAGTGATTTGCACAGAATAAAGCCAGAAGATATTTGATATGATACATTTTGAAACAAGCATACAACAGCTTCAGTTTAGAAATGTTTATACTAACAAATGAATTAATTGGCGGATATAATTCAATCTGGATTAGAACTGTGGAGTTTCTTGATACCAGTTTCATGACCAGACCATGACTGAATCCTTTCCCAAGATGCATATAATTTACTACAGGAAACCCTTTAACTGCTTATTGTGTGTAAGCACCTGGGGTGTAAAAAACTCCTAAACTATGAAATTACTTTTCACTAGTTACTTAACAGAAAACAAAATGTTTTTAAGATTGTGTAAATGTATTTTGGAATTGGGATCAAATCAGAAATCAGTATCTACCTATAACATTTTCATTTTTACTGCAGTATATGTCTTAATTTTTTAAAAAAATCAATTATCTCACTGATTTTCTTTAACATAAGTCTTTGTATTTTTGTTTATGAGTATTTATAATTCCATATATTACAATTTAAAATTATATCCTGCAAGAGTATTTCTAGGAATGGAACCTTATACAGAAGGTGTCAAAAACCAATAGGATTTTCAAGCTTCCTTTGCCGGTAGAAAAGTGTATAATGGTTCTTGTGTCTTGCAATCTGTTAAGATATTCTTTTTATATGAATATTTACTCTATTACCTGTGTATGGGGAAAAATAATGTACGAAAATAAAATAATTATTTCAAGTATTAAAACATGAGCTATAATAAATAGAAATAATATTGGTTAACCACTATTTTAATTTTTTTCAGTAAAAATTTCTTCTCTGTGCATTGGTATACAATGCATGACCAAATTGCACTATTGTAATTTCTATAATATTATTATCAGACATCATGAATAATTTTATAACTATGGTTTTAACATATGTTTAATGTCAGAAAAGTTTTAATGTCTTTTATATATATGCAGGCTACTTTTGATGATACTGAGTTTCTCATGTCTTGTAATGAAACACCTGATATTTCAGGGAGAATTAATTCTACATGCTTATCCAACAAGCTGGCCTTTTAAACGTAGTCTGTAGAATCGTAGTTGTCAAAGAAATATATATATTTCAACACTAGCATGAACATGGGTTTCTGTAGCTAGTATGATTTCATCACATGCACATCTATTGGAGGAGGATGAAATCTGAAACCAGGAGGAAGACTCAGGGCCCAAAAGTGCCCTGAACATAGAAACCCTGATGAACAGAGATTGCCTTGGTGTGGTTTTAGAGCAACTTTTGACATGTTACAGGTATCTTGGGACAGAGGAGAGTAAATAGTGGTCCCAGCTGACAAGCACTGAGCTTGAGAGGTTTTATGAGCAGTGTGCTATGCTGAGATGTTTTCTGCTTAAGCCTGTACAACATTTGCATTTGGCCTTTGGCTTCCTCAGGGGTAGAAAACCAATTCTTCCCTTTCTGTGTGTGTAAGGAGACAAATTAAAAGCAAGAGAAACCCCCAAGGATTCTGAATTATATTCCTCTTCTTTCAAAGCTGAAAGTTAATGAAAACCCTTTAAAAGTGTAGTTAGAATCTACTTTTTCTTTTAATCCTGTAGTGTGGTTACCCTAACTGTATGCAAACCTTTTCCATAAAGGGAAGTAAATCCTTATAGTGCAAATCCATTGGTCTAGTTCATCAGTAATAAAGATGAATAAAGGTTAAAATAATTTTCTGCTAAATACAAATTATTTGGCCTCATGTCAGGTTTTTTTTTTTTTTAAAATATTTTTCTGTCAAGTCGTTAATTTATCAAGTAATAGCAGATTAACACCTTTTGCTAATATTCCAGTTTTATTAATAGGTGGTTCAATATGCTGAGATATGGTTAGATTTTTACATACAAATTTTTGGAAAAATACAGGAAATGGTTCACAGAAAGTTTCTCTCTGAAGATCCATTTTAGTTTATTGTAAGATAAATGTATGCAAATCAAACTGGCATTTTGAGTTTACCTTCAGATCACCATATTTTGGATATACATGCATTTTCAATACTGATTAAGGATAATTCTCTCAGCAGAAACTTATGCATTCAGGTTTTATTACAAATAAAGGAGAAAAGGTCAGCTCTTAGTGGAGATGATATTTATTAGTGTATGTTCAGAAAAAAATCTTAGAACCCTAAACCCGATGAACAATGTTTCTAAAGAAATAATAATGACATTTCCGTATGGATTCAATAATATTGCAAGAAAGCAAAATAACTGATTAATACATTGATTAAAAAAAACTTGTGTTATTAAAAAAAAAATCAGAAAATATATGCTTTCTTTGTTACAGGGAGGACAAACTTGTATATTGAAACTGGAGTTTATATGGGTGATCACAATATGTAGAAAATCTGTTTTAAAAGACCTAAAATGAAAAGAATATACTCTCATATTTATTAATTGCTTGCCTCTGTATTTTCTAAAAGCATTGTTATTTTATCTCTTTTTTTTTGTTTATTTTATTTTGTTGTTGTTGTTTTTGTTTTTGTTTTTTTTTCAGTAAATGAGGGAGGTATTAAACAGGCGTCCAATTTGTGTCCGGATCCTGGAGAACCAGAAAATGGAAAACGGATAGGCTCAGATTTTAGGTAAAACATAAATTATACCATTGTATCATTTCTCTAATACTGAACTTGAAAATGAATATGTTGAAAATTCATTACTCTTGCTGAGTACTTGCTGAGCGCAAAACTGCCCTTCTTAGAAGAAACTGGACTATAATTCTGTATAAAATTATGTGATGCAATGTAGCATGTACTTAGCGTGCAAAAAGATAAAATACATACGTAAAAGAGATCCTATATCTGAAAATCTGACAAAAATAGGATTGAAGGTAAGTTTACATTATTTGAACATTTAAATACTGTGTTAGATTTATGAATATTGAGCATACATGTTGTACTGGAGGTTTTTGCAAAGGACAAAGCTAAACTGAATATAACACAAGAAGAACAATAAAATTTCATAGAAGAAATTTCAGATCTTGCAGAAATATTAATTCACTCTAATAAAGAAATTACATTCCCTAGGGTATGTTTTTCAGGAATCCAGAAGTTTGATACATGCAGAGGTATTTCCCTAGCAATCCCCACATAGGCCTAACACTCTTAATTCAGACTATTTTTTAAATCAATTTTTATGTATACTCTTTATTCAAAGTTGTCTTTCAAATTGCTTATCTTGTAGGATAAAAAAGACTCTAAATATTTATTCTATGTTATTTTCCAGTGAACTTGACTCCTAATTCCGGTAGCACCAGTGGTTGATGCGTAGAGACATACATAATGAATTTTTGAGAATGTTTGGGATTAATTTTAATATCTTTTCTGAGTTTCTGTTTTTTTTTCCTTTTCAATTGTTGAACATTTATTTAAAAGGGTTAAAATGCATAGTATTTTATATTGGATTTTATATGTGATATATAGACTATAGACGGTCTAAAAAACCCTAAAGCTATGTTCTTGTTTCACATAATATACTAATTTCACATTATGTTTACAAAACATAAAACACCTTAGTAATGAAAGGAAAAAAGACAGTAAGAAGGGTGATAATTTTAAAATTAATTGGTTTTATTACACTCACGTTTGTGTTCTACATATTTTGTATTGTACATATCACACAGCACACTTCTAAGCATTTGAGGGTAACACTTGGAGTAATGTGGATGTACAAAGATTTTACAAAATTATGATACTTCATTGTTTTACATAACTTCTTTTATATTTTTGTGTGTGTGTTGTCTTTTCTCCTTGTAATCAAGCAGTGGAAAGGATTTAAAATTACATCCTAAGTAGATGTGCTAGCTAGCCAACAGTTATTACAATTTCTCAATTTGTCATAATAGTCTCCCCATTTTCTCTGGTTTTGAGAAAAGAAAAAATCGACGTGCTTCCAAAAAAGCTTTTTAACTAATTTTATAAAAATGTAATTTCTAATATTAGCTTGCGAACAATCAAAAAAAACCAAAATATTTTCAGAGAAATAAAAAAACTATATTTAACTGTCATGCTTTATGCAATCATTACTTTGGCTGGTGTTTTGTATTTTAACTTCAAAAATATGGCTTGAGAGCAACTGCTTTTGACAGACAACCTTTCAGTTCTTTCCCAATGTTCTGTGCAATTGATCATGGAAAGACCTACTTACAAAAATTATTCTAGTTAAACTTATGTGAGGGCAGTACCTCGAAAAAGATGATGATGATGATCAGGCCCTCATCTTTCTTTTTAGACCAAAATGTTAGTATTTCAGTTAGCATTTTTTACCTGTACACTGGGATGATGTATCAGGCTTTCCTATCTCAAACACAATTAGGAGAAAATGAAAGGCATTCAAATTTCTGAACAATAGTATAAAAAGGTATACAAGATATAAAATATATTTTCCAGTGTTTCTTTACCCTAATTTCTCGCTAATCTTGGTGACATTTTTTTCTCTAAGAAAAACAAAAAAAAAAAATCCCCAAATTATCTGTTTGGATTTATAGTTGCAAAGTACAGCACTAGTGCACATTAGCAAAGCACGCACGTTTAGCTCAAATTGAACACTTCATACATTGATAAAGGTCTTACACAGAACAAAAGCAGACTAAAAATTCTCAGCAGACCTAATGAAATTCCTTTTTAGGTTAACCTGGTTTCAATTCTTGTCAGTATGGTAATGGTTTTTCAATTGCTTCATAAGCTTCTAAAGTAAGAATGCTACATACTATTGCTATGTTACATTTAATTAAATATATCTAGTACTGTGAAAAATCCTTTCCAGGCTGGTCTCTACCTGGCAGACAGAAAAATAGCACATGTTCACCTTTTCCTTCTTGAAATCACTCTCTCTGTAATGCAAGAAATGGCTTTACTTTAAGTTTTCCTCTTTTTTTTTCTTTTCTGAAAAGAAAGTGACAATTCCAATTACGAAGTTTTCATTTGAAAACATAGTATTTTGAAGAAGGATTTAGTTCCATCTGTACTAAGATCAATCAAAATTTGATTTCTGTAAAATTTAATATATTTCAGAGAAGAGCATGCTCTTGTCACATCTCCTTAGCTTTCTTCAAATGTGAAGGTGTAGGTTTAGAAACATTGTCTTGCAGTTTTATTTCTGATTACAAACAGTACCTGCTCTCAGCACATTCATTTCCTCTTGTATGGCTCTTACACAGGTTTACAAAATCTGTAATTCAAGCTCTCAGACAAACTGGAGCATTCCATGATATTATTTGGGGCCTGTAATTCCGTATTTACACTTTTGGTTTTCTAATATGTAAATTCCCCATAGCTGTATTTTGGAGTATTAAAGGTTGTTTCTGATGCTAGATGCATATTTGAGCATAAAAAGTTTTGCGTGTTGAAATTAAGTCAAGAAGACTTACTTATAGCTGCCAGCTTTTCCCGTACTGAGAAAAACATTCTATTTCAGAAAGAAAAGTTCCCTTCCCTAGGAGTTTCTTAAAATTTTGGACACACTAGTGATTATTCCACTGGAATTTGCATTTTATTTTACTTCTCATCCACTCAAATAAACATCTTTTCCGTGTGTCCAGTTTTAGAATCAATGCCACTATGTAAAATTATAAGATGCAATAGATAAAGCTTTCATATGGTCGTTTCTTTTTTGTTTTGTTTTGTTTTTTTGGTTTTTTTTGCTTCTTATGGAATAAACATATCCAGACTGTATTATCCTTGAGCAGGTGTTTTATTATGAGGCAACCATGTTCTTCCACCACCTTCTCAAAGTTCTGTCTTCATGATATGACTAAATGAGCCCATCTCTATCCCTCTACCTCTACAGTCTGGATTCAAAGTCTGGATTTTTAATCTAGGATTTTAAATTAGATTGTGATCAAACCTGTATTGCAAAAAAGCAGTGAATACTGTTGGACAAAAATGCTGGTGTAGTCTTAAAAATGCATATTCTCCTGACAGAAGGAAGAGTATGAAGTTTATGATAAGGACAGTTTCATTTACCAACAGGTTGATTTACAGTATAACTAATGATATTATCTTCTTTCACTTTATATTATAAATCAATGTATGGTTATTTTCTTTGGAAGAATGAAGTTCAGCATTAATTAACGAAATTGACTAGAAGTTTCACACTTGATTTTCCGTAAATCTTCTCTGAATAACCTATTCTTCTCTGCAGATATGCAATGTGAGTTTCTAGGCTTGGAAACTTGAAGACAAACATCCTGAAAAATAACAAAATTTGGCTTGCAGCAAGTGATATGAGGCTAGTTTATAGGGGATCTGTGCACCTACCACTTTTTAACAGTTAATTGGTTCCTTTTTCAAGGACAAGTGTCTACCAGTACACTTAGTGTCTGACAAGCTTTGTGAGAAAAGATGACACTTATAAAAAAAAAAAAAGCTGAATTACTAATTACCTCCATAGTGTCAAGAAATTCTCTGAAACTGAAATTTACTCATCAGTTTAGTTTTTTTCAGCACACAGTAAGGATTTTCCTTGATTTGAAGTTTGGAAGAATTAGATATTCTAACATCATATCATGGAATCCTAGCATTTTGCAGTAATATTTCCAAGTAGCGTATAAACTGATCTGTGAAAATGTTCCTGTGGATGTTCTTAACTTCAGAGAGATGCTGTGACTTAGCTCAGTTCTCATACTGACTCAAAGACAACAGTAGAACCTATCTGTAGCCTGCACATAAAATTTGTGCATCAGTAGTGTGTAGAAAGTTGCTAGGTTAAAAAAAATCACTGTTCATAATCTTGAAAACTTGCATGCCTTTAGTTTCTTTTGTTGCAGGTGGAAGAAATATGTGCTGTAATACTGATTGCTTCTTTATGCTATCATTAAAATATATGATATTGCTAAATTTATAATTTGATAGAGATGGACTTTAAGAATTGATTGTTTCTAGCTGTACATTTTCTTCTATGGCTAAAAATGGTGTCCTCTCTCAAATTTGTTCAGTTGCAGGCATGAACCAAATAGGTTAGTATATCAGAAAGATGGTTTTGATTCCTTGCATAATTGATTATTTTTCAACAAGAATTTAGAAAACATACCAAATAATGGAGGAAAATAATCTAAAATGAGGTTGTTTGCTACACAAAAGTCAACAATTAAAATAATATCATTCAGCATAAAATCCATGTACAGTTAAAAATTTTAAACTTGCTTCTTCTCATCCTTTAGAGGTTCTATATTTAATTTTGGACTTCTTACTGATTTTAAAGTGGAATCCCAAATTTGAGGCAAATGATCAAAAATTTTAAAATAGATATGAAATTAAATATGTATCAGATCTGTATACTAACATTTAATATTTATTAATACATTTTTCTTAATAAAAATATATCCAAAATTTGGGATTTTTTATGAAAATGCAAACCTAATGGCAATCATCATTTGCAAATTTCTGTTTCTAATTGGACAAAAGAAGTTACTGAGGGACACTCACATTAAGCATTCATTTTTGGAGTTATGAACTGCCTTAGCACATTATGTTATATATGCAAAAGCTTAGCATTAATTCAGGACAAATTAAGAGGTTTATATGAGTCATAGAAATATTGATTGGAAGAGTCCTTCAGAGAGCATCCAGTCCATCCTCCTGACCAAAGCAGGACTAGTCAGATCAGCTGTGGCTTTGTTTAGAAAATCCTGAAAACTCCCAAGATTAAAGATTTCACAAGAGTTTGATTATGCTGTTCCAGCTCTGCCCTCCTATATTGAAGGAATTTCTTGTAAAGTAAAATCTGAATCTGAATTGTCCCTTGCATATTATCTGGCATATTTAGAAACGTTTGGTTTCATTATCTTTGTAATGGCTCCTGAAATCATTATGGTCTGCTATTAGATGGTACCTAAGTTTTCTCTTTTTCAGTCTAATTAAGCCTAGCTGCCTTAACTTTTTACTGTAGGTCATATGCTTTAAACCTCTGACTGATCTCTGAACTCTTGAGTTTTTACCAATTTCTCTCTTGAAGTGGGAGACAAAATATTTGGCTTAATATTGCAGACACAGCTTCACCAACTGATTCACAATTTCACTTGATCTGCTGCCACCACTTCTACTATTGTTAAGTATATAGTTTGTTTTATTCAGGATGAAAATATGTTACTGGTCAATAGTGCAGAACATTGTACCTATAGTTATTGAGTTTTGTGAGGTTTCTCTTTGCCCAGTGCTGGACTTTCTCAGGCTTCTGGATTGAAGCTCTGCTCTTCGGTGTGTCGGCTACTTTTTCTACTTTAATTTGATCCATAGATATATGGATCCATAAATTCTGTCTCCCCATCAAGGCTGAGGATGAAAATATTACACAGCATCAGACCCTACATTGATTTCCTAATTCTCGATTATTACTGTCCACCAGCTGAATATAAAGCGATTAACTCCTACTCTTTAAGCACAGCTGCCAGCTGACTTTGAATATGTATCTATTCAGTGTGTATTTTGTCAGCTCCATAGCACCCTGCTCTCAGAAACATTGCAGACGTTGAGCACTGTTACCCTGAGCTCTGCTGCATCTACCACAGGGCTGTGTAGCCAGTCACTGAAGAGTTGGAGTCCATGATCCTTGTGGGTACCTTCCAACTAAGAATATTCTATGATTCTGTGAGTCTCTGATACTAGAACATTTGGAAAGAATTGAAATAATTTCTATTTTTAAGAGTGTATAGATAATGACAAAAATACTAAAAAATGGCAAGCTTGACTATGCTTTTAAGTTCCTGAGAGACATATTTTCTTAACACTTTCTTGACAAGCTCTCTATTATTGTCTTTTTTTAGCTGTTCTTCCATAGGAACTGATCTCCTACTATTCTATTTTCTCTCTTAGACTGGTACTTTATCATCTGCTTATCTAATTGCCCTTAGTAGGTCTCCTTCACACAGCATATATGACACAGATTTTGTAAATTATCCAGTCTGTTTGTGAGCCCGGTCTTATGCTTGTAGTCATATACTATTAAATGCCAGTTTAATATCAAAACTCATTTGGACAAGTGGAATTCATAATGTGAGTGTTATTTATACTTTTGTAGGTGTTAGAAATAATTATTATGCTCGTGCAGTCCTCATAATCATTCAGACTTCTGTGATTTTTGCTGTTGCAATTTTTTTACCAGGAGTTTAATTTAAAAAATTATTTACTTGTTGATGGTGTACTTCCTGCTTGGCATTTCCTCTTTAAATCAGTCCATGCCTAGTTATAGGATATATATTTCTGTGTTATTTTTCTTAAAGTGTTCCTTTCTTTTCCTAGTAATAAAGACACTCAGATTTTCTCAACATGACCTTCTGAAGCTGATAATTATGAAAATATAATCTTGAGAAAGATACTCTTATCTTCCCAATTACCACCTTTTGAACTTTCCTAACCATATAGCACCTGTGCATATTTTTTTTTTGCATTAGTTACAGATAATCCTTGTGTTTCACAGTTTTGAAATATCCTCCAACTCTATGATCTCCCTGATGACTCTTTTTCTTCAGTCACCTATGAAAACCTTTTATCCTTACATAGCAAGGGCCTTTACTTTGTTGTTTTTTGGTTTTTTTTTTTCAGTCACTCACTTTTAGATCTCCTTTTTTGGTGGATTCTGCATCTATTCTTTGTCCCATTCTTTCATAAACATCCTTACACAAACAGGAACTGTTTTGGAATAGTTTATACGACTATTACTCACTGTCAAATCCTCCTTTTCTGAGATGTCTATTCAGGTGACTATCATCTTTCATGCCCTCATTTTTTTACTGTCTATGTCTCCATAAGGCCCAGGTACTTTCCAGATTTCACCAGCTATTTTGTGCTGACACCATTCTTTTTCAAATACCTAACATCTCTAATTCCCTTAAGTTAATTCTTCTTCTGATAAATGTCAATCTTTTTAAATAGCTTTTTTCATCATAGATGCATTTGAATAGATTACTAACAAAAGTTATTCTCTGGAATGTGTGCTCAGCCTTTTTATTTTTCTCTCTGCCTTTATGAATTGAAGAATTTCAGCATTAAAATGGCCATCTACAAGAAAAAAAAGCATGCCTTGCTCTTTGCAAGCCAAACCCTTCAGAGAAAAATTAATTCTAGTATATCTTTTGGAAAAAAATTAATGTCATACCTTGTGGGATCAAATACAGTTTTGAAGATTTCAGCCAAGTAAATATTGACACTTTGTTTAGAGAGATTTATGAACCATATGTTTCTACCAGTATGTAATATATCAAAGACAGGAAAATGTCATCCATCTGAGGAGGGCCAGACAACTACATGGTTTAGAGTATTATACAGGAAGGCTACTATAACAAACTCTTGGGGAGTTACTGCACATTTAATCTTAAAATACACAGAGAGCTGCATTCACAGTGTAGCCAAGACCTTGTAAGTCATGTGTATATAAAAACGTTTGCACTTTGCAGCTCTGGAAGACAAGCCTTTATAAACAGCAGGCTGAAATTATGAAGTGTAAGATACTGATGACAGAGAAAGGCCTGATGTATTGGCTATTTTCAACTGTAATCAGGATTTGAAACCATAATGATATTAAAGGAAAATAATTATCTCAAGATATACTTTTATGTGTTGATTTATTCAACTTTTTCAAACAGAACCCCCCCTTTTCCCCCTTCCCCCATCCCAATTCTCCTCTCAGAAAAACTTAACAAACAACAAAAAAACTGAAAACAACAACAACAACAAAAGCAACCAAACAACCAAAAGAAAACATCAAACAAACAGAAAAGAAAATAAACAAACCAAATTTTTTTTCTGGACTTACTTACTTACTTTCTGCAGCACCAGATATCATATGAAAAAGTACAAAACCTCTTCAATCCAGCATTGTAACTTCATAAATAATCACAGCTAAACACATAGAAATACGTTTTTAGAAATCTTTTATTTTCTTACATTAATTTGAGAAACATATACCAGTTAAATAAGTAAATCCTCATATTCACTGTGTAACTTTCATTATCTAGATGTTACATTCAGAATCGTGTTACTGGCAAGAGTACAGAGGCTACTTCTATGAAGTTAACACTTCACTGCAAGTTTAATTAAAATCTTAATCTACTAAGCAAAATATAAAACAATGCTATAACTAGTATTTTTAAAGTAATCCAAATTAATATAGGATACTCTTATTAATAATATACTATTTTAAATACAAGAAACATTATTAATATCCAGCCCTTTTCTCTGGTATTTTGCTCCCCCTTCCAACGTCCCCCCACCGTTCTAAAGTTAAAAGCATCAGATTTCCTCAAGAAGAATCAGGACTCGGAAATATTCACAGCATATTATTTATATCCTGAGGTCTTTACTGGGAGAAATAAAATGTTTATAATGGGAATTTCTTTTCCAGTCTTGTAGTTGACCTTTTGACTTTTCTTATTGTATCACTTTCACATTCTTTCCTAGCTTCAATTAACGTAAATAACTACTTTTAGTTGCACAATGACTAGGTTGGTCAAATTTTTGCTATATGGAGGTCTGAAGTTAGGTCAGTAAATAGTCACTTGACCTCCAAATGACTGTTAAAAGAGGTAAAACAGATCCAGACAAAGTAGGGCCAGAGAGGGCTGAACATTGTGCATTACCATGCTAGTACATAGCCTTCAGCATTTTACTCTTGAGAGCAGAAATTTCTGGATTACATATTTGTATTGTTTGTCAAGACTGTCATATCTAAAAGGATGGGAAAAATGGACTGCTATCTATTTGTTAAAAAATGCTTCTTTTTATGTAATTGTTTGATTTTAGCTTGGGAGCAACAGTACAGTTCTCCTGTGATGAAGATTATGTGCTACAAGGTTCCAAAACTATCACCTGTCAGAGGATAGCTGAAGTTTTTGCGGCATGGAGTGATCATAGACCTGTGTGTAAAGGTAAACAGAAATTTTTACCCTCACAGTGATTATTCTATTTGGCATCTATGCATTGTTTGAAAGCCAGTCCTATTAATTTTTTTGTAAGTACCTAAAATTTTAATCCTAGTGTCCCCACTTCCTTAGTAAAAAAGGATTCACTTCTGCTGTTTTGTTTAACATGAGCATTGTATTTCAGTATGCTTGTTTAACTAGGATCCTTACATTATGAATTTTGCTTAATAACAAGCTGACAAAATCTTATCACATGCTAAATATTAGGACTTGTCAAGATGAATACTAAAATTCCAGTGATTTAATGCAAAATCGGTATTTCATGAAGCTTCTTCATTATACGTTTTATAAACAGATAAATTCTTGAATTTAGAAGAGATAAGTAGTGGAGAAGTAAGTCTACACTTGATTTTGACCCTGAGCAAAAGGATAAAGGGCAA